>NC_135655.1:4847042-5159929 GCF_964188315.1 Podarcis muralis
TCAGCAAGAAGAAAACCGTGATCGGTGCGGGATGCATGTCGCAACCCGCAGCGGCACGTCTGCGCACGCGTGGGTTGCGATTCAGCACTTCTGCACATGTGCAAAGCATGATTTAGCGCTTCTGTGCATGCGTGACCGCCAAAACCTGGAAGTAACCTGTTCCGGTACTTCTGGGTTTCGGCAGTCCGTAACCCCAAAAAACGCAACCTGAAGTGTCTGTAACCCGAGGTATGACTGTACCGCATTTTAAATGTGACGCCGTCAATGTTTTTCTACGCTCCTTTCTTGTGCATCCATTCCCCGTAGTCCACCGATCTCACTTTTAAAAATAGTAATAAAAAAATCATGGCCACCGAGCCCTTTCTTCAGAAGAGGATTTCTGCAATGGACTCGATGATGACCTTTGGGGTCCCTTACATCTCTATGTCAGGGAGTGGACCAGGGGTCAGCAAACTTTTTCAGCATGGGGCTGGTCCACTGTCCTTCAGACCTTCTGGGGGGCCGGACTATATTTTTTTTGGGGGGGAAATGAACGAATTCCTGTGCCCCACAAATAACCCAGAGATGCACTTTAAATAAAAGGACACATTCTACACGCTGATTCCCGGGCTGTCTGTGGGCCGGATTGAGAAGGCGATTGGGCTGGATCCTGCCCCTGGGCCTTAGTTTGCCTACCCATGGACTGGGATGGTAGGGACCGTGCCCCCCCCTTCCTGAACCTTCTCGAGGAGGACAGTGTAGATTTTAGAACAGTGGGTTGCAGAAGGTACCGTATTTTTCGCTCTATAGGACGCACCCGACCATAGTACGCACCTTGTTTTAGAGGGGGAGAACAAGAAAAAAAAATTCTCCCCCTCTCTGCTCAGCGCCCCTTCAGTGAAGCAACAGGAGAAACAGAGCCCCTTCCATTTCTACTCCCGCTTCACTGAAGAGGCGCCGCACAGCTCTCCCTCTCTGCTGAAGCCAGGAGAGTCTTGCTCTCCCGGCTTCAGCAAAAGGAACCCGAAGCCTTTGGAGCGCAGCGCGAGGTCCCGCTCCGCTCCAAAGGCTTCAGGTGGCTATCCCTGAAGCCTGGAGAGCGAGAGGGGTCGGTGTGCACCGACCCCTCTCGCTTTCCAGGCTTCAGCGAAAGCAACGTGTAGCCTCCGGAGCGTGGAGGGAGCACTCCCTCTGCGCTTTGGAGGCTTCGCATTGCTATCGCTGAAGCCAAGGAGCCTGCATTCGCTCCATAGGACGCACACACATTTCTCCTTAATTTTTGGAGGGGAAAAAGTGCGTCCTATAGAGCGAAAAATACGGTAATAATTCGGAGGCTGCTGAGGGGAGAAGCTGGGAAATATTGGAAGAGCAGCAGGAAGCAGCAGCAGCTGGGAGAGACAGCTGACAGACGCAGTGTCTTCAGAAAGCATTCCTAACCCCCCCTTTCCAGGACCCGGTGTGCATTGAGCGTAGGAGAACAGAAGTGGAGGAATGGCAGATGAAGATGATGGACATTATGGAGCTGGCCGACCTGACTGGAAGAATCCACGAACAGAAAGTGGAGGAATACCAAGAAGAATGGAAGAAATTTAAGGACTATTTACTTAAATATTCTAAAATAACATAAGTAGGAAGACAGAAGTGCCTGGCATGCTCTGGTTCATGGGGTCACGAAGAGTCGGACACGACTAAACGACTAAACAACAACAACATAAGTAGAATTACTAGTAAGTACCAAATTGGCCTAGGAGTTAAATATGTTAAATTGTATAACATTATGGATAGAAGATAATTTGAAAAGAAAGAAAGATGTTAATTGATCAGGTTAATCTTAACATTATGGATAGAAGATAATTTTAAAAGAAAGACAAGATGTTAATTGATCAGGTTAATCTTATCTGAAAGTAGTACTGGAAAACTGCTACAATGAGCTATATGGAAACTCAGCTAGGGGGATTCAAGGAACTCATTTAACAATGACAACAAAATTCGGGTTTTAATAGTTAGGATAAATGTCTGTTCATTTTTTATATTGTAATGTTTTTCTGTTATGTTTGTTATAAATTTGGAAAATTGATAAAAAAAATTGAAAAGAAAAGAAAAGAACAGAAAAGAGAGAGTAGGAGAACAGAAAGTTCAGAAGCGGAAAGCTGAGATCAGCCAGAGCAGGGATGATGTATAGTAGGTATAGTAGGCATAGCGGTCAACGTTTTCCCTTTTTTAAGGGAAACTCCCTTATTCCGAATAGGATTCCTCGCAAGAAAAGGGAAAAGTTGACAGCTATGATAGTAGGAGCAGGGCTGGATTTAGGTTTGATGAGGCCCTGAGCTACTGATGGTAATGGGGCCCTTTATATGTCCAGCTGTCCTTTGTCAACAACAAATTGTCCCCGTTTTTGTGTGTTGAATATATGGTATATAGATACCTATATCTATATACCATACCTAATAGGTATCTAAAGCCATTTGCACATGCGGCCATGCGACCAGTCCGTGCAGAATGTAGGCACCCTATATATAGAAAGGAGCAAACCAGTGATATTTGAGGGAGCAGGCTAGCAGGCGGGGCCCATGACTTACATCACAGGAGCCTACACAACACAAAACACTGTTGCTGTATGTAGGTTTCATTTTATTTGTTTTTTATCATTTATTTTGGAAATGTACATCCAGTTTTTTCCCCTTTGATTTTTTTTGGGGGGCCCCTCAAGAGAGTGGGGCCCTAAGCTATACAGTGGTATCTCTGGTTACATACTTAATTCATTCCGGAGGTCCGTTCTTAACCTGAAACTGTTCTTAACCCGAAGCACCGCTTTAGCTAATGGGGCCTCCTGCTGCTGCTGCGCCGCTGGAGAACAATCTCTGTTCTCATCCTGAAGTAAAGTTCTTAACCTGAAGCACTATTTCTGGGTTAGCGGAGTCTGTAACCTGAAGCGTATGTAACCTGAAGCGTCTGTAACCCGAGGTACCACTGTAGCTTGTTTAGCTTATACGTAAATCCAGCACTGAATAGGAGAGACAGAGGGGGTGGGACTTTATTAGGAGCAAAGCCATTACCTGAGAGGTGCCACCATCCCCCCCACTGAATATTGAATAAAATACCATGGGAAGAACGTCTTGTCTTCCCATTTCTGGCCGACAGCCGTGAGGGAGGGGGATCAGGTTCCCTACAGTTCTGTGAGGAAGATGTTCCTCTCGAGTAGCCCTTTTCAAACCCTGCTCCATCTGTTCTCACAGCTTCACGCTCGGATTTTGTCCGCAACTCCCGTTTACTCCGCATCCAGGGCATTCCCACGGCTGGTTTGGGAAATGGTGTTTCCGCGCGACAGTGGCCATGATCCACATCTATCCTTTCCTTCCTTACGAAATGCTGCACTTTGATGCGTCATTGTCCCCAAGCCAGCTTTGATCTAAATTGAGAAATTGAACAAGCTAGCTGTGTTTTAAGCTGGTGGAGCAAACACCGCCCTACTCCAGAGGTGCCAACAGGCATACCTGCAAAGAGGGAATCCATGCCTTTCCCCCCTGCTCCTGGGTAAGCATGGACTTCTCCTGATTTTGCTTTTCAGGTGGCACCCACAAACTTTTTCCTCCAAAGATCGCCCTGACTCAACTCTGAACCTTCCAGCCTTTCTGCGTCTGGATGAAAAACCAGGCGCTTGCATTTCCAACAGTCGTTGGTTCTTGTCTTATACATTTTAGCCAATTTAGCTGGTGTTAAGTACCATCTCGGGACGCGGTTGGTGCTGTGGGTTAAACCACAGAGCCTAGGGCTTGCCGATCAGAAGGTCGGCGGTTCGAATCCCCGCGACGGGGTGAGTTCCTGTTGCTCTGTCCCAGCTCCTGCCAACCTAGCAGTCCGAAAGTATCTCAAAGTGCAAGTAGATCAATAGGTACCACTCTGGCAGGAAGGTAAATGGCGTTTCTGTGCGCTGTTCTGGTTCGCCAGAAGTGGCTTAGTCATGCTGGCCACATGACCCGGAAGCTGTACGCCGGCTCCCTCGGCCAATAAAATGAGATAAGCGCCGCAACCCCAGAGTCGGCCACGACTGGACCTAATGGTCAGGGGTCCCTTTACATCTATACATCATTTTCATAACATTCTCTTTAAGAGCACTGGGAATGTAAAGAAAGGGAAGGTGTCTTCTACCACATGTGGTGGACTTGTAATGAGGTAAAGGCTTTCTGGGAAATGATATATATTGAGTTAAATAAAATGTTTTAAAATACTTTTGTTAAAAAACCAGAAGCCTTTTTATTGGGAATAGTGGGGAAAGATATACCAAGGGAAGTTAAAAGACTCTTTATGTATGCAACAAGAATTCCTTTAGCCCAACGAAAGAATAGGGGCAGATGAAGATGATGGACTTTGCAGAACTGGCGAAACTGACAGGAAAAATCCGAAACCAACATAATCAAGTATTCCAAAAGGACTGGAGTAAATTTATACGATATCTGAAAGATTATTGTAAGCAATTAACATCCCTAGCAGGGTTGTCTGAAGACTTGTAATGAGAAAATTTCTACCTTTCGATATTTATTTAAATTTTGAGTCGTTTTGTAACGAGTCTCGTTAGAATGGGAAAACGTACAAATTGCAACGATATAAAGGTTAATTTTGAAAGCCATGAGGGAAGGAAGTTGACAGGCTCTAAAGAGCCAGGGTAGTAAAGTAGATAGTGATGATGTGAATGTATATTATTAAATGGAAAATAAATAAAAAATATTAAAAATAAAAATATCGGGCGCTTGGCAGATGTCTCAGACTAAACATTTGTTTGGCCAGCTAAGGCAAACCAACCGGTCTTCCCAAGGTGAAAAACTGCTCCTGGGAGGGGGGGTGTTTGTGATTGCCAACCAACCAATTGGCAAACACAAACAGGTTTCTTCGGAGCTTGGCCAGAACGGAACAAGGGGCACCTTCAGGGAGGCTTCACCCCTCAAACGACACACGACTGGATGCGCCCCAATATTGTAGAACAACATGGCGCCGTTGGTAAGTTTTATTTGCAACCTTTTCATCAAGGGCTCCAACCCCTTTGATGGTTTGAGTTGTCCTTTCTCAGTCCCGGCCTGACTGATGCTCACCATTCCGTAGCTTCCCCAGCAACGCTCACGATTCATAGAATCGGAACTGTAGAATCGGAAGGGGATCCCCCCAGGTCATCTAGTCCAACTCCCCACCATGCAAGCTAATGATTCGCTGGACGAAACCCAACATTGGCTTGATGACATCTGCACCATTCATGTATAAACCCGGGGGGGGGGCGTGTATTGAGGAACAGATTCCTGATTTAAACGCAGAAAGGAGGATTTAGCTGAGGGCAGATCAACTCCACCGTCCCTCTCCTTCAAGAAAAGGTAAGTCAAGTGTATCCTTTTTATCCCTGGTCATTTTGTCTGCCTCTTTCTGCCCCCATCCCAGCTCCACAGTCTCCTATTTCGAGATGGGAGTAACTAGGAATGTACTGTATTTTTCGCTTCATAAGACACACTTTTTTCTTCCTAAAAAGTAAGGGGAAATGTCTGTGCATCTTATGGAGCAAATGCGTGGGCCCTGGAGCTGAATTGCCCAGGGGCGAAAAGCAGATCATACTTTTTTTTTTTGAAAGAGGGAAGTGGGAGTTGAAACAAAGCCGCTGATTGGCAAGCAATCGGGAGGGAGATAAGGGATGCTAGCAATAAAGGAGGCTGCCTGGGAGGGGGGAGGTAAAGACAGCAAACTTGCAAGGAGAGGAGACAGGAATACTAAAACAAGCAATGAGGAGAGAAATTAGAAGAAAAGGAGGAGCAAAAAACTGCTCCAGCTAAGGAAAAGACACTAAGGCAAACAAGAGGGAAGGGGGTATTGAAGCAGCTGATCGGTAAGCGATTGGGAGGGAGATAAGGGACACTAGTGATAAAGGAGGCTGTCTGGGAGGGGGAAGATAAAAGCCCATGGATCCTCAGGATTTTTACATTGGGTCACCCCACATTCACCATCAGATCACATGTCTGTGGCCACAGCATGAACCACAAAAATCATAAATCCACTGTTTTGTTCAGAATATTTTTTTTTCTTACTTTCCTCCTCTAAAAACTAGGTGTGTCTTATGGTCAGGTGCGTCTTATGGAGCGAAAAATACAGTACATGCTACTTCAATGACAGCCACACATCCGCTCTACTGAGAATGATCAAGGTGGTCATTCCGGATTTCTGTCGCCTCGCACGCCTGTGGGTAGAAATACGAGGGGAATTTGCCCTTTCGAGACAGCAGCACATATCCACGTGGCTATGCGATTCTCCTATCAGACCCGCCAACTTGCCTGGTCACCACTGGCGAGCAACCATGGCCTCCAGGAGACCTGGCAGGAAAGTCCTTGCAAGCTGGGAGAGAGCGGACTCCTCCTTCTTTAACTTTTCAGGCCTGCCCACAAGTGGCTGATACCTGCAGGCAGTACGCAAACCGTCTAGTACCTTTGATCAGCTGGGGGTGCAATGTCCGTGTCCCTCCCAAATTTGGTGACTGCTTCTTGGATTTCTCACCTATCTTAAAGAGCAGAAACCATGAATGGTGGTGCGGTCACTACATTAAAAACCCAAGAAGACCCTGCTGGATTAGGCCAATGGCCCATCTGTTCCCGCAAGCGTCTGGTTCTTACATTGGCCAACCAGATGCCCCAATGGGAATCCTGTAATCAGGATTCGAACACAAGACCTTCCTGTGGTTTCTAGCAACTGTTATTCAGAAGCATTGCAGTGGAGGCAGAGCCTAGGCATCCTGGCTAGTAGCCATTGCAAGCCCTCTCTTCCACAAATTTGCCCAGTCTTCTTTCAAAGTCACCCAGGCTTGTGGTCACTGCTATCTCCAGTGGGCATGAGTTCCAGAGGTTAACCGTGTAGCTTAAGTGAGCCGCTTCTTTCTGACCAGGGAAAATGTTTGCTTGCAAGCACTTCGGCCTGTTCCTTGGACTATGGATGATTTACAGGGCCGGGATGGGGGGTGGGGGAAGTCCAGCTGGACCCCCTGCAGTACCAGCTCCTCAGAAGGCAGAAATGCCTCACTGCAGACGATCGGATCCTTTCCGCTCCCAAGTTTCTAGCAGCTGAGAGTCTGTGGACCTTTTCGAGCTCAGCCTCCTCGAAACCCGGCGGAGGCAACTGCGGAACAGGGATGTCCGGAAAATAATGAAGACCCAGGGGTCCACGATGGAGTTCACGGAGAAGAAGCGCAGGGCGGTGAGGTCCGCCTTCTCGTCGAAATCCGGGGCAAACGCGCCGACGTAAGCACGGACCTGTGGGAGGGGAGGGAGACAGGTTGAAAAACTCACTTGCAGCAGATTGAGGCGGCTGAGTATTATTGTGACTACTACTTCATAGAATACAGTGGTGCCCCGCAAGACGAACGCCTCGCAAGACGGAAAACCCGCTAGACGAAAGGGTTTTCCGTTTTGGAGGTGCTTCGCAAAACGAATTTCCTATGGGCTTGCTTCGCAAGACGAAAATGTCTTGCGAGTTCCTGCAGGGTTTTTTCCCTCCCCCCCCTTTTCCCCAAGCCGCTAAGCCGCTTATCAGCTGATCCGATAAGCCGCTAAACAGCTAATCCGCTTATCAGCTGATCCGCTAAACCCGCTAAGCCACTAATAGCGCTAAGCCGCTAATAGCAGCTAATAGCCGTGCTTCGCAAGACGAAAAAACCGCAAGACGAACAGACTCGCGGAACGGATTCTTTTCGTCTTGCGAGGCACCACTGTAATAATAATAATAATAATAATAATAATAATAATAATAATAATAATAATAATTTATTAATACCCCGCCCATTTGGCTGGGCTTCCCCAGCCACTCTGGGCGGCTTCCAACAAAGGATTAAAATACCGTAATGCATCAAACATTAAAAGCTTCCCTAAACAGGGCTGCCTTCAGATGTCTTCTAAACGTCAGATAGTTGTTTATTTCCACAGGGCGGGCGCCACCACTGAGAAGGCCCTCTGCCTGGTTCCCTGTAACCTCACTTCTCGTAGTGAGGGAACCGCCAGAAGGCCCTTGGAGCTGGACCTCAGTGTCCGGGCAGAACATTGGTGGTGGAGATGCTCCTTCAGGAAGGGCCGAGGCCATTTAGGGCTTTCAATGGCAGCACCAATACTTTGAATTGTGCTCGGAAACGTACTGGGAGCCAGTGTAGGTCTTTCAGGACCGGTGTTATGTGGCTGATCGGTGGCTGCTCCCAGTCACCAGTCTTGCTGCCGCATTCTGGATTAGTTGTAGTTTCCGGGTCACCTTCAAAGGTAGCCCCATGTAGAGCGCAAGTGAGAGATAACCAGAAGATCGCAAAGTCTTTCGACAGGAGTGGGGCTTAAGAAATTGGTGTTAAGAAGAGAAGCTCTGGCTTCTGGAAAACATGACTGGAAGCTGTAGGTACAAATAACTTGCGATGGTTTCTAAGTCAACCATCTGTAAACAAGACCATAGCTGCATCATGGGTCAAGTGGTAAAGGCCATTAGATGCAGGACTGGGGAAGATATGACCCTTCAGATATTGTTGTGCTGCAACTCCCACTGACCACCAGTGAGAGATAACCAGAGCATGCACCACTCTGGCAAGGCAGTCTGCGAGGAGGGAGGGTCTCATCCTGCGTACCAGATGGAGCTGGTAGACAGCCGCCCTGGACACAGAATTGACCTGTGTCTCCATGGACAGCTGTGAATCCAAAATGACTTCCAGGCTGCGCACCTGGTCCTTCAGGGGCACAGTTACCCCATTCAGGACCAGGGAGTCCTCCACACCCGCCCGCCTCCTGTCCCCCCAAAACAGTACTTCTTTCTTGTCAGGATTCAACCTCAATCTGTTAGCCGCCATCCATCCTCCAACAGCCTCCAGGCACTCACAGAAGCATAGAATTTCAGAGTTGGAAGGGGCTAGAATCATCTATTCCAACCCCTTGCAATGTAGAAATATGCAGATGTCCCAAACGGGGATCAAACCTGTAACCTTGGTGTTATCAGCACCACGCTCTAACCAACTGAGCTTTTCTGTTGGTTCGTTTATTACCTGCCCTTCTTCGACATCAGGTCCCAGGACAGATTTACATCAATTTAAAACTCGCTACATATTGAATGGCAATGACAAACCTAGACAGCAACTTAAAAAGCAGAGACATCACCTTGCCAACAAAGGTCCGTATAGTTAAAGCTATGGTTTCCCCAGTAGTGATGTATGGAAGTGAGAGCTGGACCATAAAGAAGGCTGATCGCCGAAGAATTGATGCTTTTGAATTATGGTGCTGGAGGAGACTCTGGAGAGTCCCATGGACTGCAAGAAGATCAAACATATCCATTCTGAAGGAAATCAGCCCTGAGTGCTCACTGGAAGGACAGATCCTGAAGCTGAGACTCCAAGACTTTGGCCACCTCATGAGAAGAGAAGACTCCCTGGAAAAGACCCTGATGTTGGGAAAGATGGAGGGCACAAGGAGAAGGGGACGACAGAGGACGAGATGGTTGGATAGTGTTCTCGAAGCTACCAGCATGAGTTTGACCAAACTGCGGGAGGCAGTGGAAGACAGGAGGGCCTGGTGTGTTCTGGTCCATGGGGTCACGAAGAGGCGGACACGGCTAAACGACTAAACAACAACAACAAGTATTGAAAAACAGTTCATCTAAAAGACAAACCACGGGGAAAGGGGTGTATCCCGGAAACACCTGTCTTGGCCATCAAAGGCCATGGTAGAGAGCTACATCTTCACCATTACATTGCAGAGGCAGTGGGGGTGTAGTGGTTACAGCACATGACCTGGGAGACCCAGGTTCGAATTCACCACTCAGCCATGGGTGACCTTGGGCCAGCTGCTGCCTCTCAGCCTAACCTGCCTCACAGGGTTGTTGAGAGGATAAAATGGGAATCCGCGACCAGAAAGAAGAGGAGTTTCAAGAGGACTGGAGGAAATTTAAGGACTATTTGAATAAATATTGTAATATAAAAAATTAGAAATTACTTGAAAGAAAACAAATAGGCCTAGGATTAAACTAAGTTATAATTAAATAAATGGGATTTAGAATGTTACGAAAAGTGAATAAGATGGACTATAATTGGAAATTGTTTTGGTTTAATAAAGATATTGGAAAGCTGTTACTTTTAGCTACAAGGAAACTCAGAAGGGAGGGACTTGAGGAACTCAACCAAGATGTTTAAAAGGTTGGATTTGTGAAGAATTAAGTTTGTTGTCACTGTTTATTTGTTTATTGTTCCTTTTTTTCCCCTCTTCTCTTTTTCTGTTTTTGTGTATCATTCTGCTTTGTGGTTTTTATTACTGTGGAAAATCTAATAAAAATTTATATATATATAAGAAAGAGAGGATAAAATGGGGAGCAGGGGAATTATGCAGGCCACCTTGAGCAAATTTGGGTGGTGGTGGGGAAGGTGGTATATCATACCGTACAACCTTTGGAGGCTGTAAACTGGGACGCCTGCTTTTTAACAACCACACGGTGTATAAATTTTATGGAATAAATCAGTAATGAATAGCAACATTGGGAGATTCACTATCCCCAAAGCCACTGAAATATTGTAAGCAAGAATTGCAAAACAAAACAAAACCTTGCTTTGGTTTTTTGGCCGCCTGCATTTGCAAAGAGCTCCCCCTTGCGGGTAAAGATGGTGGTTGCTCAGTTCTGTCTCAAAACTGTTTCTTAGAATCAGAGCTGAAAGGGACCTCCAGAGTTATCTAGTCCAACCCTCTGCAATGCAGGAATCTCAACTGAAGCATCCCTGACAGATGGCCACCCAACCTGTGCTTAAAAACCTCCAAGGAAGGAAGGAGCTCACCACCTCCTGAGGAAGACTGTACCACCATCAGAAGACATTTGAAGCCAGCCCTGAATAAGGAAGTTTTTTTTTTTGTTCAATGTTTTACAGTGGTACCTCTGGATGTGAACGGGATCCGTTCCAGAGCCCCATTCGCATCCTGAAGCGAATGTAAGATGCAACTTCCCGTCTGTGTGTGAGGTCATTTTGAGCGTCTGCGCATGCGCGAGCAGCGAAACCCGGAAGTAACACGGGCCGTTACTTCCGAGTCGCCGCGCAATGCAACCTGAAAATATTTAATCTGAAGCGTATTCATCCCGAGGTATGGCTGTATTATGTTTTTATAATTTGTTGGAAGTTGCCCAGAGCTTGGTTCTCAAACGCCTTGGTACTCAAACAACTTGGAACCCAAACACTGCAAACCTGGAAGTAAGTGTTTCGGTTTGCGAACTTTTTCCAGAAGCCAAATGTGCTCCTTTTTGAGTGTTACGCTTCCGATTTGAGTGCCACAATTCCATTTTGAGTGTTAACACTGTTTTTGCTATTTATTTTGGCAGCTCTTTTTCATTATGTTTTTGTGACTGTGTGGAACCCAGTTCAGCTACTGATTGATTGATTGATTGATTGATTATGTGACTGCAGTACATTATTGCTTTCATTTTATGGATCCTTGGTCTTGTTGGATAGCAAAATTCATATTTAATTGCTGTTTTAGGGGTTGTTTTTAAAAGTCTGGAACGGATGAAACAGTTTTGCATTACTTTCTATGGAAAGCGCGCCTTGGTTTTGGAACGCTTTGGTTTTGGAACAGACTTCTGGAATGGATTAAGTTTGAGAACCAAGGTACGACTGTAAGAGTTGTGGGTACTAAAAATAAGGGCTGTTTCAGGCACCATAAGACAGCAGATAGGCTTTGAACCGCCCTGAGATCTTCAGATGGAGGGTGGTATACAAATTTAATAAGAAAAAAACCACATTTTCATTTTGTACTGTTTTATTGATTTCATTTTATGGATCGATGGCCTCGTTAGATAGTAAAATCCATGTAAAATTGCTCTTTTAGGGGTCGCTTTTCATTGTCTGGTTCCTTTCCGCGTTTTGGGTTTGTGTGGCTTTTTCGGTTTTGTGACTGTGACTTGTTCTTCATTTTATGGGACTGGCTTGTGACTTCATTTTTGTGACTTGTTTTTGTGACTGTGTGGAGCCCAGTTCAGCTACTGGTTGATTGCGTGACTTCAGAAATGGATAAAAGCCCCCTATCCAAACTGACTATCATCAGTGCACGTAAGAAAAAAATTAAATGTTAATTTTTTTCATCTAAAATACTATCTTATTTATTTTATAGTACAGTGGTGCCCCGCAAGACGAATGCCTCGCAAGACGGAAAACCCGCTAGACGAAAGGGTTTTCCGTTTCGGAGGCGCTTCACAAGACGAATTTCCCTATGGGCTTGCTTCGCAAGACGAAAACGTCTTGCGAGTCTCGCCATTTCCCCCCCGCTTCCCCCCCCCCTTTTCAAAGCCGCTAAGCCACTAATAGCCTTTTAGCAGCTTAGCCGCTAATCCTTTAATAGCCGCTAAGCCGCTAAATCGCTAATAGCGCTAATCCTCTTAGCCGCTAATAGGGTTGCTTCGCAAGACGAAAAAACCGCTAGACGAAGAGAATCGCGGAATGGATTCTTTTCGTCTTGCAAGGCACCACTGTACAGTACATTGATTATTGCCTTCATTTTATGGTTCAATGGTCTCGTTAGACAGTAAAATTTGTGTTAAACTGCTGTTTTAGGGGGTGTTTTTCATCCTCTGGGAACGGATCAATCCAATTTCCATTACTTTCAATGGAAAGTCCGCTTCAGGTTAGGAATGGACTTCCGGAACCAATTAAGTACTTAACCTGAGGTACCACTGTATCTAGGGATGCGGGTGGCGCTGTGGGTTAAACCACAGAGCCTAGGGCTTGCTGATCAGAAGGTCGGTGGTTCGAATCCCCGCGACGGGGTGAACTCCCATTGCTCGGTCCCTGCTCCTGCCTACCTAGCAGTTCGAAAGCACGTCAAAGTGCAAGTAGATAAATAGGTACCACTCCGGTGGGAAGGTAAACGGCGTCTCCGTGCGCTGCTCTGGTTCGCCAGAAGCGGCTTAGTCATGCTGGCCACATGACCCGGAAGCTGTACGCCGGCTCCCTCAGCCAATAAAGCGAGATGAGCACCGCAACCCCAGAGTTGGCCACGACTGGGCCTAATGGTCAAGGGTCCCTTTACCTTTACCACTGTATCTGCTTATCTGCCCGAAGTGATGGTATATATTAGCAGAGCCTTAACTGTAAGCATCTTCAGCTTTTGTTGTCTTGTGTCAGATCTCTTAGCCGGAAAGCAGTTTGGGGGAGTTTTTGCAGGACCGCTGCAGTTACATTGTTTTTGGAAAGCTATTAAATGCCTGCGGAGAACCAGAGCCTCACGTGGACATTCTGAGCCCTTTTAAGGCCAGGATTACAAGGAGAGGAGGTTGGAGGTTGTCAAGAGGTTATTGGAGACATTTTCGAGAAGAGCAAATGATGAGGTTGGTGCGTCAGAGTCCAGCCTTGGCCAAGTTCAGGGGTGGCTGAACGCCCACGGAGCCACTGCCTCCTTAGTTCCACAAATGCATCCCCAATGCCGCCCCCCCCAAGGCATTATTTAGAATAGTGGTTTGCACGACCCAATAAGGAAGATAATAAGGCAACAAAATTGAAAATGGTTACAGTTAATTTCACATCTATTCCAAATCCCACTACAGTGGTACCTTGGTTCTCAAACTTAATCTATTTCAGAAGTCCGTTCCAAAACCAAAGTGTTCCAAAACCAAGGCGTGCTTTCCCATAGAAAGCAATGCAAAACGGATTAATCTGTTCCAGACTTTTAAAAACAACCCCTAAAAGCAATTTAACATGAATTTCACTATTTAACGAGACCATCAATTCATAAAATGAAAGCAATAATCAATGTACTGTACTATAAAATACAGTGGTACCTCGGGTTACATACGCTTCAGGTTACATACACTTCAGGTTACAGACTCCGCTAAACCAGAAATAGTGCTTCAGGTTAAGAACTTTGCTTCAGGATGAGAACAGAAATCGTGCTCTGGCGGCGCGGCAGCAGCGGGAGGCCACATTAGCTAAAGTGGTGCTTCGGGTTAAGAACAGTTTCAGGTTAAGTACGGACCTCTGGAACGAATTAAATACTTAACCCGAGGTACCACTGTAAGTAAGACAATATTGTAGATGATAAAAATTAAAATTATTTTTTCCCTCACCTGCACTGATGACAGTCATTGTTTAATAATAATAATAATAATAATAATAATAATAATAATAATAATAATAATTTATTATTTATACCCCGCCCATCTGGCTGAGTTTCCCCAGCCACTCTGGGCGGCTCCCAATCAGTGTTAAAAACAGTACAGCGTTACATATTAAAAACTTCCCTGAACTTCCCTTAAGATGTCTTCTGAATGTCAGGTAATTATTTATCTCTTTGACATCTGATGGGAGGGCGTTCCACAGGGCGGGCGCCACTACCGAGAAGGCCCTCTGCCTGGTTCCCTGTAGCCTCACTTCTTGCAATGTGGGAACCGCCAGAAGGCCCTCGGCGCTGGACCTCAGTGTCCGGGCTGAACGATGGGGGTGGAGACGCTCCTTCAGGTATACAGGACCGAGGCCGTTTAGGGCTTTAAAGGTCAGCACCAACACTTTGAATCGGAAACGTACTGGGAGCGTACTGTTTGGTGGGGGGGGCTTTTATCCATTTCCGCCACCCAATCAATCAATCAATCAATCAGCAGACTTCCTGTTTTATTGCCACCATTTGAAGGAGCGCAGGATCAACTCTCTGTAGAGGTTCTGAGCTTTGCGAGGCAAAAAAGAAGTACGCTAGGGGTCCGCGAACCTCAAAACCCGAAGAGGTAAATCCTCAGGGCTGGGGGATCTGGCTGCGTTCAGGGCGACTCTCCTGCAAATATACCGGACCCATCGTGGTTCGGGAGGTGCATGATTGAAGACGCGAATGCTAGGATCCATTCTAGACCCGCAAAGCGATGCCACAGGCTCCGAAGGTGAAGCGGTAAAGCATTCCAAGGCATAAGGTTAATCCCGAACTTAAAAAATTATTAAAAAGGGAATTGGTACAGAAGCAGAGGGACGTGGGTGGCGCTGTGGGTTAAACCACAGAGCCTAGGACTTGCCAATCAGAAGGTTGGCGGTTTGAATCCCCACGATGGGGTGAGCTCCCATCACTTGGTCCCTGCTCCTGCCAACCTAGCAGTTCGAAAGCACACCAGTGCAAGTAGATAAATAGGTACCGCTCCGGCGGGAAGGTAAACGGCGTTTCCATGCGCTGCTCTGGTTCGCCAGAAGCGGCTTAGTCATGCTGGCCACATGACCTGGAAGCTGTACGCCGGCTCCCTCAGCCAATAAAGCGAGATGAGCGCTGCAACCCCAGAGTTGGCCACGACTGGACCTGATAGGGGTCCCTTTACCTTTTTACAGAAGCAGAAGAAAAGGAGGTTTGGGAAATGTTTTAAGGATTGGGAAGTTCAGGAACTCCTCCCTGACACTGGAGGAGAAAATGGCGCAGGATAAAAGCGTGATGAGTGAATCAGCATATTAGAGAATCTACTGAGTAAATGAGAACAGGAAAGATACATGGATAAAAGGTAGAAAAAACAAACTTATACGTGCGAGATAAGACAATGTTTCAAATGCCCATGGATTTAGTACACCAGAGAGAATGTCGGAACTTCGTATCCATTACTGAGATACCTCTGGAAACACCATTTGGGAAATAGTATCGAGAGCAAGGAATTTTTTGCATCTACAGTGGTGCCTCGCAAGACGAAATTAATTCGTTCTGTGAGTTTTTTCGTCTTGCGAATTTTTCGTCTTGCGAAGCACGGTTTCGGAAAAGTTTTGGAAAAGCTTCAAAAATCACCAAGGTCTTCAAAAACCTCAAAAAAGGCTACCACACCGCGTGCTATGAGTTGCTCCTCGAAGTCAAGTCGCAAGTGTATTAACGGTTTTAAGAAAAAGGAAACAAACTTGCAAGACGTTTTCGTCTTGCGAAGCAAGCCCATAAGGAAATTCGTCTTGCGAAGCAACTCAAAAAACCAAAAACCCTTTCGTCTTGCGAGGCATTCGTCTTGCGAGGCATTCGTCTTGCGAGGTACCAATGCATATGAATGTTTGAGAACCAAGGTACCACTGTATTTGGTTGGGTGGAGGAAGGTAGGGCAAGGGGTGGCTGGAAGGGAAACGATTCCCTGTGCCTTGGCTTGGCTCTCCATCGCAGTGCACAGCCTGGAAATTCAGCTGCGGTTCCTGCATTGCAGTGGGTTGGACTAGATGACCCCTGGGTGTCCCTGGAGTTCTAGGAAATCAACAAAATTGGTTCACTTGATCCAAGGATACCAGTTTTTCAAGTCTCATGGTCATTTTTACCTCCAGAGCCCCCCTGCCCAACACCCCTTCAGCACAGCTGTCAACCTTCCCTTTTTTTTTTGCCTCAGACCTCAGTGTCTGAAACATGGTTTGAGCTGGGGAGAGAGCTCTTGTGTTCGAATTCTGCTCGCTGGTTTCCCAAAGGCAGCTGTGTCCAGGGCGGCTGTCTACCAGCTCCATCTGGTACGCAGGCTGAGACACTCCCTGCCTGCGGACTGTCTCACCAGAGTGGTGCATGCTCTAGTTATCTCCTGCTTGGACTACTGCCATGCGCTCTACGTGGGGCCACCTTTGAAGGTGACCAGGAAACTACAACTAATCCAGAATGTGGCAGCTAGACTGGTGACTGGGAGCGGTCGCTGAGACCACATAACACCGGTCTTGAAAGACGATCATTGGCTCCCAGTACGTTTCCGAGCACAATCCAAAGTGTTGGTGCTGACCTTGAAAGCCCTAAATGGCCTTGGTCCAGTATACATGAAGGAGCGTCTCCACCTCCATCGTTCAGCCCAGACACTGAGGTCCAGCGGCGAGGGCCTTCTGGTGGTTCCCTCATTGCGAGAAGCCAATTGTGAGAAGCCAGGGAACCAGGCAGAGGGCCTTCTCGGTAGTGGCACCCGCCCTGTGGAATGCCCTCTCTTCAGATGTGAAGGAAATAAGCAGCTATCCTATCCATAGCTGTCAACCTTCCCTTTTTTTGCGGGAGATTCTCTTATTCCAGCGCTGTTTCCCGCTGCTTCCCACTGCTATTCCGGATTGTTAGATATCCCGTAGACTGTCCCCGGGACAAGTGAGGCTGCTGATCCCTTATTTTCAAATCTGAAAGTTGACAGCTCTGCCCCTCAGCCCACTCAGCAATCTGGTAGCCACATTTAGAACTCATTGTACAGTGGTGCCTTGGTTCTCAAATGCTGAAAACCCGGAAGTAAGTGTTTTGGTTTTCAAACGTTTTTTGGAAGCCCGATGCAGCTATCGGCTATTGTTCCGGGGCACTTGCATCAATCAGAAGCTGCGCCTTGGTTTTTGAACATTTCGGAAGTCAAACGGACTTCTGGAACGGATGAAGTTTGGCGCTTTTGTTTTTGCTATTTATTTTGTGTTTTTGTTTTTGAGGCTTTTTCGGTTAATTTGTTTTTCTGACTGTGTGGAACCCAGTTCAGCTGCTGTTTGATTGATTGTGTGACTGCGGAAATGGATACAAGCCCCCCATCCAAACGATGACTGTCATCAGTGCAGGTAAGGAAAAAAATTAATTTAAATTTTTATCATCTACAATACTGTCTTATTTATTTTATAGTACATTGATTATTGCTTTCATTTTATGGATCAATGGTCTCGTTAGTAAAATCCATGTTAAACTGCTGTTTTAGGGGTTGTTTTTAAAAGTCTGGAACGGATTAATCCATTTTGCATTGCTTCTTATGGGAAAGTGCGCTTTGGTTTTGGAACGCTTTGGTTTTGGAGCGATCTTCCGGAACGGATTAAATTTGAGAAAATACCACGGTATTTCCCAAGGACTCTTATTCTCTCCTCCCAGTGATGTTTCTCCAGGAGGACACAGGTTTCTTGCATTGATTTCCACAATTTATATACCGTTTATTTATTTAGTAAATTTGAATCCCGCCCTTTGTCTCAAAGGAGGCCAAGGCACCAGACAACATGCAGTGAAACATCTCCAAAACAATTCCATTGCAGATGCCGTTCTCGGAAAGATCTCAGCTTCAAAGGCTGGTTGTAATTCAAGATAATAATCAGTTAAAACTGTTTTAAAAAACAACAACCAGACACTGCAGAGCCACTGCTGTTAGATTGCTGGGCTAGGACCTTGGAGACGAGGGTTAAATACTCACTAGGTGACTCTGGGAGGTCAGTCGGCTGCTCTTAGCCTAGCCTACCTCTCAGGGTTGGTGTGAGGATAACGTGGGGAGAAGGGTATTATGTATGCCATCTTGAGTTCTTCAGAGGAAAGAAGGTGAGATAATAATAATAATAATAATAATAATAATAATAATAATAATTTATATCCCGCCCACCCCAGCTGAAGCCGGGCTCAGAGCGGCTAATAACAGTTAAATAAATACAACATTCTAAAATCATTTCATTATAAAATCAGTTCAAATCAAATTAATGGCAACCATTGGGCTAGAGTTCTGTGAGGGTTGCCAAAGGAGGGGGTCAGGCTGTGCCCTGGTGGAACAGCTCCGTCTTGCAGGCCCTGCGGAAAGATGTCAAGTCCTGCAGGGCCCTAGTCTCTTGTTGCAGACTGTTCCACCAGGCTGGGGCCACGACCGAAAAGGCCCTGGCTCTGGTTGAGGCCAGCTTAACCTCCCTGTGGCCCGGGACCTCCAAGATGTTTTTGTTTGAAGACCGTAAGGTCCTCCATGGGACATACCAGGAGAGGCGGTCCCATAGGTACGTGGGTCCTAGGCCGTATAGGGCTTTAAAGGTTAAAACCAGCACCTTAAACTTGACCCTGTACTCCACCGGGAGCCAGTGCAGCTGGTACAGCACCGGGTGAATGTCATCTCGCAGCGAGGAACCCGTGAGGAGTCTCGCCGCGGCATTCTGCACCCGCTGGAGTTTCTGGGTCAGTCTCAAGGGCAGCCCCACGTAGAGCGAGTTACAATAATCCAGTCTGGAGGTGACCGTCGCGTGGATCACAGTGGCTAGGTCAGGGCGAGAGAGATAAGGAGCCAACTGCTTAGCTTGGCGGAGATGAAAAAATGCCGCCTTTGTTATATATACAGTGGTACCTCTGGTTGTGAACGCGATCCATTCCAGAGGCCCGTTTGCAACATGAAAAGAATGCAACCCGCAGCGGCGCGCATGCGCAGGCGAGGGTTGCGATTTGCCGCTTCTGCGCATGACGTCATTTTGCGCTTCTGCACATGTGCGAGCGGCGAAACCCAGAAGTAACCCTTTCCGGTACTTCTGGGTCGCCGCAGGACGTAACCTGAAAGAATGTAACATGAAGCGGATGTACCATGAGGTATGACTGTAAATGTACTACAGTGGTACCTCGGGTTACAGACGCTTCAGGTTACAGACTCCGCTAACCCAGAAATAGTACCTCGGGTTAAGAACTTTGCATCAGATCAGAACGGAAATCGCGCGGCGGCAGCGGGAGGCAAAATTAGCTAAAAATCAACTAGAATTAAATAAAGACTTAACGAGATGCCAGCTACAAAACTCGTTTCACTGAACTAATCAGTTTCCTCAGAAGGAAATAAAGAAATGATAAGATTTTAAGTGATATCAAACAAGCTCAAGAGCAGGGCTGAAAATGCTTCCTCGAGTTTACAAAGAAGGTATGAAAACCTCAATGACTTTAAACATAGCCCTATTCTCTCGAACAGCCCTATTCTCTTAAATTTTTGTTATTCTATAGTCGGTTACTTCTCGTTTCAGGGATTTTCACGATAATTTCTTTTGTTCTGTGTAAATCCTCTTTCAAACCTAGCTGCTGGTGGATCGGGGCCACTGGGGACCACTGACAGGGACTCCCTTGATCAAGCATCCCTTGAGATATTCTGGTCCCAAG
Source organism: Podarcis muralis (assembly GCF_964188315.1). Classification (NCBI taxonomy): domain Eukaryota; kingdom Metazoa; phylum Chordata; class Lepidosauria; order Squamata; family Lacertidae; genus Podarcis; species Podarcis muralis. The sequence goes on from NC_135655.1 coordinate 4,866,821, forward strand.
TTGGGAAGGGCCTTCCCAATCGACCCAAGAGCCTTGAACCTTGCCTAGGAGAAGACAGGAAAGGGCAGTTTCAGAATGGGGTCAGCGGCTCAAAAATAGCCGTTCTGGCTCTAGTGACTGGCCTGCATTTGGCAATCTGCCAGATGAATCAGATGTGGCACCAAATTCGGCCAAGCCTGAAGACTTTTACGCCGGTTGGCAAACGTCCATTTCTCCTGTTAACAGGGTTCCTGCTGTTCCTGGGCCACTGCACTCTCAACGTTCAGTTCTGAAAAGACACTTCAGCTGACATTGACTTCCTTCTTCTGTCTCCTTGAGAAAATGTCCTTTTTTTGGGGGGGGGGGAACAGGCTGGCAGACCAGATGGTTCTCACCCCTAACCCTGCTCTGATGGCCAAATTTGAAATATGGGCAGAGAAATCTAAATTTAAGATGGGTATTTACAAGCTGGGACGTGGGTAGCGCTGTGGGTAAAAGCCTCAGCGCCTAGGGCTTGCCGATCGAAAGGTCGGCAGTTCAAATCCCCGCGGCGGGGTGCGCGCCCGTTGCTCGATCCCAGCTCCTGCCAACCTAGCAGTTCGAAAGCACCCCCGGGTGCAAGTAAATAAATAGGGACCGCTTACTAGCGGGAAGGTAAACGGCGTTTCCATGTGCGGCTCTGGCTCGCGAGATGCAGCTTGTCACGCTGGCCACGTGACCTGGAAGTGTCTCCGGACAGCGCTGGCTCCCGGCCTCTAGAGTGAGATGGGCGCACAACCCTAGAGTCTGTCAAGACTGGCCCGTACGGGCAGGGGTACCTTTACCTTTACCTATTTACAAGCTGGAGGAGACTCTTGAGAGTCCCATGGACTGCAAGAAGATCAAACGTATCCATTCTTAAGGAAATCAGCCCTGAGTGCTCACTGGAAGGACAGATCGTGAAACTGAGGCTCCAATACTTTGGCCACCTCATGAGAAGAGAAGACTGCCTAGAAAAGACCCTGATGTTGGGAAAGATGGAGGGCACAAGGAGAAGGGGACGACAGAGGACGAGATGGTGGGACAGTGTTCTCGAAGCTACCAGCATGAGTTTGACCAAACTGCGGGAGGCAGTGGAAGACAGGAGTGCCTGGCGCGCTCTGGTCCAGGGGGTCACGAAGAGTCGGACACGACTAAATGACTAAACAACAACAACAACATTTACAAGCTGGAACATAATTCAGAGAAGGGCAACCAAGATGACCCAGGGCCTGGAAACAACACCTTATGAAGAACGGTTGAGGGAGTTGGGGAGGTTTAGCTTGGAAAAGAGGAGACTGGGAGGAGAAAGGATAGCCACCTTCTGATGGCCTGTGACATGGAGGATGGAGAAAGCTTGTTTTCTCCTGCTCTGGAGGGTTGGACTCAAATCAGTGGATTCACGTTACAAGAAAGGAGATTCTGACTCAACAACAGTACAAACAACAACAACAACAATTTATTATTTATACCCTGCCCATCTGGCTGGGTTTCCCCTGCCAGTCTGGGCGACTCCCAACAGAATACAGCGGTACCTTGGTTGTCGAACGTAATCCGTTCCGGAAGACTGTTCAACTTCCGAAATGTTAGACAACTGAGGTGTGATGGGCTGTTGGCAAATTCAATGGAGAAAATTGAGAAACACGTCTCAGAAGCCGTTCAACTTGTGAGGCGTGTTCGAAAATGGAAGCAATTACTTCCGGGTTTTTGGCGTTCGAAAACTGAAATGTTTGGCTTCCGAGACACTGGAAAACCGAGGTTCCACCGTATTAAAAACACGACAAAACACCAGACATTAAAAACTTCCCTAAACGGGGCTGCCTTCAGATGTCTTCTAAAAGACAAAAAGTTGTTTATTTCCTTGACATCTGATGGGAGGGCGTTCCACAGGGTGGGTGCCACCACCGAGAAGGCCCTCTGCCTGGTTCCCAGTTTGACAGTGGAACAGACTTAGAAAGTGCTGGCACTGGAGCCAGCCATGCACCCCACCCTCAGAACAGCTGGATTCTGCGGCTCTGGGCCTGTTGGATCAGGCGGTCCCTGTTAGATCAGGCGAATGGCCCTTTTGTTCCAGGATCCTGTTCTCACAGGGGCCAACCAGATGGTTGCGGAAAACCAGCAAGCAGAGAGCTCTCTTCCTTCCTGTGCTTTCCAAAAACTGGTACCCAGAATGACTTCCCGCTGTGGTGCACAGAGCCCAGCCATTGTGGCTGGTAGCCTTTGCTATACATTTTACGCTGGAGGGGAAGCCTGTGGCGAGTTGACTTCCTTGATCTGCTAACAGTTGCTAACTTTTGATGGGTAACTCCAATGTCTCTGCAGATCTCCCTTCTCAGAGTTGTTTAACTTTAAATAGACCCGGGACACCACACAATTAAAATGCTCTTATATCATTTGAAACAGCCATGGCTTTCCCCAAAGAATCCTGGGAGCTGTAGTTTGTTAAGCTGTTAGGACGCCCCTTTTTCCCCCTCCCAGAACTACAGTTCCCAGGGAAGAGAGATTGATTGTCAAACAGAAGACTGTCTTCTGTAAAGGGAAGGAGTTCAGTCTCCCCGGGGTAAATATGGGCCTAATTTGCAGGTCTATGGGGAGGACTCCTGTGATAATGTACACCAAAGGCTCTGAATGCTGAAAGCACTGTAATAAATGTGAACGTGGGTGGCGCTGTGGGTTAAACCACAGAGCCTAGGACTTGCCAATCTGAAGGTCGGTGGTTCGAATCCCTGTGATGGGGTGAGCTCCCGTTGCTCAGTCCCTGCTCCTGCCAACCTAGCAGTTCGAAAGCACGTCAAAAAGTGCAAGTAGATAAATAGGTACCGCTCCGGTGGGAAGGTAAACGGCATTTCCGTGCGCTGCTCTGGTTCGCCAGAGGCGGCTTAGTCATGCTGGCCACATGACCCGGAAGCTGTACGTTGGCTCCCTTGGTCAATAAAGTGGGATGAGCGCCGCAACCCCAGAGTCGGTCACGACTGGACCTAATGGAACAGTACCTATTTATCTACTTGCACTTTTGGGCGTGCTTTCGAACTGCTAGGTTGGCAGGAGCAGGGACCGAGCAACAGGAGCTCACCCCGTCGCAGGGATTCGAACCGCTGACCTTCTGATCGACAAGCCCTAGGCTCTAGCTTATAAGTAAATCCGGCACTGATTCTGACTAAACATCAGGAAGAACTTTCTGACAGTAAGAGCTGTTCAACAGTGGAACAGTCTCCCTCTGGAAGTTGTGGGCTCTCCTTCCTTGGAGGAGGGGTTGAATAGCCATCTGTCAGGGATGCTTCGATTGAGATGATATTTGCTTATGGATGATCTTGTTGAGATTCCTGCATTGCACGGGGCTGGACTGGATGACCCTTAGGGGTCCCTTCCATCTTTTCGATTCTATGATTCTATGCTCGTTTGCTCAGCCTTGTCTCTCAAGGCTAGATGTGCCGGCCTCAAAGCCCGTTAACCACACATGGCAGGGCTGCACAACTAGATTGCGAACTGGCTTTCCTAACTGAGGCCTCATCCTGCCCGCAAAACGCACCAGGCAAGGGCCACAGGTAAGCCACTGCTACAGGAGGAGAAGACTGCTCCTCTTCACGCTGTCTTGTTTTGTGAGTCCTGCACATCATCTCTGCTGCAAACAGGATATTGGAGTTGATGGTCTCTTTTGTCAGACCCAGCAGGGCTGCCTTGATGACCAGAGATCTGTCTTAATCTTCTTTGCTCTGTTCCAGACATGCCGTGCGTGTTGGCTAAAAAATGGATGCTGTTGGCCGGCAGTGCGAAACATTCTCCCGACTGTGTGCAAGTAACCAAAGCAAGTTCTCAAATGCATCAACATTAGTCAGTGTTCCCTCACCGCCCCGTTCCAGAAATCAATTAGTTAGCAGCTTTTGACTTTCAGCAAGCTGCAAAGAATCTGATAAATCTGAGCCTTGTCATTATCGGTGCTCCGAAAACACAGCCGGAATGTTTTGCAGCTTAACCAAGAGAGAAGAGTGGCGAGCCTTTTCTGTTACCCAGAACCGCTTCCCACGTCCAAACACCCCCAGAGGGCAGCTGTTCTTTCCATCCCCGCCCTTGTGCTAATCTCAGAGAGGTGCGATGTGATGATTCTCAAGAAAACCAGTGCAGGGTTCAGAGCCCTTAGCCACAACAGCGAGGGCGCAGTCAAGGTCCGCTGTGATGTCCCATAGCAGGGTTGGGGTGTGACTTACGGGGCAATGGCTATGGGGCTTGGGAGATAAATGCTTCTGTTCTCTGGTGGGGCAGCGGGGGGAAGTTACAGCGACCTGATCAAATTCTCCTTTAGTCTCAGTCACTCCTGCAAGAGAACGCAAGTAATTGCAGAAAGCTAGGGAGAAAGTAGTGATGTATGGAAGTGAGAGCTGGACCATCAAGAAGGCTGATCGCTGAAGAATTGATGCTTTTGAATTATGGTGCTGGAGGAGACTCTTCAGAGTCCCATGGACTGCAAGAAGATCAAACCTCTCCATTCTGAAGGAAATCAGCCCTGAGTGCTCACTGGAAGGACAGATCCTGAAGCTGAGGCTCCAAGACTTTGGCCACCTCAGGAGAAGAGAAGACTCCCTGGAAAAGACCCTGATGCTGGGAAAGATGGAGGGCACAAGGAGAAGGGGACGACAGAGGGCGAGATGGATGGATAGTGTCTTCGAAGCTACCAGCATGAGTTTGACCAAACTGCGGGAGGCAGGGGAAGACAGAAGTGCCTGGAGTGCTCTGGTCCAGGGGGTCATGAAGAGTCGGACGTGACTAAACAACAACAACAACAACAAGGGAGAAAGGAAGGGCAGGTGGATCAGAGACTGGGAGAGGAGCCTACATTTTGCACCACTTCAAAATCTGGCGGCATTTGCCCCACGTTGGGCAAAAGATTCCTGCACTGCCAGGGGCTGGACTAGATGACCCTCGTGGTCCCTTCCAACTCTACGATTCTGCAAAATCTTCTACAAATGACAGAGAGGGCTGTGTTGGTTTCTGTAGAAAGTAGCCTGCTGCAAGGGGTGAATATGGCATTTCTTGTGTCCCCCTCTCTCAGTTTCAGCTCTGCTCACTACCGGCATGTGGCCCCCATGTTCTTGCCCAGAAGCGAATGCGGCCCTCAGCCTGGGAAAAGTCCCCTACCCCTTAGCTATGCATGCATGTGACTTACCGTATTTTTCGCTCTATAAGACGCACCAGACCATAAGACGCACCTAGTTTTTGGAGGATGAAAACAAGAAATTTTTTCCCCTGAATCCCAGAAGCCAGAACAACAAGAGGGATTGCTGCGCAGCGAAAGCAGCAATCCCTCTCACTGTTCTGGCTTCTGGGATAGCTGCGCAGCCTGCATTCGCTGCATAAGACGCACACACATTTCTCCTTACTTTTTAGGAGGGAAAAAGTGAGTCTTATAGAGCAAAAAATACGGTACTCCCTAGCGCGCCCACTCCTGCAGCCTCCATTTCAAATTTCCGCTTTGTAACTTGATTATAAACTGAGCTCAAACTGCACACTCGACAAAGCGTAAAGCGATACTTTTCTCCTTTCCCCCCCTTATTAGGCAAATAGCTGTTTAAAAGCCTAGAGTATCTTATATACGCCCTGTTTTCCTAAAGCCCTTAAACCCAACAACATCTGCCGCAGGGAAAGCTGCAAAACCTCAGGTTGGGAGACTGCTGCTGAGCTAATCTGGGATGTGAAAAACAGCCAGACGTCCTTTTGTAAGCACATGCATGATGATTTGTGCTCACGAGGTCACACGTGGTCACGATTTCAACGCCGGTTGCACCTGCAAAAGCTTTGGGGCTGATCACGCCGCTTCATTCCCAGTCGGTGCGTATCTTCCTACTGAAATCCTGTAATTTTTTTTATACAGTGGTGCCTCGCAAGACGAAATTAATCCGTTCCGCGAGTCTCTTCGTCTTGCGGTTTTTTCGTCTTGCGAAGCATGGCTATTAACGGCTTAGCGGCTATTAACGGCTTAGCGGCTTTAAGAAAAAGGAAACAAACTCGCAAGAATTCGCAAGACGTTTCGTCTTGCGAAGCAAGCCCATAGGGAAATTCGTCTTGCGGAACGACTCAAAAAACGGAAAACCCTTTCATCTAGCGAGTTTTTCGTCTTGCGAGGCATTCGTCTTGCGGGGCACCACTGTACCACAAACGTTCTGTTTCATTTTCTTTGCTTCTTTTGGGTGCACTGTGGCCCTCCTAGACAGCAATGACGGGGCGTGATTCGGGGAAGAGACACGGAGCAAACCAAAGCGAGATAAATCCTCCGCTAATGAACTATTCTTGTGTCAAGAACATGCTGCAGAAAACACCCTCAACCGCCGGGCCATTATCTCTAACCAATTTGTTCTAGAGATTGATTGCAACGTGGATGGAAAACAGACGCCAAACTGTCACCCCCAAAAGTGAAAGCAAGAATATGTCACGGATATTTTGGCCAGGCCAATGAGGATGTTAGAAAGGAGAATCCAACCGTCTTGCGTGAAGTCCCCCTCTTTCAGAATTCTGCCTCCAGGGAGCAGCCAGCGTAAGATCTCTGCCTGCTGTGATTTCCCCCCCTTTCCTAAAACAATTCCAGCCTGAGTTAATAGCTGCTAGATCATTTATCACCGCAGTCCTGCTATGGCCCAGGCTCTGTTTTCTGTTAAATTAAACAATCTGCGAGGGCTTCAGCAGAAGGGACAGGAAGGTGCGCAGTTATCAAAGAGATGCAAAAGGGAGATTAGAGCTAAAACTGTTCAGGGAGGGATGAAACATGGAAAAGACACGTTTGCTAGCAGAAGTCGCCGGCCCTCTTCCGATCAGGTGCGCAGATCATCGCATGTGGCAGGCACAGGCAAACGCGGCCCTCTAGATGTTTTGGGACTACAACTCCCGTCATCCCTATAGCTAACAGGAACAGTGGGCAGGGATGATGGGAATTGTAGTCCCAAAAAACATCTGGAGGGCTGAGTTTGCCTGTGTTTGGTGCATGGTATCTGTGCCCCTGCAGGCAAGACTAAAAGGGTGGAACCTCCACTCTGGGTGGCAGTCTACCAGTTGCAGGGAACCCCAACCGGGGTTTTCTGCTGAAGTTCTGCTTGCGGGTTTCCAACAGGAATCTGGTTGGCCACTGGGAGAACAGAATTCTGGACCAGACGGGCCATTGGCCTCATCCTGCAGGCTCTTCGGGTGTCCTTAATATTATTATTTTTAAAATATTTAATGCTGTACTGTTTTTAACATTTGATTGGGAGCCGCCCAGAGTGGCTGGGGAAACTCAGTCAGATGGGCGGGGTATAAATAATAAATTATTATTATTATTATTATTATTATTATTATTATTATTATTAAGTGTGCTAATTTATTATTACTGTTGTTAGTTTTATTAAATTTCTTCAGCACCTTTCTAACAAAATCTCAAGGTGTCCCACAAAGAATACACAACGAGAAGTAAAGTAAAACATGAGAATATAACAGTGGTAACAGTAATATCACTACAAACAGAAAAATCCACATCAGTCTACCAAAAATAAAAATAAAAGCCCAATTGCCATGATTGTCAGTGCTGCCTTCACTGGGGTAGATCTTCTGATCCAGACAGCTCAGCTGGTTGAGGGTTCGATCCTCACGTTGGGTAAAAGATTCCTGCATTGCATGGGGTTGGACTAGATGACTCTGGGAACTCAGTTCCGGCACCTCTCAGACGGGCACCATTGCCATTCTAAGAGAACAAGGTGAGTTCCGGCACCTCTTTTCCTAGAAAAAATAGCACTGAGACGATTCTGTGTCTCCCGGCCTAATTTCACACAGTCCTCAGTTTAGTTTTTAAACCTAGCTACCTCCAAGGGACACGGGTGGCGCTGTGGGTTAAACCACAGAGCCTAGGACTTGCCGATCAGAAGGTCAGCGGTTCGAATCCCCGCGATGGGGTGAGCTCCCGTTGCTCGGTCCCTGCTCCTGCCAACCTAGCAGTTCGAAAGCACATCCAAGTGCAAGTAGATAAATAGGTACCACTCCAGCGGGAAGGTAAACGGCGTTTCCGTGCGCTGCTCTGGATCGCCAGAAGCGGCTTAGTCATGCTGGCCACATGACCCGGAAGCTGTACTCCGGCTCCCTCGGCCAATAAAGCGAGATGAGTGCCGCAACCCCAGAGTCGGCCACAATTGGACTTAATGGTCAGGGGTCCCTTTACCTTTACCTGCAAGTGTGACCACGGCAGTGTTCTGGCAGACAGTGTTTGTAAAAGGGGGTGGACCATCTCCCTCCTGTCACGGGCCCCACAAGATCCTGCGTTCAGCCTGGTCCAAGGCTGGCTGGCACGAAGAGAGACCCTCTGGTCTTCCACGCACCCCAAGTCTTTCTCAGCTCCACCTGCGGATGCCAGGGGTGCCTTTGAGAGGCACATGGCAATATGGTACTTGAGATACCTACTCCATGATCTCTAGGCATCTAGACATACGCAGGCGGGGGGAGGCTGCCCCCAGCAAGGACCAAAATGCTTGGTTACCAACTTGAATAAAATACTGTGGTATCCCAGGTAAGCCCTGCCCCACAGAATTCATCACATAATGTGGTGCGCACACACCATTTGAATGCCAGTCAACTTTGGGGGCCCCGGCCCCCTCAAATATATTATTTGGGGGGGCAAAGCCCCCTCGGTTCTTCGGAGTTGGCTCCTATGGCTGGAGGTTCCCTGGAGAGGCCCTGTGGAATGCCCTCCCATCGGATGTCAAAGAGATAAACAACTATATGGCATTTAGAAGACATCTGAAGGCAGCCCTGTTTAGGCAAGTTTGGAATGACTGATGTTTTAATGTATTTTTAATCTTTTGTTTGAAGCTGCCCAGAGTGGATGGGAAATCTAGCCAGAGGGGTATAAATAACAAATTATTATTATTATTCCCTCTGGGCGCACAGAGCGCGCCTTCCGACGGGGCGTTTCCCTCGACGGCCGGGGCCTCTCCAAGGCGCACAGCTCTCCCGTCCCGTCCCCCCCCCCCCGTAGCGTTACTTACGATCATGGGCAGGGAGCAGATGGTGAAGAGGGCGGTCATGAGTGCCAGCAAGACCAGCTGGCCCAGCTCCTCGGTGCGGCCGGCGCCGGGAGGCGCGGTCGACGGGGCGCCGGGGCCACCGCCGCTTCCGTGCGCTCCGGCCGGCTGGCTCCTCCGCGGGGGCTGCCGGCGCGCCATGCGGTAGAGGCTGCGCATGCTGCCCAGGTTGCAGAGTCCGATGGCGAGTCCCAGCGCGCCCAGGAGGCTGGCGTAGAGCACCGAGTAGGCCCGCCCGCCGCCGGCCATGCGGATGAAGCACCAGGTGCCCGGGCAGTACTGCACGATGGCACCGAAGCCCAGCAGCGGCAGGGCGCAGAAGAGGGCGCACAGCGCGCCCGCCGCGACGGTCAGCAGCGCGCCCAGGCGCCGGCTGGTGTGGCGTTGGTAGAAGTAGGGGTGTCCCAGCGACAGGCAGCACTCCAGGGCCATGGCTAGCAGCAGCATGGTGGGCGCCAGGCCGAAGAAAGCCATCAGGAAGGCGAACAGCTGGCACAGGCTCCCGGGGCTCGCGTCTCCAGCGCCGGCGGCTGCGTCTTCCCCGACGGCGGTTGCTGGCGGCGGCCAGAGCTCGCTGAGGCTGCGGTTGCGCGCATAGGCGGCCAGGACGATGGGGCTGAGCAGGCACTTGCCCAGCAGGTCGGTGGCGGCCAAGGCGCTGACCAGGAGGTAGAAGGCGGACGCCCTTGGGCGCCCCCAGCCGCCGGCGCGCTGCAGCCGCGCGCGGAGCTGGTGCTGCCACAGGATCCCCAGCGCCAGCACGTTGCCCAGCAGGCCGGCCGCGAAGAGCAGCGAGCCCGGCAGCGCCGACTGGCCGCCCTCCAGGTGCCGGTTGGCGCGGCAGCGGTAAGCGCCGCCGCCGTCCATGGAGCCGGCGGCGGGCGAGAGCGTGCGCCTCGACGGGGCGGGCAGGGCGGGACGCGTGTGGGGCGGCGCGGCGGGGCGAGCCGTGCCTATGAAGGGGCGCGGGGCGGGGAGGGTGGGCAGGAGGGTGGACGGCCTCCCGCAGACGGGGCGGGGGCTAAGAGAAGGAAGCGCTGGCCTCGCCGGGAGGGCGGAGAAGGGGCCGTTTGTTCCCACGGGGAGCCGGGAAGGAATCGCGGCTGTCTGTGGGAAGGGGGCGGGCGGGAGCAAGCGAGAGGGATGGAGTCCTTTTCTAGACGGCAGGCGGCAAAGGGTCGAGGAAAGGAGAGGGGCTGGGGCTTAGGTTTGCCTGGCAAGGCACCTCCTCTGCCCCAGAAACCCTCACCTGCAGCGCCGAGAAGGGTAATAGGTTGGGTACAGTGGACCTGCGGAAAGGTTGCCGGCGACAAAGGCGCTCTGCACATGCCCAGAGGCACTCTGCCCGTCCTCACTTGCCTCACCACTTCCGTCCGGATTTGCAGCAGTAACTCGGGAAAAGGGATCCACTCCAGGGTGTTTTGGGCGGGGATTTCGCCAGTCCAAGGCGAATAGGATGGCAGTGCGGCAGGACATCTGCTTTGCATGCCAGGTTCAGTCCCTGGCTGGCAGCATCTCCAGGTAAGGCTGGGGGGATCCCTGTCCAAAACCCCGGAGAGCCGCTGCCATTCAGAGCACGTAACGCGCAGCTAGATAAGGGTCTGACTCAGAATAAGGCAGCTTCCTGGTATGAATTGCCCTCAGGTGACCAGATAGGGAGGCTTTGCAAAAACTGGTTCTTTGGGGGGGAAGGGTCATAGGTGACCGGGAGAGTATCTGCTTTGAATGCAGGAAGTCCAAAGTTCACCCTCAGGCCTCTCCAGGTAGGATTGAAGGAACCTGACCCTCAGGAAGGTCAGCCCACTGGAAGATGAACCAATAATAATAATAATAATAATAATAATAATAATAATAATAATAATAATAATAATAATAATTTATTATCTATACTCTGCCCATCTGGCTGGGTTTCCCCAGCCACTCTGGGCGGCTTCCAACAAAACACTAAAATACAATAACCTATTAAACATTAAAAGCTTCCCTAAACAGGGCTGCCTTCAGATGTCTTCTAAAAGTTTGGTAGCTATTTTTCTCTTTGACATCTGGTGAGAGGGCGTTCCACAGGGCGGGTGCCACCACCGAGAAGGCCCTCTGCCTGGTTCCCTGTAACATCACTTCTCACAGTGAGGGAACTGCCAGAAGGCCCTCGGCGCTGGACCTCAGTGTCCGGGCTGAACGATGGGGGTGGAGACACTCCTTCAGATATACTGGACCGAGGCCGTTTAGGGCTTCAAAGGTCAGCACCAACACTTTGAATTGTGCTCAGAAACATACTGGGAGCCAATGCAGATCTCTCAGGACCGGAGTTATGTGGTCTTGGCGGCCGCTCCCAGTCCCCAGTCTAGCTGCCGCATTCTGGATTAGTTGTAGTTTCCGGGTCACCTTCAAGGGTAGCCCCACGTAGAGCGCATGGCAGTTGTCCAAGCAGGAGATAACCAGAGCATGCACCACTCTGGCCAGACAGTCTGCGGGCAGGTAGGGTCTCATCCTGCGTACCACATGGAGCTGGTAGACAGCTGCCCTGGACACCAAGAGCCTGACTCTTTAGAAAGCATCTTCCTATCTCCCCAGGTAAAGTTCCAGCACTTCAGAAGTAGAGGGGAGGAAGGGATGTCCAAGCTTACCTGGGAAGCTGGCCTTTGACAGGAGGGAAGCCACAGCGTTGGCAAGACCAGTGAACTTGCAGGTTTTGTTGGCCTTCTAAGCCCTCAACCCCAGTGCCGGATTTATGTACGTATAAGCTAAACAAGCTACAGCCAAAAAATTTAAAGGAAAAAAAACTGGTTGTACATTTCCAAACTATAAGATAAAAAAAACCAATAAAATAAAACCTACATACAGCATCAGTGTTTTGTGTTGTGTATGACGTGCGTGGCGCTGAGGGACGCGGGTGGCGCTGTGGGTTAAACCACAGAGCTTAGAACTTGCCAATCAGAAGGTCGGCGGTTCGAATCCCCGCGACGGGGTGAGCTCCCATTGCTCGGTCCCTGCTCCTGCCAACCTAGCAGTTCGAAAGCACATCAAAGTGAAAGTAGATAAATAGGTACTGCTCTGGCGGGAAGGTAAACGGTGTTTCCGTGCACTGCTCTGGTTTGCCAGAAGCGGCTTAGTCATGCTGGCCACATGACCCGGAAGCTGTACGCCGGCTCCCTCGGCCAGTAAAGCGAGATGAGTCGTCCATGACTGGACCTAACAGTCAGGGGTCCCTTTACCTATGGACCTATTAGGTCCATCAATTACCATATAGCCTATATTCAACACAAAAAACATTAACAATTTGTTGTTGATAAAGGGCAGCTGGACATATAAAGGGCCCCATTACCTTCAGTAGCTTAGGGCCTCATCAAACCTAAATCCGGCCTTGCTCAACCCTCTTCCTCTAGTTGCTATAATATCACTCATGATTATGATGATGAAATAATAATGATCAGCATCATCAGTGCTTGAGGGGCAGTATTTCAATATGAGTAGGAAAATGAGAGTACCCCTAAACATTTTTTAAGGAAAAAAAAAGCACTTATAATAATAATATGCCACCCATCTGACTGGGTTCCCCCAGCCACTCTGGGCGGCTTCCAACAAATTAAAACAATAGGACATCAAACATTAAAAACTTCAATAGGGCAAACATAAGGTTCTGCACTTAGGAAGAACCAGATGCACACATATAGGATGGGGGACAGCAGTACATGCGAAAAGGGTCTAGGGGTCTTGGTGGACCACAAGCTGAACGTGAGTCCACAGTACGATGAAGCAGCAAAAACAAAGCTAATGCTATTCTAGGCTGCAGGTCAAGGGAAGTAATAGTTCCACTCTGTTCTGCCTTGGTCAGACCACACCTGGAATACTGTGTCCAGTTCTGGGCATCACAATTTAAGAAGGATGTTGACAAGATGGAACATGTGCAGAGGAGGGCAACCAAGATGATCAAGGGTCTGGAAACCAAGCCTGATGAGGAACGGTTGAAGGAGCTGGGTATGCTTAGCCTGGAAAAGAGGAGACTGAGAGAGGATAGGTAAAGGTAAAGGTACCCCTGCCCGTACGGGCCAGTCGTGTCCGACTCTAGGGTTGTGCGCCCATCTCACTTAAGAGGCTGGGGGCCAGCGCTGTCCAGAGACACTTCCGGGTCACGTGGCCAGCGTGACGAAACTGCTCTGGCGAGCCAGCACCAGCGCAGCACACGGAAACGCCGTTTACCTTCCCGCTAGAAAGCGGTACCTATTTATCTACTTGCACTTTAGGGGTGCTTTCGAACTGCTAGGTGGGCAGGAGCTGGGACCGAAGACGGGAGCTCACCCCGCCGCGGGGATTCGAACCGCCGACCATGCGATCGGCAAGCCCTAGGCGCTGAGGTTTTACCCACAGCGCCACCCGCATCCCTACTAATACCTCAGAGGCTGTCAGATGGAAGATGGAGCAATCTTGGTTTCTTCTGCTCCAGAATGTAAGACCTTCAAGTTACAAGAAAGGAGATTCCAAAACTAAACATCAGGATGAACCTTCTGACAGTAAGAGCTGTTCAACCGTGGAACGGACCCCTTGGAAGCTGGTGCACTCTCCTTCTTTGGAGGTGGGTTGAGTAGCCACCTGCCAGGGCTTCTTCAGCTGTGATTCCTGCATTGCAGGGGGTTGGACTAGATGACCCTCAGGGTCCCTTCCAACTCTTCAATTCTTTGAAATCTCTGAAGTTTGGAGCAGTGGTCATCCAGAATTTCAGGAAGCTCACTGCCATATCTGTCCTGTCCACTGAAGGGATGTTGATTTAAGAATAGAGGGAGCTGCCTTTTATCACATTATCTCATGAGCTCCACAGCATTTGATATTTCCATTCACATATATTCATTCAAAATAAGATGGGCTCATGAAACAATTCTATATTCTCCCACCATGCCAACGAAGATCTATGAAACAGCAGTCAGTATCCGGAATCTCTGTTCAGTGTTGGACATTGTTGTTGTTGTTTAGTCGTTTAGTTGTGTCCGACTCTTCGTGACCCCCTGGACCAGAGCACGCCAGGCACTCCTGTCTTCCACTGCCTCCCACAGTTTGGTCAAACACATGCTGGTAGCTTTGAGATCACTGTCCCACCATCTCGTCCTCTCTCGTCCCCTTCTCCTTGTGCCCTCCATCTTTCCCAGCATCAGGGTCTTTTCCAAGGAGTCTTCTCTTCTCATGAGGTGGCCAAAGTCTTGGAGCCTCAGCTTCAGGATCTGTCCTTCCAGTGAGTGTTGGACATTATATTTGCTGAAATAATAATAATAATAATAATAATAATAATAATAATAATAATTTATTGTTTATACCCCACCCATCTGGCTGAGTTTCCCCAGCCACTCTTGGCGGCTTCCAATCAAGTGTTAAAACCAATACAAAGCTTCACAGCTTATCTTTCATCGTACAAAGTTTGGTATCTCTCTTCATTTAAAGACTTTCAGAGACTTTGAGCCTAAGATTCCTTTTACTGAATCAGAGCATCGGTCCACCCATCTCAGTATTGTCTGCACTGGCTGCCAGCAGCTTCCAGACAGAGACTAGCCTCTCCCAACCCTTGCTGGAGATGCTGGGGACTGAACCTGAGACCTTTTGCTTGGAAGGCTTTAACCCCTGAGCTAGCTCTCTCCCCTGTCACACACTGAAAGAAAGGGATCGTGGCTGGTTACTTGTGAGCTGGAAGGAGCTAGCGCCATCAACCCTTCGTGACCAGAGAGCCATAATATTTGCTCCTGTCCATCCATCATGTTTGTTTTTTCCGCAGTGCTGGGAGCTCAGATGGAAAACAAAGATTACTGACTTCAACAGGGACAGGCTTTGTAGACACTTCGTGACTATAAGAAAATCTGAGCCTTGCTTGCGGAAGCATCGAAAATCGGTCCCCCGTGTGACATTTTTTGGTGACAGGGATATTCCGGCTGTGACCCTGCAGTACTGTGTGTGGTTTGGGAGCTGCACGGTCAGGGGAAAAACAATGCTGTCCAGCATTGTAAAGGCTGTGGAGAGAATAATTGGATGCACTCTTCCCACCTTGGATCAAATCTACGTTTCCAGGTGTCATAAGAAAGCTGCAGAGATAGCGCAGGATAAATGATGTACAGATGGTATTTGACTCCTGTAAAATTAGCAAAGATATATCATAACTGTGACAATCTATGTTGGAAATGTAAAGAAAAGGAAGGAACCTTTTATCATATGTGGTGGACCTGTCTCAAGGTGAAAGACTTCTGGGAAAAGATTTACAACGAATTGAAAAAAATGTTGAAATATACATTTATAAAGAAACCAGAGGCCTTTCTTCTTGGAATAACAGGTTTGGAATTGCCCAAGAAAGATGTTAAATTATTTGTGTATGCCACAAGTGCTGCTCGTATTCTGTTAGCTAAAAAGTGGAAAACCCAAGAATTACCAATGATAGAAGAATGGCAGATGAAGATGATGGATTTTTCGGAGCTAGCCGACCTAACTGGAAGAGTCCGCGACCAGAAGGAGGAGGAGTATCAGGAAGAGTGGATTAAATTTAATGATTACTTAGTTAAATATGTTAAGTTAAATTAACTGAAAACATCTTGCAGATACTTAATTGGCTTAGGAGTTTATTTATGTTAAGTGTCGAATTAATATGTTTAATTTCATAATGTGAAGATCTAAGGATGTTAATGTTTAAGTTAAATTTTATAAGAACTGTGATTTGGAAAACCGTTAAAAGGAGATGCAAGGAAATTCAACCAAGGGGAAGCGAGCAAGTCACTAAACAATGTTAGCAAGTATAATTTTCAATAAGGCTATTATTTATGTTTGTTTGTTTTATGTGTTTGTTTGTTTATAATGTTGTGAAAACCAATAAAAAAATGTTCGGGGGGGGGGGGGG
Source organism: Podarcis muralis (assembly GCF_964188315.1). NCBI lineage: Eukaryota > Metazoa > Chordata > Lepidosauria > Squamata > Lacertidae > Podarcis > Podarcis muralis. Next base: position 4,882,712 of record NC_135655.1, read on the forward strand.
GAAATAGATAGTGCAGGATAGTGCGCACTCCGGAAATGATCTCTTTCAGCTTCTGCCTTCTGGAAGAAGGTCCAGGGTTAGAAAGACTAGGACTAGCCGCCTGAGAAACAGTTTTGATCCAAATGCGATTTTGGTTTTAAACGCAGTGTAAGGTAGTCTCTGTGGGAGCATATTGTATTTAATTATGGGGTATCAGAGTTTTTAGGGAGCTAAACAGGCTGGGATAGCTGGGATAGCAAGCTTGCTGGTTTCGAATGTTTGATGTAGATTTTTTCAATTTCGTCGTTTTGTATGGGACAATGACAATAAAGGTTATCGTATCGTACTGCCTCCACCTCGATCATTTTGGCAGTTCTTTTCTGAGCTTTTTCCAACTCAACAATAAAATAAACCTAAAAGCAACTCGCCTATCAATCTTCGGTGTGGGGTGAGCATGGACTCCACAAATCCTAAGTCTGCAGGGCAATGCAATAATAAGAATTAGATGTCGGTGCAAATTTCCCTGCCCCCAGATGCTTTAGCTGAGATTTCTACATTGCAGGGGGTGGACTAGATCAGTGTTTCCCAACCTTGTGCCTCCAGCTGTTTTTGAACTACAACTCCCATCATCCCTGACTAGCAAGACCAGTGGCAAGGGATGATGGGAATTGTAGTCCAAAAACAGCTGGAGGCACAAGGTTGGGAAACACTGGACTAGATGACTCTTAGGGTTCCTTCCTTCTCTACTATTCTGTGATTCTATGAAGGAACCTCTTCTTCCAAGCAGACCTGCCTCTGTGTTGAGATCTGTGGAGTTGACTTTCCTAGTGGGGCTTCCACTATCTGGCAAATAATATTCAGCACCCCAGGGGAGGGCCTTCTCGGTGGTGGCTCCCCAGTTTTGTAACCCCCCTCTAAGTTACGGTGGGAGTCTGCTTTTAATTACTGTCCTGCTGCTTGTTGAAAAATATTTTTATGTGTCTTATCTTCAGAGCTGTATTTTTAAACTGCAGATATTTTAAATGAAATAAATATAAGCATAATGTTTATTACATCCCCTGTATATTGCAAAGGCGGAAAAAAGGCCCAAACAAAAACAACACAATATTGGGTTATATTACCTATAAAAGGCAGATGAAAATGTTCAAATGACTTTTTTTAAAAAAAATGACAGAGGCATGGTGAAATGACGTTTTATTCGGGAGAATTTGCCTAAGGGGTTTAATCATTTTGCAATATAAAACCACGAAGGTCAGGAATGGTTGTAAACTGGGCATCGTTGCAACGAATCCATTATTGAAATCTAGGAAAGGAATATATTTCGCTAAGTCTTAGATTTTGGATGTCCCCGTTAGCCTCACTTATCCCTATGTGATCTGTGAGCCAAGTTCCACAGCCGTTTGAGGAGCTGTTAGCTAAGCATTGATTGACATTTTTATTTATTTGAGGGATGTTTATATGGCCTTTCAACCGCAGTTTTCAGGGCACTTGACAGATGAAATGATTTTTGAAACATCAAGGCCCAAAAGAAAACAAAACTTCAAAAGCAGCATTAACAGTGAGTGATGCGGCCTTTTAAAAGCTGGAGAGAGGAAGACAGTATGAAAAAAGATCTTTGTCCAGTGCGGAAAAGAGAACCGTGCAAATGTGTCAGGGCCCTTTCACACTTCATTTTATGGTGCATTCATCATGATCTGTGCTCATGACCCTGCTTCCTGCAAAGATTTTGAAGAGAAGAAAAAGAGCTTGGATTTGATATCCGCTTTATCACTACCCGAAGGAGTCTCAAAGCGGCTCACATTCTCCTTTCCCTTCCTCCCCCACAACAAACACTCTGTGAGGTGAGTGGGGCTGAGAGACTTCAAGGAAGTGTGACTGGTCCAAGGTCACCCAGCAGCTGCATGTGGCGGAGCGGGGAAGCGAACCCGATTCCCCAGATTACGAGTCCACTGCTCTTAACCACTACACCACACTGGCTCATATTGCTTATACAGTGGTACTTCAGGTTACCTACGCTTCAGGTTACAGACTCCGCTAACCCAGAAATAGTACCTCGGGTTAAGAACTTTGCTTCAGGATGAGAACAGAAATCGCGCGGTGGCAGTGCAGCAGCAGCAGGAGGCCCCATTAGCTAAAGTGGTGCTTCAGGTTAAGAACAGTTTCAAGTTAAGAATGGACCTCCGCAACGAATTAAGTACGTAACCAGAGGTACCACTGTCATTCTGAATCTCTGCCTGTTTATAGCTTCCTGCTGAAATCCTGTGAATTTTTATACCCCAGATGTTCTGGGGTGGGCTTTAATGTCCTGCTTTTTCATGCAGCAGCAGCAACAACAACAACAACAACAATAATAATAATAATAATAATAATTTATTTATACCCTGCCCATCTGGCTGGGTTTCCCCAGCCACTCTGGGCGGCTCTCAATTGAATATTAAAAACACAATAAAGCATTAAACATCAAAAACTTCCCTAAACAGGGCTGCCTTCAGATGTCTTTTAAAGATAGGATAGCTGCTTATTTCCTTCACATCTGAAGGAAGGGTGTTCCACAGGGCGGGTGCCACCACCGAGAAGGCCTTCTGCCTGGTTCCCTGTAACCTCACTTCTCGCAGGGAGGGAACCGCCAGAAGGCCCTCGGAGCTGGACCTCAGTGTCTGGGCTGAACGATGGGGGTGGAGACGCTCCTTCAGGTATACTGGGCTGGGGCCGTTTAGGGCTTTCAAGGTCAGCACCAACACTTTGATTTGTGCTCGGAAACGTACTGGGAGCTATGGGGCAAGAGAGTCTCTCCAGACACCAGCAATGCAGTAACACTGGGAAAGCACTCCAGAACAACTAACAAAGTGGAATGACGTCTGGACGATCCAGTATAAATCCACCGCTGTTACTGTGTTAATGACATGTTGCAGAATACACCCACCAAAAATAACCCTTAACTATTCTCGAGAGTCCCTCAGTCCTTGCACAATCATTTACAGTGGATGCTCGGGTGGTGAACGTTATCCATGCGGGATGCACGTTCGCAACCCACAGCGTTCGCAACCCGTGTCTGTGCACATGCGGGTTGCGATTCAGAGCTGCTGCACATGCGCAAAGGCTATTCAGCGCTTCTGCGCATATGCAACCTCCTCAACCCATTCTGGTACTTCCGGGTTTCGGTGGTACACAACCTGAAAAAACGCAACCTGAAGCGGCTGTAACCCGAGGTATGACTGTATTGGGATAATTGTGGATTGGATCGAGAAAGTGACAGGTTTGTGGATTAATTTCTGCATTAGTTACTTGCAAGAAACCTGGTTAAACAGAGAATTCTTTGGGATTTTACCATCTACTCTAGGCTTAATTCAAGAGATCAGAGACCAGTCTCTTGCTCTCCATCTAGCCTGAGCGATCCAGGCACTGTACTTCAGCCAAGTTTCTGAATCCACAAGGATAGTTTCTGTCTGGCAGGAAGATTGAAAAAGTCCTGGTGTCAATTTCCACCAGCAGAAGCCATCTTCCCCTGCCCACAAGGGCGTTTGCCATGTCCCTAAATCCTGGAAAGATGTTGCAATGGTTACCTGGCATGTGCTCTGGTTGGCTGAAAAGTTCCAGCTGTCACTCTCACCAACATGGGTGGGCTGGCAGTTTTTTGTTTGTTTTTTTTTTTAAATAATTTTTATTAATTTTCCAAACATGTATTATACACAAACAACAAAACAAAACAAAACATACACACAAATAAACATGTATAATTTCATAAACTCATTTTCCTTCACCTTGTTTCCCGGACTTCCCCATACCTCCCTTTTTCTGCATCCTTATTTTTCCCTTGTATCAGCAACCCTCCATTTAATTAATTAATTCATCTTCATTGTAATTCCCTTAAATTTATGATATACAGCTGCAATTCTCTGTTTCTTAACACCATAGCATCTCAGCACTCCTCAATATTACAACAGTTTTTAAGATATATTTTAAATTTCTTCCAGTCTTCTTCCACTGTCTCACTCCCCTGGTCTCGGATTCTGCCGGTCATCTCTGCCATTCCCATGTAGTCAATCACCTTCGCTTGCCATTCTTCCAGAGTAGGTAGCTGCTGCGTCTTCCAATACTTTGCCAGAAGAATTCTTGCTGCTGTGGTAGCATACATAAAGAAAGTTCTGTCCTTCCTTGGCACCAATTGGCCCACCATGCCCAGGAGAAAAGCCTCTGGTTTTTTAGAAAATGTCCATTTAAGGACCTTTTTAATTTCATTATAGATCATTTCCCAGTAGGCTTTAATCTTCGGGCAGGTCCACCAAAGGTGATAGAAAGTACCCTCAGTCTCATTACATTTCCAGCATTTATTATTGGGCAAATGGTAAATTTTTGCAAGTTTGACTGGGGTCATATACCATCTATACATCATTTTCATTATGTTTTCTCTTAAAGCATTACAAGCCGTAAATCTCACACCAGTGTTCCATAACCTTTCCCAGTCATCAAACATAATGTCATGACCTATATCTTGTGCCCATTTGATCATAACCGATTTTACTGTTTCATCTTGTGTATTCCATTTCAGCAGCAAATTGTACATTCTTGACAAGTTCTTAGTATTGGGTTCTAACAGTTCTGTTTCTAATTTCGACCTCTCCTTCTGAAAACCTATTTTCCTGTCTTGTTTAAACACCTCATTTATCTGAAGGTAGTGCAACCAATCTCGTACTTTAGACCTTAATTTATCATAACTCTGTAATTTGACCCTTTCACCATCTTGCTCTAAAATTTCACAATATTTTGGCCATTTAGACTCCATATTAAGTTTTTTTGTCTCTTTAGCCTCCATTGGTGATAGCCACCTGGGAGTTTTACTTTCCAATAAATCTTTATATCTTATCCAAACATTGTATAGTGCTTTCCTAACAATATGGTTTTTAAAACCTTTATGCATTTTTACCTTGTCATACCATATATAAGCATGCCAGCCAAATCTGTTGTCGTACCCTTCCAGATCCAAAATGTCTGTGTTCTCAAGAAGCAGCCATTGTTTCAGCCAGCAGAACGCTGCCGATTCATAGTAAAGTCTCAGGTCCGGCAGGGCAAACCCCCCTCTATCTTTTGCATCAGTTAAAATCTTAAAGTTTATTCTGGGCTTTTTGCCCTGCCAGACAAATTTTGATATGTCTTTTTGCCACTTCTTAAAACAGTCCATTTTATCCAGGATCTGGAGTGTCTGGAATAAAAACAACATTCTAGGCAATACATTCATCTTAATAACAGCAATTCGGCCTAACAAGGAAAGTTTCAACCTTGACCATATTTCTAGATCTTTCTTCACCTCTGTCCAACATTTGTCATAGTTGTCTTTAAACAAATTCACATTTTTAGAAGTCAGATTCACACCCAGGTACTTCACCTTTTTTGTTATTACTAAACCTGTTTCACTTTGAAACTTCTCTTTTTCTGCCAATGTTAGGTTTTTCTCCAACACTTTAGTTTTTTGCTTATTCAATTTGAATCCTGCTACTTGACCAAATATCTCAATTAGTTCTAATACTCTTTTAGTACTAGTATCTGGCTGTTGTAAAGTCAATACAAGGTCATCTGCGAATGCCCTTAGTTTGTAATTTCTGGCTCCGACCTGAATCCCTTTAACCAATTGGTCCCCTCTAATCATGTTTAACAAGACCTCCAGGACTGTTATAAAAAGCAAGGGAGATATTGGGCACCCTTGTCGTGTACCTTTTTCTATGGGTATTTCTTCCGTAACCACATTGTTCACAATCAACTTTGCTTTTTGCTTAGAATATATAGCACCTATACCGTTTTCAAAACCTTGGCCTACCCCCATACCTTGGAGATTCTTCTTCATAAAGGTCCAACAAATGTTATCAAAGGCTTTCTCCGCGTCCACAAAGATCAGCACCGCCTTTCTGTTAATGTTCACTTCCAGCAGTTCCAAAATGTCTATAATGTTCCTGACATTGTCTGACATATGTCTCCCTGGGAGAAAGCCTGTTTGGTCCTTATGAATCTCCTCAATCAGTACTCTTTTCAATCTTTTTGCTAAAATGTCTGCAAAAATTTTGTAATCCACATTAAGTAATGATATAGGGCGGTAGTTTTTAACCTGGTTCTTTTCAGTCTCTGTTTTCGGTATAAGTGAGATGAAAGCTTCTTTCCACGATTCAGGTGCCTTTTTCCCTTCCAAAATTTCATTGCAGACCTCCTTCAGTGGTTGTATTATCCATTCCTTCAATGCCTTATAGTATCTAGCCGTTAGGCCATCTGGTCCTGGAGATTTTCCCAACTGCATATTCTGAATGGCGCCCTCTATTTCTTGCTCTGATATTTTCTCATTCAGAATCATTTTGCTTTGATCTGAGATCTTTGGTAATCCATACTTCTTAATAAATTCTTCTATTTCCCGCTCATCAATTGGCCCCTGTGTATATAATTTCCTAAAAAAGCTTTGGAAACAGTTGCTTATCTCATTTGGTTTATGAATAATTTTTCCATCCATTTCCAAACTTATCACAATGTTCAGTTTTTGTCTCTTTTTCAGTTGCCATGACAGAAGTTTCCCACATTTATCTGCCGATTCAAATGTTCTTTGTCTCATTTGCTTTATTTTCCATTCTATCTCTTGATTCATCAGTTCCATATATTGCGTCTGGTAATACTTTATTTCTCTCAAAATCTCATGAGACTTTGGTTTAGACCTCAATTTCTTCTCACCTTCTTTTATCTTTTCCAAAAGTTTTTCTTTCCTCTCATTCTGCTTTTTCCTCTTTATAGAGTTTTGTTGTATCAGGAAACCTCGCATCACGGCCTTACTTGCGTCCCATATTATTCTTTTCTCCACATCTGTTCTCAAATTTATCTCAAAATAGTCTTTCAAAGTTTTTTGGGCCTTCTTATAAATCTCTTCATCTCTGAATAGGGCGTCGTTCATCCTCCATCTGAAGGTTCCAGTTGTTGTTAATTTCATCTCCATCTTCACAGCATTATGGTCGGAGCAAGTCTTTGGGCAGATTTCTGCTTTTTTTATCTTTGGAGCCATGCTACTAGTTACCCAGATTTGGTCGATCCTTGTCCATGTCATTTTTGCTTCAGAGAAAAAAGTTCCCTCTCTCTCCAGAGGGTTCTTCACTCTCCAAATATCAATCAGGTCCAATGTTTCAGTCATTTCAAAAAAAAGTCTTTGGTAATCTTCCATCTTTAGAAATTATTTGTCTCTGTGCCTTGTCCATGTTAGTGGAGACAACACCATTCATGTCTCCCATCATTATGATTTTAAAGTCCAAATAGTCCATTAAAGTCTCATGCAACTTCTTAAAAAATTCCGCCTTCCCTTCATTTGGTGCATATATTCCCAATACCAAAATTTTTTCTCCTTGAACTTGTATTTCTATTGCCAGATATCTTCCTTGTTCGTCTTTAAATATCATTTTAGGGGCCAATTTTTCCTTTGCATAAATCACGACGCCTCTTTTTTTGACCTTATCTGATGAAATAAATTCTTGTCCAAGTCTCTTGTTTACAAGTAGTTTCCTGTGTATCCTGGTCACATGCGTTTCTTGTAAACATATTAAGTCCAATTGCTCTCTCTTCAAAATATGGAAGACTTGGCGTCTTTTTCGGGGAAGGTTCAAACCATTACAATTCCAGCTAAGAAGTTGCAGAGACATTGTACTGCTATGTACCTATTCCTCCAACTGCTCCAAGTTTTTGTTCCTCCTCCGATGGTGGTAGTAATCCAAATGAAAGATTTGCAATATCTGTCGATTCTTTGTCTCCTGTTGTTTCTATTACTCCTTTCTGCAGGCCCTCCTGGTATCTTTCCAAAAAAAGTTCTTTATCTTGAATTGTCTTTATTTTAATCTTCTTCCCTGTGTAGTTAAAAGACAGTCCTTGTGGGAACTCCCACCTGAAAAGTATGTTATTCTTCTTCAGCAGGTAAACCAGGTCTTTGTAGAAGGCCCTCACCTCCAAGATATATTTAGGGATGTCTTTAAAGATCTGAACTTGACAGTTCTGAATTTCTAAAGCCTTGTGGTAGTGTAAGTCCAGTATTTTGTCCCTTTCTTCTTTAGATCTCAGTGTAATCAGACAATCCCTAGGCTTTTTGCCTTGCCTTCTGCCCAGCCTGAAGGCCGTTGTTATTTCAAATTCTTCCTCCTGTAGCTCGTCCTGCCAAAATTCCGAAATATTTTCTGTTAGGAATTCCACAAGATTGTCTTTCTCATTCTCTGGAACCAATCTTAATTTTAGGTTCTTCTCTTTTCTCTGAAGTTCCCACAGAGCTAAAGTTGCATCATGTTCATTCACTTTTTTTGCAATCGGTACAAGCTCCCTCTTTGTCTCCTCTGCAGTATCTTTTGCACTTTGAGCAATCCCTCTTGTTTCAGAATTTTCTTGAATCAGTTTATTTATAGATTCTGTATTAGAGGCCACACTTGCCGTATTCAGATCCAATCTTGTTGTCAAATCATTCAATTTTTTTGTGTTCTCCGCTGACTGCTTTGTCAATGCTTCCAAAGACTGATTTATTTTAAGCAGTGCCTGTGTCATTGACTCCATAGATGCAGTTGCTACTTTTTCCTGTCCAGCTGGTGTTGTGCCTTGCATCGAGCCCCTTTTCTTTTGAGCTTGCTGGATTTGTTTTGCTTTTGCTCTGGTTGTTATTTCTTCTGGTTGGCCACTCATATCCTCAAGGTCAATCTCACAGGAAAGGTTTACAAGTGGAAAAATCCACTCTTTTTCTCTCACTATGACAGATTCTCTTAAAATCCTCTAGAGGGAGCATTTAATTGTATCCAGTTAAGAGAAGTCCCCCCAAAAAAAGCACATGAGGCAGAGAACAAAGAGCCCAAGAAACAAAGAGTCCAAAAGTCCACAGTTAAAGTTAAAACCAAAAGTCCACAGTTAAAGTTGCTATTCCTGTTTCAGTATCCTTCCAAATTCAACAAAATAACTCAATTAAAAGTTTATACTTTGTTTCAGTTCAAGCACCAACTTTGTATCAAGTTTAAGTTGACAGTTCACTTTCCCGGTGCCTTACTTCGGCAGCCCGTCTCAGGGTTTTGGCAGTGGAAGATCTTTCCCCTCTATTTATTTCCAGCAGGTTCACAGTGTCCAAATTTCCTTCCCCCCTCTCCTGCTCATTGGGGGGAAGTTTAATTCAGATGACAGGTTTTGACAGTTCAAAAGGTAGCCTTCATTTAAGTGCAGCTTGCCTTTTCGTTGCTCTAGTTAACATGCAGTCCGGGGAGGCAGACTTCCTTATTTAATGCCTTTCCCGTTTTCAGCCAAATCTTTTAAAATCAATTTGAATGTCCCTTTCCCGTCTGTCAATCTTACTCACGGGTTTTGTGGTCAAATTGTAGTTTCAGGAAGGAATCGGCGCTCTCCGTTCAATGGCGACGCGGCTTCACTCCGCAGGCTGGGTTACGACTCTCAGCACCGCGCTCACTCCCGATGCCGCTCCGGAGCCTTTAAAAAGGCTCTTTTGCAGTACCGGGGGGCGCGAAAGGTGCCCACCGAGTCTCCTTGTTCACAGGCTTCAGCGCCTGTGATTTTAGGGGTCCCCCGCTCGCCGTAGCGGGTCAGACCCGAACTCGCGGAGCAGTCCTTCCTCGGAGCTCGAGGTAAGGACCGCCATTAAGCGATGGCGCCGACCGGAAGTCCTGGGCTGGCAGTTTTTTGTCCTCACTAAGGATAAGAAAACCAGCAACTCTCTGTGCTGTGTTGCTCCAGAGGAGACCAGAAGCCTGTTGGTAAGTAACGAAGTGGCGTTAGATAGATTTGAACCAACAGGTGACTTTTATTTTCCATCCCTTGCTTTGTCTATCTGCCTCCCCTCTTCCTTTTTCTTCTCATATATACATTAAAAATGGAAGGCTGTCGTCACACAGCCTGCATTGAAGGATTTGAAAGGCCGGATCATAATCCCAGGCTTACGATTTTAACATTTTTATATATGATTTTTGGTACTGTTGTTGTGAGCTGATCTGATATTTTCCTTAATGAGTGAGTTGCATAGAAACATGGCTATGAATAATAATACTAATTGTTGTTGTTGTTTAGTTGTTTAGTCGTGTCCGACTCTTCGTGACCCCCTGGACCAGAGCACGCCAGGCCCTCCTGTCTTCCACTGCCTACAGCAGTTTGGTCAAACTTATGTTCATAGCTTCGAGAACCATCCATCTCGTCCAACCATCTCGTCCTCTGTCTTCCCCTTCTCCTTGTGCCCTCCATCTTTCCCAACATCAGGGTCTTTTCCAGGGAGTCTTCTCTTCTCCTGAGGTGGCCAAAGTCTTGGAGCCTCAGCTTCAGGATCTGTCCCTCCAGTGAGCACTCAGGGCTGATTTCCTTCAGAATGGAGAGGTTTGATCTTCTTGCAGTCCATGGGACTCTCAAGAGTCTCCTCCAACACCATAATTCAAAAGCATCAATTCTTCAGCGATCAGCCTTCTTTATGGTCCAGCTCTCACTTCCATACATCACTACTGGGAAAACCATAGCTTTCACTATACGGACCTTTTTTCCTGCTTTTTTTCCTGGAGCAGGAACTGGCAAGCCACTCCAGTATCCCTGCCAAGAAAACTCCATGGACAAAGACAATAATAGTAGTACTAATAATAATACCACAACTTGCTTCACAGGCGGTCAAACAACCAATGACTTGTTCTCCAAAATAAATTAAAAAATTGTCATGTAGCACCTTGGAGACCAACTAAGTTTGTTCTGGGTATAAGCTTTCGTGTGCATGCACACTTCTTCAGACACACTGAAACAGAAGTCACCAGCCCCTTATATATAGTGGGAGGGTGGGGTGTGGTTTTTCTCAGTAGGGTAGCAGGAGATGGGTGATTGACTCAGTGGGTATGGTAAACCTGTTGACAACTGTTAACGACTGCAATTAGTCCTACAGGGAAAAGCATGGGATGGTATGCAGATGACCAAAAATAGCTTTAGCATACTAAAGGTTTACCATACCCATTGACTCAATCACCCATCTTCTACTACCCTCCTGAGAAAAACCCCACCCCACCCTCCCACTATATATAAGGGTCTGGTGAGTTCTGATTCAGTGTATCTGAAGAAGTGTGCATGCACACGAAAGCTTATACCAGGGGTTGGCAAGGTTAACTCGCCTGGGCCGGTTCACTCCAGCGGAGACCCCTCTGTGGGCCAGAACGTGAGCGCATGTGTCTGCAATTTCTGGCATCTGCACAGATGTGATTTCCAGTGTCTGCGCATGCGCAGATGTGATTTCCGGCGCCGCAGAAGCGAGTCCCTGCTCCGCGCTGTGCCAGATATAGCACAGTGCGCGGGGGCTCGCCGAGTGGGCACCTTGGATTGTGGGCAGTTTGTGGGCCGGTTAAACGACCCCCGTAGGTTGCTTGCGGCCCATGGGCCTTAGGTTGCAGACCCCTGGTTTAGTTGGTCTCTAAGGGACGCAGATGGCACTGTGGTCTAAACCACAGAGCCTAGGATTTGCTGATCAGAAGGTCAGCGGTTTGAATCCCCACAACGGGGTGAACTCCCGTTGTTCAGTCCCAGCTCCTGCCAACCTAGCAGTTTGAAAGCACATCAAAGTGCAAGTAGATAAATAGGTACCGCTCTGGCGGGAAGGTAAACAGCGTTTCCGTGCGCTACTCTGGTTCGCCAGAAGTGGTTTAGTCATGCTGGCCACATGACCCGGAAGCTGTATGCCGGCTCCCATGGCCAATAAAGCGAGATGAACACCGCAACCCCAGAGTTGGCCACGACTGGATCTAACGCTCAGGGGTCCCTTTACCTTTAATGTGCTACTGGACAATTTATTTATTTCGACTGTGTCAGACCAACACAACTACCTACCTGAATCTTGTTCTCCAAAGGTTTTCTTTTGCTCTCCAGCTCCACTTGCCATCGCAGACCGTCACATGTCTTGGGTGGGGTAGCCAAACAAAGCATGGGTGCTGTGTTCACAAATAACGCCAAGCCACGATTAATACAAACAAACGCTTGGTAAGCCAGCAACAAATCATGGCTTCAGACGGTGGCTTGTTGGCAGTAAATATAGTTAAGCTGCCGAGCCGGATTTGCATGTGGCGCTCAGCCAAGAGTGGGGAATCTCAGGCCTGGTTGCAACATGGATTATGACAACAATGGCAGTTTTTCTTGTCTGCACCAACTCTTAGCAGTTCCTAACATGGAAGCCATCTTTTCAGAGCTGCTTGCTAAACTTATGGCCAATCTTCTCTTTGAAGGTGTCCTTTGTGTAAATGTCTCTTCAATCCAAGTCCAATTTGAACATTTAAAAACCCATAAGAATGGAGATCGAGAGTCATGAAGTTTCCCACCAGTAGTTAGCAGTGGCTCCTAGTTGTTGCTGCTGTTGCTACTAGTATTAATGGTGGTACTAGTAGTACTACTAGTAATCGTAGTAGTGAAATAATTTATACAACACATTTTATTTTGAGAATAAATACCAAGGTAGTTTCCCACAACAGCTTCCACAATAAAAAATACACAGCAAAACGTGGCAAAAACCATTTCATCAGAACATGAAAACGCCCATAATTAAAAGGTATAATAAACAAGCCTTCTAAAGTAGCATAACGATCATAACAATAATTAAAGCAGGAAGTTGAAGCCTGGAGATCATTTGCCCAAACAGGAGTGTCTTCTAGAGCTGGCACAATGTTGATATTGATGGAGCCTCTTGCATTTCAGCAGAGAGAACATGGGGTCAGTAAATGCTTCTGAAGATCAGTAGCCGGGAATTGAAAATGGGGAGAGTGCTCTGGTGCTCAGGTCCTGTTCGTGGACTTCTCATAGGTACCTGACCAGCCATGGTGAGAATGAAAGGATGTTGGACTAGATAGGGCTTTGGTCTGATCCAGTGGCAAGGCTCTTCGTAGCTTCGTATTGGGCAAATGAACCATCTGGGTTGGTATTGTTGCAAGTTCTCTAGGGTTTCAGGTGGGGCTTTCTCAGACCTAACTAGAGATCCTGGGGATTGAATTTAGAGCCTCTTCAAGCTATGAAGGCATATGAAGAGCCAGTGTGGTGTAGTGGTCAAGAGCGGTGGACTCGTAATCTGGTGAACCGGGTTTGCTTCCCTGCTCCTCCACATGCAGCTGCTGGGTGACCTTGGGCCAATCACACTTCTCTGAAGTCTCTCAGCCCCACTCGCCTCACAGAGTGTTTGTTGTGGGGGAGGAAGGGAAAGGAGAATGTGAGCCGCTTTGAGACTCCTTCGGCTAATGATAAAGCGGGATATCAAATCCAAACTCCTCCTCCTCCTCCTCCTCCTCCTCCTCCTCCTCCTCCTCCTCCTCCTCCTCCTCCTCTTCTTCTTCTTCTTCTTCTTCACTGCAAGGAATTGAAGCTGCTGCAGACCAGGGCTTCCCAAACATTTTGGGGTTCAATAAACCCATTCCCAGTTCTCCCTACCTGATAAAAAACATTATTCAGAATAGAGGTTTGCACGACCCACTAAGGAATCATAGATCACTGAACTGTAGAGTTGGAAGGGACCCCGACGGTCATCTAGTCCAACCCCATGCAATGCCGGAATCTCAACTAGATCATACATGACATTTGGCCATCCAACCTCTGCTTAAAAACTTCCAAGGAAGGAGAGTCCACAACCTTCCAAGGTATTTTGTTCCACTGTCAAATGGCTCTTACCACCAGAAAGCTCTTTTTTAAAAAATAAATAAAATAAAATTAATTTTCCAACATTTACCCAATATTTTGCCAATTATGCAGATTTCAATCAATATCAAAATAATTCCAATTATTTCCAAATTTATACAATTTAATCAAAGTGGTTTCCCATGCTCCTTGATCGATGTTTTTTTGTCTAATTCTTAGATTGCTGCGGTTCCTATTTTTTAAAAACATCTAATTACATTTTGGTTGGTATATTAATCATTAAGATCACAGCTGCATTTTTAGCGATTGCTAAAATTTAGCGATTGTCAAACCCCTTCATGGATCACTGCCTTGCCATGGCGAAGGGGCTTGAATAGCTCAGAGAAGCTCTGAGCTATGCCGTGCAGGACACCCAAGATGGACAGGTCATAGTGGACAGTTTTGACCAAACGTGATCCACCTGGAGGAGGAACCGGCAAGCCACTCTAGTATCCCTGCCAAGAAAACTCCATGGACAAAGACAACAGGCATATAAAAGTTATGACGCTGGAAGATGAGCCCCTCAGGTCGGAAGGCGTCCAATAGTGTTCTCGAAGCTACCAGCATGAGTTTGACCCAACTGCGGGAGGCAGTGGAAGACAGGGGTGCCTGGCGTGCTCTGGTCCAGGGGGTCACAAAGAGGCAGACATGACTAAACGACTAAACAACAACATTCGTGTCAATACCTTATCTACCTTTCCATAGGATTTCAAATGAGGTGCTCTAATTATTTTCCTTTTCTCTGCGTGTGCCAGTCTGAACATGTCCAATTATAAAGTCCTTGGCTTTTGTCTGCTGTCCAGTTCTTGAAATTCCTCCAATTGCTGTTGTCTCTCAACATAACTGGGGATGGGCTATAATCCTGGGGAATTCTCAGAATATCTCAATAGCTCCCTCCCATCATGCTCTCATCTTGCTTGGTGTTTCCGGACAACAACATACTCCAACAGTACACTCTTTCTCACTACTCAGTCAACACCTAGAAATTTCCACAGCCCAAGAAGGAGGGCTCTCGCTTCCGCCCAGGGGATCTTGTAGTACTTTCATTTTAATTAACCACCATCAAAGTCTCCATGCCTCCCTCGTCCGTGGCTCCAAATCCCTTTCATCTTTACGACTGCATTTTGGCCAAAGTCCACTTAAGTTGTATCTCTTCTCTGTTGTTTTTAAGGTGGGTAGAGATGGTATCCGTTCTAATTTTCCAAGATAATCCATTCCAGCATTAGAGCTCTCCCCCATCTCTTTAAACAACACGCAGTTAACTGTTCTTTTAATCACAAGTTTCATTCCATACTGCAATCCAACCTCATTCTGTATCTTTGAAATTTTGCGCCTGGAAAGGGTTGCGGAATCATGAATAAAGAAACTCAAAGTAAATAGGGAACCGGAGGCTTCCTTCTCCACCATCACCACCCACACCGAATAAAATCTTTTCTCAATTCCAAATCTCATATCAATGCAGCTGGGTGATTCCACAGTTCTGATGACAACATCTTCTCTCAGAGCGTGCCTGACTTCAAAGCCAATTAAAAATCCAATTAACAGGAGAACTTCTGCTTCTTAATGGCGGCGTAAGGGTTTTTTCACCAGGCAAAGTACATTTACACTCAGCGCCTCCCTGCTCCCCACATTCCATGCCAGAATGAGAGTCAGGTACCGTGATGGACTGCGAGTGAAGCCCTTTCCTTCCTTCCTTCCTTCCTTCCTTCCTTCCTTCCTTCCTTCCTTCCTTCCTTCCCTGGAAGGAATTTACAAGAATGACTTATCCTCTATCATTCTTGTTTTTCTCTACCTTCCATCCCCGCGATGTTGTGGGGAGTGCCTCCATTTAAGGCAGATAGGAACTGGAAACCATCAGAAAGTTCTTGATGTTTAGTTGGAATCTCCTTTCTTGTAACTTGAAGCCATTGGGTTGGGTCCTACTCTCTGGAGCGGGAGAAAACAAGCTTGCTCCATCTTCCATCTGATAACCCTTGAGATATTTGAAGATGGGTATTATGTCTCCTCTCAGTCTCCTCTTTTCCAGGCTACACATACCAAGCTCCCTCAACCATTCCTCATCAGGCTTGGTTTCCAGACCCTTGATCATCTTGGTTGCCCTCTTCTATATATGTTCCAGCTTGTTAACATCCTTCCAGCCAGTGTGGTGTAGTGGTTAAGAGTGGTAGACTCGTAATCTGGTGAACCAGGTTCGCATCTCCGTTCCTCCACATGCAGCTGCTGGGTGACCTTGGGCCAGTCACACTTCTCTGAAGTCTCTCAGCCCCACTCACCTCACAGAGTGTTTGTTGTGGGGGAGGAAGGGAAAGGAGAATGTGAGCCGCTTTGAGACTCCTTAGGGTAGTGATAAAGCGGGATATCAAATCCAAACTCTTCTTCCTCTTCTTATTCTTAAATCGTGGCACCCAGGACTGGACACAGTATTCCAGAATAGCGTGGGACTATGACTTCCCTTGACTGGGACGCTACACTAGATAATAACACAACGAAATTCAAAACAGTAACAATTAATTGAGCATTGTTATGGTTCCAGGGGTTGCTCATGTGTAATTTGCCGCCACTCCTGGCTGGGTTACCTGGTTGAACCCTTTCTATCTGGACAGCCTCAAGTTTCGTGGCTGTCTCAGTCGCTGGCAGAATCCGTCAGTGGGCGTTTCTTGAACCTTTTCCAGCATAAAAGCTGTTTGACGCCAAGTCTCCTCCTACTCTCCCTGCGCGGAAGTCTCCTGTGCAGGGAGGGTGTGGGCAGCGGAGTACCCGTACTCTCTCCGCTGGTCTCCGGTGAGGAGTCCTGGAGCCTCCCCTCCGATTCCCCCATCTGCCCCCCTTCTCCACTGGTGTTACGCTGATTTCCTTCCCCCGTAGATGGGCTGCCTCTCTCCCTACTGGGACCCTCTCCGGCATCCCTCTGGAGCCTTCCCTCCGCCTCTAGCTTCGATGGCAGTTCCCTGACAAGCATTCATTCAAAATCCAGTTGAAAATATTTAGTTTGGTTCATTCGTTAAAACTGAGAGACTTGATTCAGCGATACCACTGTTTCAAAGTCTGCTAGCAACCTCCTGCTTCCCCCTTGCCTCTTAGCCCCCCTCCCAATTATCCCACAATCCGAGTTGCCACACACTTTGGGAGCCACTGTTGTAGAGCAGTATGAATTTTTGGCAAAAAAACAAACCAGCCCATGGTAATTACTTTAAAAAACAAAACAAAACAAAACCCTAAAAGTGCAAAATCTTTGCTCAGTTAGAGTGCTGACTGGCCATGGCTACTGTCAGTGGAGCTGTTATCAACTGCACAGTTTTTGACACCCCCACAAATCTTAGGTGCACGTTGTCGCTTTGCTGCCAATACAAACTGTTGCTTATGCAGAACGAAAAGCAGAAGTATTTATGACTCTTTGGGGCTGATCTGAAAACCACAGTAACTCACAGAGAGCCTTCTAAATTCTGACAACTTGGCAGCATACTCGTCCGGGATAATAGGATTTGGAGTAGACTCTCAGATGCCGTTTCCGGAATAGGGAGTGCGTTGTGAACAAGTTGAGCCCAGGTAAAATTAAATAAAAAACTCTCTAATCTAGGGTCTCTATAGAATCAAAACTATTGAGGATGTACTGGTTCCTGAAATCCATTCTGCAGAATCTCCCCCATGTAATTTTCATGATGATATATACTGTTGTTATGTTATAGTTTGATGTTATGTCTTGATTTAGGAATGGGGTTTGCTGTACTGAACCAGTCCATCATTTGATCGTGCTGTTGATTTGTTGCTCAGACTCGTTCTGTTTTGGTTAACGTTTAGTCAAGTTGGGGCAATCTCAGCCTGGCCTGGTAGTTTGCAAAAAGAACACTATTTTTTGTGTGTGCTCCCGACTCTGTTGCAATGGTCGCTTCCATAATGGTTATTGCTATTTACGGTATTTACGTATCATTAAGTAGCCATTTGCTTGTCCCCAGGGGCATTGCAATTTCTCTGTCTAGGCATTTATACGATAATGCATGGTTGCATTTAATTTAATTGCTGGCATTTAGGATTGAATAACCCACCAGTGCTCACTGGAAGGACAGATCCTGAAGCTGAGGCTCCAATACTTTGGCCACCTCATGAGAAGAGAAGACTCCCTGCAAAAGACCCTGTTTCTGGGAAAGATGGAGGGCACAAGGAGAAGGGGACGACAGAGGATGAGATGGTGGGACAGCGTTCTCGAAGCTACCAGCATGAGTTTGACCCAACTGCGGGAGGCAGCGGAAGACAGAAGTGCCTGGCGTGCTCTGGTCCAGGGCGTCACGAAGAGTTGGACACGACTAAACGACTTGACAACAACCCACCATTGAAAATAGGGATATAGTTTACATCATGGGTCGGCAAACTAAGGCCCGTGGGCCGGATCAGGCCCAACTGCCTTCTAGATCTGGCCTGCGGACGGTCTGGGAATCCAGGCATAGCGCGCACACGTGATGGTTTTTGCGACTCAGCCAGGCTTGGGGGTCAAAAGTGAGGCGGGCAGCTGCTCAAGACAAGCCCCTTCTCCGTCCGTCACACGAGCGCAGCAATTTTTTCTTCCGGGGTGGGGAAGAGGGAAAAGGAGCCACAGTTCGGATTTCTGCCATGAAGCTGCCGGCGACTGACCTCAGGAAGGGCAGTTGCAGCGGCAGGGGCTTGGAGGCGCCTCGGGAGCGACGACCGCCAGTGTCTGTGGCGGCGATGCTCCCCGCCAAAGGAAGCGGGGAGCGCCTGGGCAGCTGCACTCTGCTGAGGAGGCCGCTTGTTAGCTACATGGTGCAAGCCATGGAAAGGTAAATAACCACTGCCTAGTCTTCCCTCACATGGGGAAAAGAACATTTTTGCTTGAGCAGCGCTAGCCTGATTTAGAGTGGCCAGTGGCTTTTCCCTTCACCCATGCATGCGCACATGCTGTCCAGGGCTGACAGGAATGGCGCGCATACCTCAGCCCCTCACCCCCCCACCCCGCCTTACAAGAGAAATAATAACTGTCAATGCGTAAAACGCAAAGGAAGCCAGCGTGGGTGTCACAGGAAACCCCCCCCCCAATCATTCAGATTGTACAAACTCAACACATACACACACACAACATAAGCTACGCTTCTGTTATAAATTCATAGAAAATCAACCATACATCGGATCTGCACCGTTTCACTTTTATTTTACTCCAGGAAGGAAGGACTACAAAATGGGGAAGGTTTGATACAGGCCAGCCATAATCCCTTGAGCATACCAGCACATACACAGGAGCCCTGCCCAGTTGCTATGCCAACCCTGATGGTCCTAGACAGAAGACCATCGAGGTCACAAAGAACTTGCATATGGGAGTGGATTCAGCATGGACTGGAACAAAGGACAATAATCAGCTCTTCCCTCTGGGGGCAGGAAACTGCAAACTCCCCTCTGTCACCAGGAAAGTACTCATGGGGAGGGGGAAAGGGGGAACCAGCCAGGTGACTGGACACGTAGGTTACCACCACAACTCCTTCCTCAACCCCTCCTTTCTGTGATGTAGCTGTGATGTAATCTTAGGGGTGTAGTTTGGGGGATTAGTAACTAATAAAAGTTGGGGTCTTCTTTTGTTCTGGGCTTCCATTTTGTTTCACCTGGTGGCAGGTGGGAGTCCTGTCACAACAGTCTTCAATAAAGACCAAGCCTACTGGCTGCTGTTTTGCTCTGGTATTCCTGGCTGGTGTCCTTGGATTTTTTGTCCAAGGGAGCCCTCGGATTTCTCCGTTAACATGGGTGTATGAGGGAACACCCCCCACCCCTCAAAAAATCACCTTTGGGCAACGTTGGGGTTGGTCCCAATAAGGGTTTTTGCCCCAAATGCGGGTCATAATCACGGCAACATATAGTCCGGCCCCCCACAAGGTCTGAGGGACAGTGGACCGGCCCCCTGCTGAAAAAGTTTACATGCTATCATTTCACCTGGATTGCATTCACTGCCAGATGGGTGCATGGAACACGTATTGGTCGATTTAATTGCAAGGGGCTTCTTAATCCTTTCCCCTCTTCGGTTGTTCTGCTAAAAAAAACCTCTCCTCTTCCTGCTACTTTTTCTTCCCTGGGAGAAAAAATATGGGTTTCAACACCAGATTGCAGCCACCACTGCAAGATTTGGCAAAAAGGGGGAGAAAACAAACAAAACCTTGGAGTAAGAACCACATAAAATTGCGCATCGCATGTTCTTTGGCTCACAGTTAGGACTGGGGTCCAGGCATTCCTGGAACTCTGATCCAGGAAACATTTTAGGAAGCCTATGTTCTTCCAACTTAGCCGGTTTGGAATAATGGGAGGGAAGGAGATGCAACAACAAAGGCAGACGGACAGAAATCCCGCTTTGGCTCAGAGATTTGCATCGGAAACTCCTGGCTGCCTACCTGAAAGGGCCCTTAATGAAGTTATTTCGCAGCACCTGAAATGGTCAGCATCATGTACAGTGGTACCTCGCAAGACGAATGCCTCGCAAGACAAAAAACTCGCTAGACAAAAGGGTTTTTTGTTTTTTGAGCTGCTTCGCAAGACGATTTTCCCTATGGGCTTGCTTCGCAAGACAGAAACGTCTTGCAAGTTTGTTTCCTTTTTCTTAACACCGTTAATACAGTTGCGACTTGATTTCGAGGAGCAACTCATAGCACGCGGTGTGGTAGCCTTTTTTGAGGTTTTTAAAGACTTTGGTGATTTTTGAAGCTTTTCCAAAACTTTCCCGACACTGTGCTTCGCAAGACGAAAAAAATCGCAAGACGACAAAACTCGCGGAACGAATTAATTTCGTCTTGCGAGGCACCACTGTAGTTAACAGAAGAACTTAAGAGTTTGCGGGATCAGGCCAAGAGTTTGCGGGATCTAGTCCAGCATCATGTTCTCACAGTGGCCAAACAGGTGCGCCCCTGGTAAGCTCACAAGCCTTTGAGCAGAAGAGGACTCCTCCTGTGCTTTCCAGGGTACACAGTTACTCAGTGTGAACCTCAGAGCCGGATTTAGGTTTGATGAGGCCCTAAGCAACTGAAGGTAATGGGACCCTTTATATGTCCAGGTGTCCTTTGTCAACAACATGGGTAGGCAAACTAAGGCCCGGGGGCCAGATCCGGCCCAATCGCCTTCTAAATCCGGCCCGCAGGCGGTCCGGGAATCAGCGTGTTTTTACATGAGTAGAATGTGTCCTTTTATTTCAAATGCATCTCTGGGTTATTTGTGGGGCATAGGAATTTGGTCACTTCCCCCCCAAAAATATAGTCCGGCCCCCCACATGGTCTGAGGGACAGTGGACTGGCCCCCTGCGGAAAAAGTTTGCTGACCGCTGGTCAACAACAAATTGTCGCTGTTTTTTGTGTTGAATATATGCTCTATGGTCATTTATGGACCTAATAGGTATCTAAAGCCATTTGCACATGTTGCCATGCAACCAGTCCATGCAGAATGTAGGCACCCTATATAAAAAGGTAAAGGGACCCCTGACCATTAGGTCCAGTCATGGCCGACTCTGGGGTTGTGGCGCTCATCTCGCTTTACTGGCCGAGGGAGCCGGCGTACAGCTTCCGGGTCCTGTGGCCAGCATGACTAAGCCACTTCTGGCAAACCAGAGCAGCGCATGGAAACACCGTTTACCTTCCCACCGGAGTGATGCCTATTTATCTACTTGCACTTTGACGTGCTTTCGAACTGCTAGGCTGGCAGGAGCTGGGACCGAGCGAGGGGAGCTCACCCCATCGCAGGGATTCGAACAGTTGACCTTCTGATCGGCAAGCCCTAGGCTCTGTGGTTTAGACCACAGCACTGAGCAAACCAGGTTTTTTTCCCTTTAAATTTTTTGGGCCCCCCCAAGAGAGTGGGGCCCTAAGCTAGAACTTGATTAGCTTATACAGTCATACCTCGGGTTGAATGTGCTTCGGGATAAGTGCGTTCGAGTTGCGCTCCGCGGCAACCCGGAAGTAACGGAGCGCGTTACTTCCGGGTTTCGCAGCTTGCACATGCGCAGACGCTCAAAATGATGTCAAACGCATGCGCAGAATCTCCAAAATGTGACCCGCGCATGCGCAGACGCGCGGACACGGGTTACATGTGCTTCTAGATGCGAACGGTGCTCCAGAACGGATCCCGTTCGCATCTAGAGGTACCACTGTACGTAAATCTGGCCCTGGGGATTGGAATCAACCAGATGTTGGAATCCTGGAACGAATGCGGAGCACCCCTGTTCCGTGCCCTGTGCCCACCCCTTTGCTACGTCACATGACACTCCTCAAGTGACGAATGTCTGCATGGATGGCTGAGGTTGTGGTCTTGCAAGCGATAACCTCAAGCAAGGGCTTTAAAGGGGTTGTCCACGCGTTCCCCCCATTCCTTCCCAAGCTATGGGTCTGGCAGAACGTTGTGGGGAAACGATCCTCAGGACTACAGTTCAGAAGGAGGCCTCAGATGTGTACAGTGTTTGTTTCAGAAGATAAGCAGCTGAAACGCCTGTCCAGCAGTGGCGTAGCGTGGGTTGTCAGCACCCGGGGCAAGGCAAGTAATTTGCGCCCCCAGTGCCTAGGACTTGCCGATCGAAAGGTCGGCGGTTCGAATCCCCGCGGCGGGGTGCGCTCCCGTTGCTCGGTCCCAGCGCCTGCCAACCTAGCAGTTCGAAAGCACCTCCGGGTGCAAGTAGATAAATAGGGACCGCTTACTAGCGGGAAGGTAAACAGCGTTTCCGTATGCGGCTCTGGCTCGCCGGAGCAGCGATGTCACGCTGGCCACGTGACCCGGAAGTGTCTGCGGACAGCGCTGGCCCCCGGCCTCTTGAGTGAGATGGGCACACAACCCTAGAGTCTGTCAAGACTGGCCCGTACGGGCAGGGGTACCTTTACCTTTAACCCATGGATTTGCGCCCCCTAACCCGTGGATTTGCGCCCCCTAACCTGTGGATTTGCCCTAACCCCAGATGTTGCGCCCGGTGCGGCCGGCCCCCCCTGCACCCCCCACGCTACGCCACTGCTGTCCAGATAGGGATTTTGCAAGCGGGGCAGGGAAATGCCTCTTTCATTGTCTTCTCTGTTCTTCCTCCAAAAGACGTTGACCCTTTGTCCCACTGGCCTGGCTTTTTCGGAGGAGACCGGGCCGAAGTGTTTAGCTTTCCTTTGACATCCGTTTTCTCCACTGGAAGAATTTATTTGAATCCTTCGCTGCAACAAGATCTAGAAATTTCACATCCTTTCCCATTCTGGAATTTCCGTACGTTTTCTCGAAGACTCTAGCGTTCATCTTGCAGGAAAAGAAAAACAGAGTTTGCCCCAAAAGGGTCTTCTTCTGCAGGAATTCACCCTTAGATGGCAACGCAACTCAAACATTTTGAAGGCTATGAATGCTGGGCGTCGAGAAATGAGATCTGGGTTCAAATGCTGCGGCGGGGATGGAACACCTTGCCTAAGAGGAGGGCAAGACTATCCATGGATATTAGCCAAGAAGGCTACAGTGTTCTCCCTGGGATGCCTTTAAATTACTGTTTTTAACTAGTTTGTTTTTATTATTCTGTATTTTATAACTGATGTTATAAAACTTGCGACGGGGAAGCCTGAAGAGGCAGGCGGAGGGAGGGAGGATAATGAATGTGCTCACACCTCTCCTGCCTAGCTGCTTGATATATTGAGGTGGTTGCTTTCCCATGCCTGCACATGTTGCAACTTCCAGCTGTGTTACACTTTGGGAATGCACAATCCCAGAGCTCAGATGCCACAAGCCACGTTTTTAAGAACCTAGAGCATCCTCCTAACTCAGTGCTTTAAAACAGAGGTCTTTAACCATCAAGGTTGTTGCTGCCTTGTTGTAGTCCGGCTAAGGTTTAAGAGCACCTTCATTCATATGTTCGTTTATTCATTCAGTGCAGAATGCTGCAGCGAGACTCCTTACGAGGTCTTCGCTGTGAGATCACATTCACCCGGTGCTATACCAGCTGCACTGGCTCCCGGTGGTGTACAGGATCAGGTTTAAGGTGATGGTTTTAACCTTTAAAGCCCTATACGGCCTAGGACCCTCGCACCTACGGGACCGCCTCTCCTGGTATGCCCCACAGAGAAACTTACGGTCTTCAAATAAAAACATCTTGAAGGTCCCAGGCCACAGAGAAGTTAGGCTGGCCTCAACGAGAGCCAGGGCTTTTTCGGCTGTGGCTCCAATCTGGTGGAACGCTCTGTCACAAGAGACCAGGGCCCTGCAGGACTTGACATCTTTCCGCAGGGCCTGCAAGACAGAGCTGTTCCACCAGGCCTTTGGCAAGGGCACAGCCTGACTCCCTCCTTCGGCAATCTTCGCGGAGCTCTGGCCCAATGGCTGCCAGTGGCTTGAATTAATCAATTTTAGAATGAATGATTTTAGAGTGTTGTTTATGCTGTACTTTTGTTTTTTTTTATAATAAATTTTTATTAGTTTTCCATAAATAAAGAATAAACAAAACAAAAACATAGACATAAACAAACAAAAACATGACTTCCCCATACCACCCCTTTTCTGCATTCTTGTTTCAAGATTTTTCAGCAACCCTCTGATCATAACTTAAATATATTTCATGTATTTAACTTCAGTTAGTTATTAATACAACTGTAGTTCTTTATCTCTTATAACTCTGAGCCCCTAGTTTTCCAAATTAGAACAGTTTTTAAGATAAACTTTAAATTTGTTCCAATCTTCATCCACCGCCTCTTTCCCCCGGTCTCGAATTCTGCCAGTCATCTCTGCCAGTCCCATATAGTCGATCACCTTCGTCTGCCATTCTTCCAACGTGGGTAAATCTTGCGTCTTCCAATACTTTGCTAAAAGAATTCTTGCTGCTGTGGTGGCGTACATAAAAAATGTCCTATCCTTCTTTGGCACCATTTGGCCCACCATACCCAAGAGAAAGGCCTCTGGTTTTTTAACAAACGTTCTCTTCAGAACTTTTTTTATTTCATTATAGATCATTTCCCAGAAAGCCTTAATCTTCGGGCAGGTCCACCAAAGGTGATAGAAGGTTCCCTCCGTTTCACTACACTTCCAACACTTGTTGTTGGGCAAATGATAGATCTTTGCTAACTTAGCAGGAGTCATGTACCACCTGTAGATCATTTTCATAATGTTTTCTTTTAAGGCATTGCATGCCGTAAATTTAACACCAGTGGTCCATAACTGCTCCCAGTCTGCAAATTCAATGTCATGCCCAATGTCCTGTGCCCATTTAATCATATTAGATTTCACCATTTCATCTTGAGTATTCCATTTCAACAGCAAGTTGTACATTCTTGACAAATTTTTAGTATTGGGTTCTAACAGTTCTGTTTCTAATTTTGACTTCTCCACCTGGAAGCCTTTCTTTCTGTCCTGTTTAAATACTTCATTTATCTGTCGATAATGTAACCAATCTCTCACCTTAAATTTCAGTTTCTCAAAACTCTGCAATTTTACATTTTCACCATCTTGTTCTATAATTTCACAATATTTAGGCCAATTAGAACCCATATTCAATTTTTTCACCTCTTTTGCTTCCATTGGTGACAACCACCTGGGGGTTTTACTTTCAAACAGGTCTTTATACTTAATCCAAACATTATACAGAGCTTTCCTTACCATATGGTTCTTAAAACCTTTATGCAATTTTACCTTGTCATACCATATATATGCATGCCAACCAAATCTGTTGTCAAATCCTTCAAGGTCCAAAATGTCTGTATTCTCGAGGAGCAGCCAATCTTTCAACCAGCAAAACGCTGCTGATTCATAGTAGAGTCTTAAGTCCGGCAGGGCAAAACCCCCTCTATCTTTCGCATCTGTTAATGTCTTAAATTTTATTCTTGGCTTTTTGCCCTGCCAAACAAATTTCGATATGTCTTTCTGCCACCTCTTGAAACAGTCCATCTTGTCTATTATTTGTAATGTCTGAAACAGAAATAACATTCTAGGCAATACATTCATTTTGATAACAGCAATTCTGCCTAACAAGGAAAGTTTCAGCCTTGACCATATGTCTAAATCTTTCTTAACTTCTGTCCAACATTTATCATAATTGTCTTTAAAAAGATTCACATTTTTCGATGTCAAATTCACCCCCAGGTACTTCACTTTTTTTGCTATCTCCAAACCTGTTTCATTCTGGAATGTCTCTTTTTCTTCATTTGTTAGGTTTTTTTCCAATACTTTAGTTTTTTGTTTGTTCAGCTTAAATCCTGCAACTTGACCAAATATCTCGATCAGTTCTAAAACTCTTTTTGTACTAGTGATTGGCTGTTGCAAAGTCAAAACTAGGTCATCTGCAAATGCCCTTAATTTATACTCTTTCACTCCGACCTGAATTCCTTTAACCAACTGGTCCTTTCTAATCATATTTAACAAAACCTCCAGAACTAGTATGAAAAGTAGGGGGGAAATAGGACATCCCTGTCGTGTTCCTTTCTCTATGGCTATCTCTTCCGTTACCACATTGTTCACAATTAGCTTTGCCTTCTGCTCAGAGTAAATTGCACCTATACCATTTTCAAAACCTTGGCCTACCCCCATCCCTTGGAGATTCTTTTTCATAAAACTCCAACAAATATTGTCAAAGGCTTTCTCCGCGTCCACAAAAATCAGAACCGCTTTTCTGTTAATGTTCATTTCCAACAGTTCCACAATGTCTATTATGTTCCTCACATTGTCAGACATGTGTCTACCCGGGAGAAAGCCAGATTGATCCTTATGAATCTCACCTGTCAATACTTTCTTCAGTCTTTTTGCTAAAATGTCTGCAAAAATTTTGTAATCCACATTTAATAATGATATCGGGCGGTAGTTCTTAACCTGGTTCTTTTCAGTCTCGGTCTTTGGTATAAGTGAGATAAAAGCCTCTTTCCACGTTTCAGGTGCCTTTTTCCCCTCCAATATTTCATTGCAAACTTCTTTTAGTGGTTGCACTAGACCTTCTCTCAAAGCTTTATAATATCTAGCCGTCAGTCCGTCTGGTCCTGGAGACTTTCCCAGTTGTGCCTTTTGTATGGCCTCCTCTATTTCCTGTTCTGTTATTTTCTCATTCAAAATCAACTTGCCCTGTTCTGGAATTTTCGGTAGTCCATAATTTTTAAGAAATTCTTCTATTTCTTGTTCATTTACTGGCCCTTGTGTGTATAATTTCCTAAAAAAACTTTGGAAACAGTTACTTATCTCATTTGGCTTATGAACATTCTTTCCCTCTATCTCCAAACAAGTAACTGTGTTCAATTTTTGTCTCTTTTTCAATTGCCATGCAAGGAGCTTCCCACACTTATCTGCAGACTCAAAAGTCCTTTGTCTCATTTGTTTAATTTTCCATTCTATCTCTTGATTTGTCAGTTCCATATATTGCGTCTGATAATATTTTATTTCTCTCAAAATTTCTTGAGACTTTGGTTTTGACCTCAGTTTCTTTTCTCCTTCCTTCATTTTTTCTAAAATTATTTCTTTCCTTTCATTTTGCTTTTTCCTCTTGATTGAATTCTGTTGTATCAGGAAGCCTCTCATCACGGCTTTACTTGCGTCCCAAATTGTTCTTTTTTCCACATCTGTTCTCAAATTTATCTCGAAGTAATCTTTCAATGTCTTTAGGGCCTTTATACAAAATTGTTCATCTCTAAATAGGGAGTCATTCATTCTCCATCTAAAGGATCCAGTTGTTGTCATTTTCATTTCCATCTTTACGGCATTATGGTGTTTATGCTGTACTTTTGTACTGTTTTATTGTTGTTAGCCGCCCTGAGCCTGGCTAAGGCTGGGGAGGGCGGGATATAAATAAAATTTATTATTATTATTATTATTATTATTATTATTATTATTATTATTCATTCCATTTATGTCCCTGCCCTCCAATGAACTCAAGCTGGTGCAAATGGTTCTCGCTTCCCCACTTTTCCATAAAGGTAAAGGTAAAGGGACCCCTCATTAGGTCCAGTCATGACCGACTCTGGGGTTGCGGCGCTCATCTCGCTTTATTGGCCAAGGAAGCCAACTTACAACCTCCAGGTCATGTGGCCAGCATGACTAAGCCGCTTCTGGCGAACCAGAGCAGCGCACGGAAACACCGTTTACCTTCCCGCCAGAGTGGTACCTATTTATCTACTTGCACTTTGACGTGCTTTCGAACTGCTAGGTTGGCAGGAGCAGGGACTGAGCAATGGGCGCTCACCCCGTCGCGGGGATTCGAACCGCCAACCTTCTGATCGGCATGTCCTAGGCTCTGTGGTTTAACCCACAGCGCCACCCGTGTCCCCCACTTTTCCTTAGAACATCCTTATTTAGGAAAGCTTTTAATGTTACTGTATTTTAATATTTTGTTGGAAGCTGCCCGGAGTGGCTGGGGAAGCCCAGCCAGATGGGTGGGGTATTAATAATAATAATAATAATAATAATAATAATAATAATAATAATAATTTCATTGGAGAAATGTTGGAGGGTATGGAGTTATCTGACCCCCAAGCCAAGGAGATAAGTAACTATATAAGCTTTAGAAGACATCAGAAGACAGCCCAGTATATGGAAGGTTCTTTTTAAAATGTTTATTGTTTTATTTTGTTTTTATATACAGTGGTACCTCGGGTTACAGACGCTTCAGGTTACAGATGCTTCAGGTTACAGACTCCGCTAACCCAGAAATAGTACCTTGAGTTAAGAACTTTGTTTCAGGATGAGAAGAGAAATCGTGCAGCGGCAGCGAGAGTCCCCATTAGCTAAAGTGGTACCTCAGGTTAATAACAGTTTTAGGTTAAGAACAGACCTCCAGAATGAACTAAGTTCATAACCCGAGGTACCACTGTGTGTTGAAAGCTGCTCAGAGTGTCTGGGGCAACCCAGTCAGATGGGTGGGGTATAATAATAATAATAATAATAATAATAATGGAATAGGGCACCCCTATTTTCATCAGAGAAATGTTGCACCATAAACACACTAAAACAACAAAATACAGTGGTACCTCTGGTTATGTACTTAATTCGTTCCGGAGGTCTGTTCTTAACCTGAAACTGTTCTTAACCTGAAGCACCACTTTAGCTAATGGGGCCTCCTGCTGCTGCTGCTGCACCGCCGGAGCACGGTACTATTTCTGGGGTAGCGGAGTCTGTAACCTGAAGCGTATGTAACCCGAGGTACCACTGTAATACATAACATAATTCAAAACAGTCACAGTTAATTGCACACTTATTCAAAATCCACTTGAAACTGTGTTGTTTAATTAAAGTCAACAAAACTGAGGAATTTGATCCAACGACACCAGTTTTCCAAAATCTTCTAATCGTTTGCACCTCAAGGAACCCCTTGCTGCCCTTTCTCCTTAGCACCCCTCATGTAATCCGATCAGCCACTCTGGGAACCACTGAGCTCAATAATGTTCAAATGTGGCCAAGACCAAAGTCTGATTTTTATTTTAAAAAGCAATACATCAAACAGGATGGATAAACCGAGAAACAGCAGAGCGGGGAAGACAAGAGCGGTATATTTAGATTGCTGGAAAGTCTGATATGTCCAGACTTACATCACATGCAACATAGCCAAGCCGTAAAGACATCATGAGATGCTTGCGAGGTCAAATCAACCTTCCTCTGTCCCCGTGTCTTGCTCCGACAGTGGCCTGTTCCAAATGTACCAGAGGAAGTGAACAAATGCATCCAGTTCTAGCCGAGTAATCCCATCCCCGATAATTGCTTCCAGCTTCTGATACTCGGAGGTTTATAGCCATGCCCTGCAAAATGATGGATTCGGAGCTTATTCCGATTCCCTTGGAATGTCAGAGCTGAGCTCTGGAACATGCAGAGCAACAAGAAATATGTTCAGCTTTGGAACGGGCCCAGAGCTTTGTGAAATAAACATACATTTCAGAAAGCAAAAAAAGGGATGAGTCCCCATGCGCCAGGAGAACTGGGGCTGCGTCGCACATGGGATGCGCCTCTTCAGCTGCCCACCATCAACTCAGGAGAAACAGTTGTGGGAACAAAGTACAAGGCTAGATTAGAACTCATAACCGCCCAGGGAAGCTGAAGGTTGGGATATTCACAGCAGATAAAAGAAAGTACTTCGCTCCGTTCAGATGAGCTGTGGAACTCTCTGCCACAGGAGGCGGTAATGGCCACCAACTTGGATGGGTTTAAAAGGGGAGTGGACTAATTCATGGCCAGAATGGCTCTGTTCTGCCTCCACAATGGAAGGCAGCAATGTTTGTGAATACCAGCTGCCAGAAACCACAGGAGGCGAGAGTTGCTGTTGTGCTCATATCTGATGATACGATAGGATAGGGAAGCTGTTATGTACTGAGAACAATAGGATCCAAAATGCAGCAGTCTGATTGGTCCTAGAACAATAGGATTCAGAATGCAGCAGTCTGATTGGTCCTAGAACAATGCAGCAGTATGATTGGTCCGCAGGAGCCACCCAATCCAGATCCAGGTGGAAGTGAATCCACAACCTGATTGGCCTACAGGAGAATCCCGGAATTAGCCAATCACGTGGGGCCCATTGTGTAAATAATGTATATAAAGCAGATATTGTGGGGGAACTTCCATTCCTCCTCGCCACTATGAGCTGAATAAAGAGCATGAAATCCACTCTCGACTCCGAGTATATTTCAGAAGCTTTTAATGTTTGATGTATTACGGTATTTTAATATTTTGTTGGAAGCCGCCCAGAGTGGCTGGGGAAGCCCAGCCAGATGGGCGTGGTATAAATAATAAAAAATTATTATTATTATTATTATTATTATTATTATTATTATTATTATCATCATCATCATCATCATCATCATCATCTTTATTATCTTTATTATCTTTACTGTCATTGTCCCATACAGAACAACAAAATTGAAAAAAATCTACACCATCTTCAAAAACCAACAAGCCTGCTATCCCAGGCTGGTTAACCCCCTAAAAACTCTGATACCCCATAATTAAACACAATATACTCCCATAGAGACTACCTTAAAGGTAAAGGGTAAAGGGGCCCCTGACCATTAGGTCCAGTCGTGGCTGACTCTGGGGTTGCGGTGCTCATCTCGCTTTACTGGCCGAGGGAGCCGGCGTACAGCTTCCAGGACATGTGGCCAGCATGACTAAGCCGCTTCTGGTGAACCAGAGCAGTGCACGGAAACGCCATTTACCTTCCCGCCGGAGTGGTACCTATTTATCTACTTGCACTTTGATATGCTTTCCAACTGCTAGGTGGGCAGGAGCAGGGACCGAGCAACGGGAGCTCACCCTGTTGCGGGGATTCGAACTGCCGACCTTCTGATCGGCAAGTCCTAGGCTCTGTGGTTTAACCCACAGCGCCACCTGCATCCCAGAGACTACCTTACATTGCGTTTAAAACCAAAATCGCATTTGGATAGAAACTGTTTCTCAGGCGGCTAGTCCTAGTCTTTATAACCCTGCACCTTCTTCCAGAAGGCAGAAGCTGAAAGAGATCATTTCCGGGGTGCGCACTATCCTGTGCTATCTCTGCAGCTTTCTTATGGCACCTGGAAGCGTAGATTTGATCCAAGGTGGGAAGAGTGCACCCAATTGTTCTCTCTGCAGTCTTTACAACCCTGGACAGCATTGTTTTCCCCCTGACCATGCAGCTCCCAAACCACACACACAGACCATAAGTTAATACACTTTCCACAGTACAATGGTAAAATGCCATCAACAGGTCCTTTGAGAGATTGTTTTCCCGGAGGATTCTCAGAAAATATGACCTCTGCTGTGCTCTCTTCATCAGCTCTTTGCTGACTTGTAGGCTTCAGAGGGTACTTACCATATATCTTGTTTGGGTCTACTATATTTTTGTTGTCTGCTGTTAGGAAATGAGTACAGTCGAATGGAATCTGTACCAGAAGTCTGTTCAATATCCAAAACATTCGGAAACCACCAAAGCACGGCCTCTAATTGGTTGCAGGAAGCTCCTGTATCCAGTGCTTTTTTTCCCTGGGGGGACACATACCCCTAAACATTTTGTGAATCTTTGTACTTTTCTCCATTTACTGTATTTATTCTTCCCAATTTGAACTATATAATGGTGATTTTCTTGAGTCAAAATGAGAGTACCCCGAAACATTTTTTTTTAATAGAAAAAAGCACCGCCTGCAGCCAATTGGAAGCCGAACCGGACGTTTGGCTTTGTTAAGGGAGAAATCTGAGGGCTCCCTTGGACAAAAAACAAGGACACCAGCTAGGAATACCAGAGCAAAACAACAGCCAGTAGACCTGGTCTTGATTGAAGACTGTCGCGACAGGACTCCCACCTGCCACAAGGTGGAACAAGATGGAAGCCCCAAACAAAAGAGAACCCAAACTTTTATTAGCTGCTAATCCCCATGTTGCACCCCCCCCAAACTACATCACTCATATATCACGGTTACATCATGAAAGGGGAGGTCTGGTGGCAGCAATCAGAGCATCCTGGACCCTGCCCCATGGTTCCCCTTGCCCTCCACCAAACACCCATCAAGTGGAACAAAAAAGCTATTTACATTTCCCTGTTTCCCAGCCAAGTTAATCACACAGTTTTGTCTTCATCTGGGTTTGTTATTTCTGTTCAGGCCCTCCCCTCTGGAGCTTCGGATATTTGAAGATGATTGTCATATTTCTTCTCTGCCTCATCTTTTCCAAGCTAAACATCCCCAGATCCCTCAACCGTTCCTCATATGGCTTGATCATCTTGGTCGCCCTCCTCTGCACACCTTCCAGCTTGTCAATATCCTTCTTAAACTGGGGTACCCAGAACCGGACTGACCAAGGCAGAAGACAGCAACACCACATATCACATCTTGAAGATGAGACTGTGCATAACAACACAGCGTCGAATTCACAGGAGACTCTCAATTGCCGGCTCCTCCTCCCCCTGGGTTTTCCTCCAGCTCCCGGCTCTGCTTTCCCACTGAGCGAACGTCCTAAAAATGGTGTTTTTACGAGGAACACAAGCACAGAGAACAAATGTTCTAGGACGGATTCTTTGTTCCGTCCCGAGCAATGCACAGGACACGCCGAATGCTGCTTAATCACCTCTCTTAAACTTGGCGGATGGTGAGCCATTAAATGCTACAGATCATTTGAAAGGGAAGAAAAATCAAATAAACCGGTGTGGAATTGATTTAAGGGCACCGAAAGATTAAAGGCAGCCATAAAGTGGAATGATTTCACAAGCCGTTATGCTTGTTCTTGTTCCTTGCTAAGTGTGTGGATTGTGACTTGTGGCAGTGTCCAAGCGGCAGGTTCTTCGATGGCGAAAGTTCTTCGACGGTGGAACGGAAGACCTCAGAAGTGGATTCCCCTTCCTTGGAGGATTTTAAACAGTGGTTGGATGGCCATATGCCAGCGATTCTTTAGCTGTGATTCCTGCACTGCAGGGGGTTGGACTAGATGATTTCTAGGGGTCCCAATGGTACAATTTTTTGATTCTACAAAACCCCCATACTTGCACCCTGGGGAGGTTACTTGGGTGCTGCTAACACAGCAGTTGGACTTCACCCCTGGAGGCAAACATCCTTGTAACAACAGCTCCAAGATTATATGCCTGTTTCCAGGCACAATTCAAAGTTCTGGTTATGACCTATAAAGCTCTACACAGCATTATAGGTCCAAGCTATCTGAAATAGGACCATAAAGAAGGCTGATT
The DNA here is from genome assembly GCF_964188315.1 of Podarcis muralis. NCBI lineage: Eukaryota > Metazoa > Chordata > Lepidosauria > Squamata > Lacertidae > Podarcis > Podarcis muralis. The sequence goes on from NC_135655.1 coordinate 4,915,938, forward strand.
GCTGAAGAATTCATGCTTGTTTTAGAATTCTGGTGCTGGAGGAGACCCTTGAGAGTCCCATGGACTGCAAGAAGATCAGACCTATCCATTCTGAAGGAAATCAGCCCTGAGTGCTCACTGGAAGGACAGATCCTGAAGCTGAGGCTCCAAGACTCTGGCCACCTCATGAGAAGAGAAGACTCCCTGGAAAAGACCCTGATGTTGGGAAAGATGGAGGGCACAAGGAGAAGGGGACGACAGACGACGAGATGGTGGGACAGTGTTCTTGAAGCTACCAGCATGAGTTTGACCAAACTGCAGGAGGCAGTGGAAGACAGGAGTGCCTGACGTGCTCTGGTCCATGGGGTCATGAAGAGTTGGACACGACTAAACGATTAAACAACAACAACAAAAAAAAAATCTGAAATACTATATTCCCTCATACCCACCTGCCAGGGAAGGGAAGGCCCTTCTCTCAGTCCTGGGGGGGGGGGAGGGCCTTCTCGGTGGTGACTCCTCCCAGACAACTTTGGAGCTAGACTGGCTCTCTCCCTCCCACCAGCCGTTGAAGATCTTTTCCTTCCAACAGGCTTTTGGGAACTGACTGCTTTTAAGGAAAGCGCAGTGGTGCCATGATGTTTCTATTGTTTTAAACAGATCATATATATGTACAGTCATACCTCATGTTACGTCCGCTTCATGTTACGTTCTTTCAGGTTACGTCCCGCAGTGACCTGGAAGAACCGGAAAGGGTTACTTCCGGGTTTCACCGCATGCGCAGACATGCAAAATGATGTCACGCGCATGTGCGGAAGCGGCGAATCGCAACCTGCACGTGCGCAGATGCGCAGCTGCAGGTTGTGCTCTTTTCATGTTGCGAACGGGCCTCCGGAACAGATTCTGTTCGCAACCAGAGGTACCACTGTATATAGTTTCAATTCTGTCTGCATTTAATTGTGTTTTAATGATTTGCTTTTCTGTGTTTTTAGCAGTTCTTATTTTTTATCTTTAAGCCACCTTGAGCCCCATCAGGTGGGGTATATAAATACATGTATCGTCATCATCTTGAAAGACCTACATTGGCTCCCAGTCCGTTTCCGAGCACAATTCAAAGTGTTGGTGCTGACCTTGAAAGCCCTAAACGGCCTCGATTCTGTATACCTGATAGAGCGTCTCCACCCCAACGTTCTGCCTGGACACTGAGGTCCAGCGCCCAGTGGCGTAGCGTGGGTTGTCAGCACCCGGGGCAAGGCAAGTAATTTGTGCCCCCTAACCCGTGGATTTGCACCCCCTAACCCTAACCCCCAGATGTTGCGCCCAGTGCGGCCGGCCCCCCCTGCACTCCCCACGCTACGCCACTGCCAGTGCCAAGGGCCTTCTGGCGGTTTCCTCCCTGCGAGAAGCGAAGTTACAGGGAACCTGGCAGAGGGCCTTCTTGGTGGTGGCACCCGCCCTGTGGAACGCCCTCCCAGCAGATGTCAAGGAAATAAACAACTATCTGATGTTTAGAAGACATCTGAACCCCATTTATCAGCCACATCTGGGCTTGAGCTGCAGGCTGGAACGACAGTTTCCAACCAGCCAGAAGCAAGCAAGCAAAACAACTGGGGCGCTTTGGTAGAATGCTGGGCTCGTTGCAAGGAAGGGAAGGCGACGAGACCCAGTCGTCTTGCAGAGGTTTTGAGCTCCAGCCTTGGCTAGCGCAGCCGATGGGAGTTGAAGTCTGAAACATCTGGGCTGTATCAGTTTGGGGAAGGCTGTTTTCGATGACCAGACAGCTTTCTTTTCTTGTTATTCTTTTGTTTCGCAAGATTTATATGCCACGCGGTTGTAATAAAACCTCAAAGTGGTTTACAAAAGGAACGGTGTGATAAAACGCTCTGTTTCAAAATGTTTCGAAGCAGCTGTTTGAGACATCCAAAGGATAATTAAAAGCAAGCAAAAGCCCAGATGTCAACGCACATCAGCCATCTGCATGTCTGGGTAAGGCGCGCCTAAGCAAAAATGTATTTGGCAGGTGCAGAAAAGAGGACAGTGAAGGCGTCTGCCTGACTTCAATTGGCAGGGAGTTCCAAAGTGTAGCTGCTTCTGCCATGCTAAGAAACAATCTAGGGCGTTATAAACTGTATTGGGAGGGTATTTTTGTTTGTAACTATGGCGGGTATTTTTGTTTTTGTTTTTATGTTGTAAACTGCCTTGTGGTCATAGAATCATAGCACTGTAAAGTTGGAATGGGACCTCCTGGGGTCATCTGGTCGAACCCCGTGCAATGAAGGAATTTCAGCTAAAGCATCCATGGCAGGTGTCCATCTAGCCTCTGCTTGAAAACCTCCAAGGAAGGAGAGTCCACCACCTTCTGAAAGAGACCGTTCCACTGTCAAACGGGTCTTCCTGTCAGAAAGTTCTTCCTGATGTTTCGCCGGAAGCCATGGGTTCGAGTCCTACCCTTCAGAGCAGGAGAAAACAAGCTTGCTCCCTCTTCCATGTGACAGCTCTTCAGATATTTGAAGAAAGAGGTGATGATGATAATAATACTAATACTAATAATTTATTATTTATACCCCGCTCATCTGACTGCGTTTCACCAGCCACTCTAGGTGGCTTTCAACAGAATTTTAAAATACAATAGTCTATTAAACATTAAAAGCTTCCCTGAACAGGGCTGCCTTCAGATGTCTTCTAAAAGTCTGGTAGCTGTTTTTTTCTCTTTGACATCTGATGGGAGGGCGTTCCACAGGGCGGGTGCCACTACCTAGAAGGCCTTCTGCCTGGTTCCCTGTAACTTGGCTTCTCAGAGCTGGACCTCAGTGTCCGGGCAGAACGATGAGGGTGGAGATGCTCCTTCAATTATACTGGGCCAAAGCCGTTTAGGGCTTTCAAGGTCAGCACCAACACTTTGAATTGTGCTTGGAAATGTACTGGGAGCCAGTGTAGGTCTTTCAAGACCGGAGTTATGTGGTCTCGGCGGCCGCTATCATATCCTCGGGTGAAGGACAGTACAGAAATTTAAAGAAATAAATACTTTTTATTTATTTACTTATTTTTAAAATAAATTTTTATTGAAAATTTTATTTACAACATAACACAAACCCGCCCAACACAGAAATCCGCTCCCATCAGATATGAACATAACAAACAAGCATAATACTGTATACAACAATACAACCAACCAACCAAATAAAAGACTTCCTTTATCTTGTTTCTGGCATCCTTATTTACTTCTTATAAGCTGTTTCCTTAAAAGAAATAAATAATAATAATAATAATAATAATGTAGCAGGAACCCCCCCCCACCCCAATCATTCTGCTTGTACAAACTTCACACACTCACACACTACATACGCCACATTTCTGTTATAAATTCATAGAAAATCAACCATACATCGGATTTGCACTGTTCCATTTTTATTTTACTCCATATGACAAGAATATCAAAGGGGGGTGGCTTGGTCCTGGTCAGCCATAATCCCTTCACCGTCTCAGCACATCCACAGGAGCCCTGCCCAGATGATCCCAGACAGAAGACAATCAAGATCACAAAGAACTTGCATATGGGAGTGGATTCAGCATGGACTGAAACAAAGGACAATGATCAGATCTTCCCTCTGGGGGCAGGAAACTGCCAACTCCCCTTTGTCTCCTGGAAGTGACTCATGGGGAGGGGGGAAAGGAGGAACCAGCCAGGTGACAGGACACTCAGGTTACCACCAACTCCTCCCTCAACCCCTCCTTTCTGTAATGTATGCATGATGTTTCTGGGGGGTGGGCTTGACCTAGAGGAGGGGAATTTCAAAAGTTTTTATAAGACCTTGCACACTATTTTTCTGGGTCTTTCCTCTCACCTGCAAGTGAGGGGAGCACCCTGTCGCGACAGTCTTTCTTCAATAAAGACCAAGCCTACAGGCTGCTGATTTGCTTCAATTTACTCTGGTTGGTGTCTTTACTTTTTGTCCAAGGGAGCCCTCAGATTTTTCCGGCAACATAATAATAATAATAATAATAATAATAATAATAATAATAATTAATAAATAAATAAATAAATAAATTTTACTTATATCCCGCCCTCCCCAGCTGAAGCCGGGCTCAGAGCGGCTAACATCAAATGTATGACACATTAACATAAAATCAGACAATCAGTTAAAATACACCCTCAAATCAGATCAGGATCAGAATAAAATCCAATCAGATGGCAACCCGCAGATTAGGGTTGGGGACCTTAAATGCTCACCAGGCCCCACTGTTTGTGCTGAACTTATATGGGCCTGTGAGAAAATACTAACAACTTGAACATGGTCTGGTAGCAAATCGGCAACCAGTGCAGATCTCTGAGCACATCGCCTCACTCCTGTCAGCAACTGTGCTGCAGCATCCTGCAGCTCCCAGTCCTGAAATCAGCAAAAATGCCCTCTCTGCATCTAATAAAAAGCATAGGATTCTTTCTCTCTTGACTCGCCCCCAAGACCTCTTGTCGGCTCTGCCCATTGATGGCTCTGCCCCCAAGTCCTGCTCAGCTGACATGTCACTGAAAAATAAAAGACACAGATCAGCACCAAAATTGCACAAGCAGATTGAGACGCAGAGATGCAACTTACAAACAGCCGCTATCTTTTCAACAGAAACACATCTCGCCCTAGCAGTGACCATTGAGCAAGACTGCAGCTCCCGAGGGTCAGGCCTGAACCATGGGTTTCAAATGGCAAGGAAGGAGATTCCGATTAAACATTAGGAAGAACTTTCTCATGGCAAAAGATTGGGAAATTGTGGACACGCCTCTGTGGGGCAAGAAGCTACAGTTAGAAATGGATATGGAACAACTGATTGGTTCAAAATTGGGAAAGGAGTACGACAAGGCTGTATGTTGTCTCCCTGCTTATATAACTTATATGCAGAATTCATCATGCGAAAGGCTGGGCTGGACGAATCCCTAGCCGGAATTATGATTGCCAGAAGAAATATCAACAACCTCAGATATGCAGATGACACAACCTTGATGGCAGAAAGTGAGGAGGAATTAAAGAACCTTTTAATGAGGGCGAAAGAGGAGAGCGCAAAATATGGTCTGAAGCTCAACATCAAAAAAACGAAGATCATGGCCACTGGTCCCCTCACCCCCTGCAAATAGAAGGGGAAGAAATGGAGGCAGTGAGAGATTTTACTTTCTTGGGCTCCATGGTCACTGCAGATGGGGACAGCAGTCACAAAATTAAAAGACGCCTGCTTCTTGGGAGAAAAGCAATGACAAACCTAGACAGCATCTTAAAAAGCAGAGACATCACCTGGCCAAGAAAGGTCCGTATAGTTAAAGCTATGGTTTTCCCAGGAGTGATGTATGGAAGTGAGAGCTGGACCATCAAGAAGGCTGATGCTTTTGAATTATGGTGCTGGAGGAGATTCTTGAGAGTCCCATGGACTGCAAGAAGACCCAGCCTAACCATTCTGAAGGAAATCAGCCCTGAGTGCTCACTGGAAGGACAGATTCTGAAGCTGAGGCTCCAAGACTTTGGCCACCTCATGAGAAGAGAAGACTCCCTGGAAAAGACCCTGATGTTGGGAAAGATGGAGGGCACAAGGAGAAGGGGACGACAGAGGACAAGATGGGTGGACAGTGTTCTCAAAGCTACCAGCATGAGTTTGACCAAATTGTGGGAGGCAGTGGAAGACAGGAGTGCCTGGCGTGCTCTGGTCCAGGGGGTCACGAAGAGGCGGAAACGACTAAACAACAACAACAACAACCATGGGTAGCAACCTGTCAGTTGAGATTCCTGCAGTGCAGGAATAGTGTCTGTTTTGGGACTACAACTCCCATCATCCCTAGCTAACAGGACCAGTGGTCAGGGATGATGGGAGTTGTAGTCCCCAAACAGCTGGAGGGCCAAATTTGGCCATGCCTGCCATAGGCCTTCCAAGCTCCCTAAATCAGCCTTTACCAACCTAGAGCTCTTCTGGATACTTTGGACTTCAACTCCCATCAGCCCCAGCCAGCAAAGCAGGCTTTGATCTCAGGATTGTTCAAGGGAAAGTATGCAAACGATGCCAAAGTTTTCTGAGGACATGCTACCATCTACTGGGCAAAAATTAAGCTGCAAAATTTGCCGTGACATCCTAGGCACAGAACTCCCAACAAAAATGTATTAGGAAAGCCTGATTGGAATTTGGTGGGAAATTTGCAACCCCAAATCAATTTTGCCGCTAGCTTTCATTCTTTGCTGTTGCATCACATAGAATCATTGGGGGGGGGGGAGGTAAAGGTAAAAGACCCCTGGATGAAGTCCAGTAAAAGCGACTCTGGGGTTGCGGCGCTCATCTCGCTTTCAGGCTGAGGGGGCCGGCGTTTGTCCGCAGACAGCTTTCCGAGTCATGTGGCCAGCAGGACTATACCGCTTCTGGCGCAACAGGACACCGTGACGGAAAACAGAGCACACGGAAACGCCGCTTACATTCCCACCACAGTGGTACCTATTTATCTCCTTGCACTGGTGTGCTTTCAAACTGCTAGGTTGGCAGGAGCTGGGAGATCGGCAAGCCCAAGAGGCTTGGTGGTTTAGATCACAGCGCCACCTGCATCCCTTAGAATCATAGAAGCTTAGAGTTGGAAGGGACCCCGAGGGTCATCTAGTCCAACCCCCTGCAATGCTGGAATCTCAGCTCAAGCATCCCTGTTTGATGACCGCCCAACCTCTGCTTAGAAACCTCCAAGGAAGGAGAGTCCACCACCTCCCAAGGGAGACCGATCCACTGCCAAACAGCTCTTACTGTCAGATAGTTTTTCCAAATGTATAGTCGGTATCTCCTTTCTTGCAACTTGAAGCTATTGGTTCAAATCCTACCCTCCAGAGCAGAAGAAACAAGCATGCTCCCTTCTCCATGTGGCAGGCCTTAAGATATTTGAGGATGGCTATCATATCATGGTGACAGCAGCCACGAAATTAAGAGACGCCTGCTTCTTGGGAGAGAAGCAATGACAAACCTAGACAGCATCTTAAAAAGTAGAGACATCACCTTGCCAACAAAGGTCCGTATAGGAAAAGCTATGGTTTTCCCAGTAGTGATGTATGGAAGTGAGAGCTGGACCATCAAGAAGGCTGATCGCCGAAGAATTGATGCTTTTGAATTATGGTGCTGGAGGAGACTCTTGAGAGTCCCATAGACTGCAAGAAGATCAAACGTATCCATTCTTAAGGAAATCAGCCCTGAGTGCTCACTGGAAGGACAGATCCTGAAGCTGAGGCTCCAAGACTTTGGCCACCTCATGAGAAGAGAAGACTCCCTGGAAAAGACTCTGATGCTGGGAAAGATGGAGGGCACAAGGAGAAGGGGACGACAGAGGATGAGATGGTGTTCTTGAAGCTACCAGCATGAATTTGATCAAACTGCGGGAGGCAGTGGAGGACAGAAGTGCCTGGTGTGCTCTTGTCCATGGGGTCACGAAGAGTCGGATACGACTAAACGACTAAACAACAACAATCATATCTCCTCTCAGTCTCCTCTTCTCCAGGCTAAACATTCCCAACTCCTTCAAGCACACCTTGTAAGTCTTGGTTTCCAGACCCTTGATCATCTTGGTTGCCCTCCTCTGCACACCTTTAAGAACATCCTTCTTAAATTGTGGCACCCAGGACTGGACACAGTATTCCAGGTGTGGTCTGACCAAGGCAGAAGAGAGTGGGACTATTACTTCCATTGATCTGGACTCTATACTTCTGTTGATGCAGCCTAGAATAACATTAGCTTTGTTTGCTGCTGCATCACACTGTTGGCGCATGTTCAGCTTGTATGACCCTTTTTTCCTTTTTCACATGTACTCCTAGTAAGACAGGTGTTCCCCGTCTTGTATTTGTGAATCTGGTTCTTCCTGCCTAAGTGCAGAACCTGACGTTATTTTCTGGCTGTTACTGCACGGTACCTTTAAACTCAATCTCCTTGTTAAGAGCACCACCTGGGGTTGGCTTTTTATATCTTTGCTCACATACGGTCAGTAGCAGTGACTACATAACTTTATGACCACTGGTCCATAGCAATTGTTGTTTATACTTTTCCATTCATCATAAAGATGGGGTATGTAGCTTTGGTTTTATTTCACATTATTCTGACATTCTAGTTTATGTGTATAGTTCATAATATTTTGAGTTTATTGTAGTTACCATGCATATGAAGGCCATTGTTTTAATATTCTTCTATAGTTTATGAAGCATTTCTGTATCCTTCCGCTGTGCTGAAGAAGAATTCAACGAAATTGGGTATATCTAGAATCACTGTTCACAACGTCTGTTTGCGAACTACTTCGGCAGCGTTGGACGCCATAAACAAAGCTTTACAGCCTGTTTTCGCCAGATAAGAAGAATCTGATACATTGCTTCTTTCAGAGACTTGCATAGTCTTCAAAGACTTTCAGAGACTTATAAGACTTACGTTTATTTGGTTTCATGTTTTCAAGAGAATTATTAAGAGTGCATATTTTGTGACTTTGGGAGATTCATAAGTTTTCTGTTTATGTGATTTCATATATCTCATATTATATAAAGAGTGTATGTTGATATCATATCATCGCATTTGGTCATCGTGTTGCCTTGGATATTACTTTTTTAAAAAAAATAATATTTATTACTTTCATGACAATTTAAACACTACAGGAAAAAAAACAAAAAAAACCAATACAGTACAATACGAAAACACTACATAACACTAAAACATTAAACTAACAAGACAAAACAAAAACAATTTAAAAACACATCAAAAAAGAAAAAAAAGAAAAAAATTCAATATCTTATCTTTCTTTCACATATTTCCACGACCTCCTCACACCTCCCTTTTTGTATTCCACTTCTATTAATTATTTCAGCAATTCCTTTCCATCTTCCTCTGTTTTCTATCCTATAATTATCTTAACACATTTTAACCTTATTTTTCCTTTAATACTCTATTAATCTATTTATACTTAATTCCTTATAACATTTCTACTAAAGCCATATCACTTCATTCCAGCATTCATTAATTTTACAATGTTTCTGTAAATAGTCTTTAAACTTTTTCCAGTCTTCTTCCACCGACTCTTCTCCCTGGTCTTGGATTCTGCCAGTCATTTCCGCCAGTTCCATATAGTCCATCAACTTCATCTGCCAGTGTTGCCTTGGATATTACTGACTATTGTTTGCAACACAGGGGTTAAATTGTTTAGTAACTGCTGTTTGACAGTGGAACGGATTCCCTCTGGAGGTTGTGGACTTTCCATCCTTGGAGGTTTTTAAGCAGAGTTTGCATGGCCATCTGTCGTGGATGCTTTAGCAGAGATCCCTGCATTGCATGGGGTTGGACTAGATGACCCCTGGGTCCCTTCCAACTCTATTATTCTATTACTCTAAACCTCTTCATGTAGTTCCAGCCCATGTTCTGATTTCCAAGAATCTCAGGCCTCTCTACTCAACATTTCTGTATGCATTTATTTATTTCAAAAAATGTATATGCCACTTGATTGTAGAAAAATCTCAAAGAAGTTTACAAAAAAGATTAAACAATAAAATTATCACTTTTTTTTACAGCAATAAATAAAAACATGCAAAAAGTTAATACAACAGAGACTGAAAGAAATTGAAAGTCACACCAACTTTCTGAAGCTCTGTGCTTACAGCTTCTTGTGGCACTGTTGTTGTTTAGTTATTTAGTCGTGTCCGACTCTTCGTGACCCCATGGACCAGAGCACACCAGGCCCTCCTGTCTTCCACTGCCTCCTGCACTTTGGTCAAACTCATGCTGGTAGCTTCGAGAACACTGTCCCACCATCTCGTCCTCTGTCGTCCCCTTCTCCTTGTGCCCTCCATCTTTCCCAACACCAGGTTCTTTTCCAGGGAGTCTTCTCTTCTCATGAGGTGGCCAAAGTATTGGAGCCTCAGCTTCAGGATCTGTCCTTCCAGTGAGCACTCAGGGCTGATTTCCTTCAGAATGGAGAGGTTTGATCTTCTTGCAGTCTGACTAGGCTTTTGCATAGTCAACGAAGCAGAAGTAGATGTCTTTCTGGAACTCTCTAGCTTTCTCCATAATCCAGCGCATGTTTGCAATTTGGTCTCTGGTTCCTCTGCCCCTTCGAAATCCAGCTTGCACTTCTGGGAGTTCTCGGTCCACATACTGCTTGAGCATGCCTTGTAGAATTTTAAGCATAACCTTGCTAGCATGTGAAATGAGTGCAGTTGTGCAGTAGTTGGAGCATTCTTTGGCACTGCCCTTCTTTGGGATTGGGATGTAGACTGATCTTCTCCAATCCTCTGGCCACTGCTTGTGGCACTAGAGGGCGCAATTGCCACTGCAGAATCTCTGCTCTTCTGGCAGTGCAGAGGGAAGGGAGCTGCAAAATTCCTATTTAGGAGTGGAGGGTGGAATTTTTCTGCAGTTGTTACCACGAGAAAAAATGTGAGGAAGACACTGGAGCGAAGCAGAAATGAGAATGCTAAGATGAGTGTCTGGGGCGACCTTTCAGATATTATTGTTGCTACAGTAATGATTTTTTTAATGTCAGATCACTCCAGGTGGATCACATCAGGGGTTTGTGGCATACAGTATCTTTACTTGGCAAACCAGATTCCCCAGTGGGACGCCTGCAAGAGGGATCAGACCACAGCAGATCTCTTTCCCTACTTGTGGTTCTCAGCAACGGGCGTGATGACTTTGTTTCATTTACGAATTACTTCCTTTTTAAAAATAATAACAATTTATTGATTTCCCAAAACTAACAAAACAAACAAACAAAAACATAAAAAGTAAAATATCATAAAGAGATTAAACTATAATTATTTTTGTCGACTTCCCTCCACTCCCCCTCTTAGTTCTATTATAATATACTTGTTTATGCATGTCCATAAAACCTTATATACTTAATCCAATTTTAAAACCTCCTTCATCTTGTTACAAGTGACTTTTAGAAGTTACACTAATGTAAAAGTCTGTATGCAAAGCTTAAGAAATATGCATTGGACAATTGTCCGTTTTTGTAATAATATAACCTGCGTAGTTCAGTAATTTATTTTGCCAATCTTCTTTATCTTCTTCTTCTTTATTTTCTTTGGCCGAGGCTCCTTCCACAGGGGCTGGCTGGTCTTGGCCTGGCATCCAGCCTCGCATATTGGAACGGAGTCTTTCGTTCAAGCAATCCATCAAGTTCTGTACATCTCAATATCATAACATTTATGAATCGCTTTTTAAGCAGGATCACCAAGCCGTTTGGCGGCACCCATTCAGAACGCCTATAAAACGGCTGGGTCTAAACAAGTTTAAAACTGTTGTGTACATAAAAAACCCTTTTAAATCCGGGACAGATACTGAGTGGGATGCAAATCCCCAATTACAAGCTGAGCTGCCCCGAGGCACCGTTAAATATCAGCAGAAAAATGCGAAGAATGGGCCTGACCCCTGACGAATTCATGATGGGCCAAAAGGGCTGGGTAAAATATGAGACCAGATGCAAATGAGCCCTTCTATTTCTCCTCCTCCTCCAGAGCTGCTTGTTCTAAGAGCAAGAATGAATTAGGCCATGGATTAGAGGAGAGGCATATACAGTGGTACCTCGGGTTACAGACGCTTCAGGTTACAGATGCTTCAGTATCTGAGAGCCAGTGTGGCGTAGTGGTTAAGAGCGGTGGACTCGTAATCTGGGGAACCGGGTTCGCGTCTCCGCTCCTCCACATGCAGCTGCTGGGTGACCTTGGGCCAGTCACACTTTTTTGAAGTCTCTCAGCCCCACTCACCTCACTGAGTGTTTGTTGTGGGGGAGGAAGGGAAAGGAGAATGTGAGCCGCTTTAAGACTCCTTAGGGTAGTGATAAAGCGGGATATCAAATCCAAACTCCTCCTCTTCTTCTTCTTACAGACTCCGCTAACCCAGAAATAGTACCTTGGGTTAAGAACTTTGCTTCAGGATGAGAACAGAAATCGTGTGGCAGCAGTGGGAGGCCCCATTAGCTAAAGTGGTAGGTTAAGAACAGTTTCAGGTTAAGAACAGACCTCCAGAACGAATTAAGTTCTTAACCCGAGGTACCACTGTAAGAATAATACGTATTTCAAAACATGAACATTCAAACAGCCTCTTTAACAGGTGAGCGCTCATCTGCACATGTGTAATGCTTGCCTGAAATGTTCTCACCATTCTCTCTCTTTTGGTATTGCAATTTTTAAAAAACAATTTAAAAAATATTATTTTAAATAATGCAGCCAATCGGAAGACGCAGTTGACGGTTGGCTTGCCAGATGCAGCTTTGTCACGCTGGCCACGTGACCCGTAAGTGTCTCCGGACAGCGCTGGCCCCCGGCCTCTTGAGTGAGATGGGCACACAACCCTAGAGTCTGTCAAGACTGGCCCGTACGGGCAGGGGTACCTTTACCTTTTTATACTACAGAGACCCCTTATGCTGCGTTTAGAACCAGAATTGCATTAGCGTAGAAACTGTTTCTCAGGCGGCTAGTCCTAGTCTTTATAACCTTGCAGATTCTTCCAGAAGGCAGAAGCTGAAAGAGATCATTTCCGGGGTGCGCACTATCATGTGCTATCTCTGCCGCTTTCAAAAGTTGCCTGAATGCCCCCCAAAATTTAGTGCTTCCTCCCCTTGTTGCTGCTTCATTTCCTCCTCCCTGGTGCTTTTCTTTTTTTAAAAAAACAAAGAAACCCTGAAAGGCATTTAATTGGTTTCTTATTCACATTTGCACGCAGGGTGTAGCTGTTGTGCAGCCAGCAATATCTGTTTTGCATTGTTTCCTACTCCGCTCCCCCGTTGTTTAGGAATATGTGTTATTCCCAAAGAGAAACCCTTAGAATATTGGAACATCTCACGCTGCCAAAACAGGAAGTGTCCCCACTTGACATGGGGACATGAGCAGTGCCGGATTTATGTATAAGCTAAACAAGCTATAGATTAGGGCCCCACTCTCTTGGGGCCCCCCCAAAAAAATTTAAAGGGAAAAAACCCCGGATGTCCATTTCCAAACTATAAGATAAAAATCAAATAAAATAAAACCTACCTACAGCAACCGTGTTTTGTGTTGTGTAGGCTCCTATGATGTAAGTCATAGGCCCCGCCTGCTAACCTGCTCCCTCAAATATCTCTGGTTTGCTCCTTTCTATATATAGAATGCCTACATTTTGCATGGACTGTTATGTGCAAATGGCTTTAGATACCTATTAGGTCCATAAATTACCATATAGAATATATTCAACACAGAAAACAGCGACAGTTTGTTGTTGACAGCTGGATGGCGGCTAACAGATTGAGGTTGAATCCTGACAAGACAGAAGGACTGTTTTTGGGGGACAGGAGGCGGGTGGGGGGGGGGGATTCCCTGGTCCTGAATGGGGCAACTGTGCCCCTGAAGGACCAGGTGCGCAGCCTGGGAGTCATTTTGGACTCTCAGCTGTCCATGGAGGCGCAGGTCAATTCTGTCTCCAGGGCAGCTGTTTACCAGCTCCATCTGGTACGTAGGCTGAGACCCTACCTGTCCGCAGACTGTCTCGCCAGAGTGGTGCATGCTCTGGTTATCTCCCGCTTGGACTACTGCAATGCGCTCTACGTGGGGCTACCTTTGAAGGTGACCCGGAAACTACAACTAATCCAGAATGCGGCAACTAGACTGGTGACTGGGAGTGGCCGCCAAGACCATATAACACCGGTCCTGAAAGACCTACATTGGCTCCCAGTACATTTCTGAGCACAATTCAAAGTGTTGGTGCTGACCTTTAAACCCCTAAACGGCGTCAGCCCAGTATACCCGAAGAAGCATCTCCACCCCCATCGTTACGCCCAGACACTGAGGTCCAGCGCCGAGGGCCTTCTGGCGCTTCCCTCACTGCGAGAAGCAAAGCTACAGGGAACCAGGCAGAGGGCCTTCTCGATGGTGGCACCCGCCTTGTGAAACGCCCTCCCTTCAGATGTCAAGGAAATATGCAACTATCCTATCCATAGCTGTCAACCTTCCCTTTTTTGTGGGAAATTCCCTTATTCCTTCTGGTGCTTCCCTCACTGCGAGAGGGCCTTCTCGGTAGTGGTGCCCGCCCTATGGATTGCCCTCCCACCAGATGTCAAAGAGAAAAATAACTACCTGACTTTTAGAAGACATCTGAAGGCAGCCCTGTGTAGGGAAGCTTTTAATGTTTAATAGGTTATTGTATTTTAGTGTTTTGTTGGAAGCCACTCAGAGTTGCTGTGGAAACCCAGCCAGATGGGCGGGGTATAAATAAATTATTATTATTATTATTATTATTATTATTATTATTATTATTATTATATAAAAGGCCCCATTACCTTCAGTAGCTTAGGGCCTCGTCAAACCTAAATCTTGCCCTGGACATGAGACTCTTGCAAAACAAAGCCACTCCATCGCCCTTGTTGCTGAGAACTTCCTTGCTGCTTCCCTTGCCATTTGGACAAGTCAAGGGATCGCTAGATTAGGGGTGAACGTGAGAAATCTCAGGGGCGCATCTGCAGGGGACTAGGGCTGGGCAGAATCTGGTTATCACCAGTTAAATATCACAATAAACTGATATATCATGATGTCTGAAATAAGGATGGCATTGGCTGGCTTCACGGTTTCCCCCACGTTGTGCTTTTAGTATAGCGCGCGCACACACACACACACACACAAACACACACACACACACACTCACACACACACCATGATTCGCAATGTAGTTCCAGGTCAAGGAGGATTGAGGATGGCGCTGTGGTCTAAACCACTGAGCCTCTTGGGCTTGCCGATCAGAAGGTCGGCTGTTCAAATCCCCGCGACGGAGTGAGCTCCTGTTGCTCTGTCTCAGAGTCGAGAGTGGATTTCATGCTCTTTATTCAGCTCATAGTGGTGAGGAGGAATGGAAGTTCCCCCAGAATGCCTGCTTCATTTACATTATTTACACAATGGGCCCCACGTGATTGGCTAATTCCGGGATTCTCCTGTAGGCCAATCAGGTTGTGGATTCACTTCCACCTGGAGCTGGATTGGGTGGCTCCTGTGGACCAATCAGACTGTTGCATTCTGAATCCTATTGTTCTAGGATCAATCAGACTGCTACATTTTGGATCCTATTCAACTCCGTACATAACACAAGTAATGGAAAAACCCGCCAAAAATCTGCTTCTCCTTTTGTATCCTGTTTGTCCTTGTCCACAAAGCTCGGCTCAATTAACAGAAAACGTGTCTGCGTTGCTCTGATGGGGACAGTCCCTTCTTCGTTTCATTTCCACAGACACGGGATCTGATAAAGCGTTCCAGATCCTTCCTCTGAAAGGGGCGGGTGTGTGCTTTTTGGTTCCTTCTGCTCCAGCCCCCGAGGACAACAACGAAGAGAGCTAATTATGGGAGACGAACAAATTCCATGCCCCTCACCTCCTCCGCCCCCCGCAATTCTCATGTAACAGCTGCAGGCACAGCAGCATGGAAAATGTGTGGGATGATGCAGAGGGAACCGATCCAAACGCAGGCAGAATCGGTGCTGGGTTGTGGCTGGAGGAGAGCTCTCTTTGACAGACAACGGCAAGGCTCTCGCACACAAAAGGAGGGTCTGGAGGGCCTGGTAATCATAGTAATTTGCAGGGGCAGGAAAATAAGCCCCTACAAACGGAGAATTTCCAGTTGCGCTGCTCATAGCTGCTCCCATTTGACTCTCCCTCCCTGCTCACAATTAAGAACTGGGGACCAGTTTGTCGGTGAGATCGCCTTTCCGTGTACACTGGTACCTCGGGTTACAGACGCTTCAGGTTACAGACTCCGCTAACCCAGAAATAGTACCTCGGGTTAAGAACTTTGCTTCAGGATGAGAACAGAAATCGTGCGGCGGCAGTGGGAGGCCCCATTAGCTAAAGTGGTACCTCAGGTTAAGAAGAGTTTCAGGTTAAGAACGGACCTCCAGAACAAATTAAGTACTTAACCTGAGGTACCACTGTATATCGGGGTAGGCAATTTAAGGCCCGGGGGCCGGATGCGGCCGAATCGCCTTCTCAATCCGACCCACGGACGGTCCGGGAATCAGCATGTTTTTACATGAGCAGAATGTGTCCTTTTATTTAAAATGCATCTCTGGGTTATTTGTGGGGCATAGGAATTCTTTTTCAAAATATAGTCCGGCCCCTCACAAGGTCTGAGGGACGGTGGACTGGCCGCCTGCTCAAAAAGTTTGCTGACCCCTGGTGTATATATTCCCACTAGACCTTTTCTATCTGTGGAATTTGTTGCAGGTGCCACAGAAGACCCGTTCCGTATCTGTAACAAATGGATCTTTTATTGTGGCAGCACGCACATTCTGGAGGTGGAGGAAAGGGGTTTTGGAGGAGGGGTGGTACCTCTGGTGGGGGCACATGGTGCTCTTTCTGGGGAGGTTTGTGTACTTGTGGTCCCCACCCTGCCCTCAGCCACCACCAGTGGCTCCTAGAAGCGGTCAGCATGCGACAGCCGCCACACCCTGAAAACGGCTTTGACTGGCCAGCTAAACCAGGTGAGGGGAGCTGACGGGTTTCAAACTCCTGGTGAGTTAGGGACTTCCTATGCATGCAAAGGGTGGCACTGTGGGTTAAACCACAGAACCTAGGACCTGCTGATCAGAAGGTCGGCGGTTCAAATCCC
Source organism: Podarcis muralis (assembly GCF_964188315.1). NCBI lineage: Eukaryota > Metazoa > Chordata > Lepidosauria > Squamata > Lacertidae > Podarcis > Podarcis muralis. The sequence continues at coordinate 4,932,503 of NC_135655.1, forward strand.
CGCGATGGGGTGAGCTCCCGTTGCTCGGTCCCTGCTCCTGCCAACCTAGCAGTTCGAAAGCACGTCAAGGTGCAAGTAGATAAATAGGTACCACTCTGGTGGGGAGGTAAACGGTGTTTCCGTGCGCTGCTCTGGTTCGCCAGAAGCGGCGTAGTCATGCTGGCCACATGACCCGGAAGCTGTACGCCGGCTCCCTCGGCCAATAAAGCGAGATGAGCGCCGCCACCCCAGAGTCGGCCACGACTGGGCCTAATGGTCAGGGGTCCCTTTACCTTTACCTGCATGCAAAGACAGCCTCTGGTGAATTGAGTGGAAGCAATGATTCCTCAACATCAACTTCGTTGGACTGGTCATGTTGTGCAGATGCCTGATGATCGTCTTCCAAAACAACTACAGTACTCTATTCCGAACTTAAAAATGGAAAGCGTAATGCTGGTGGTCAACAAAAAAGGTTTAAAGACTCTCTCAAGGCAAATCTAACAAAATGTAGTGTAAACACAAAACAACTGGGAAACACTGGCCTGCGAGCGCCGCAGTTGGAGAACAGCCTTTACCCAAGGTATCATGGGTTTTGAATACAGGTAGGTAGCCGTGCTGGTCTGCTACAGTCGAAACAAAATAAAAAAAATTCCTTCCAGTAGCACCTTAGAAACCAACTAAGTTTGTTCTTGGTATGAGCTTTCGTGTGCATGCACACTTCTTCAGGGTTTTGAAGACACTCAAACTCAGGGCGCGAGGGAGAAACGTGCTAAGAGGCAGGCACGCTTGGCAAATCCACACTGTGATCAACTCCCGCCTGGAAACATCCTCTCTGAGGAATATATCACAAGCTAGAGAAAGGAGTCTCTGAGCTTAGTGTGAAGGACAGTGTGTGGTGTCCTGTAAGGGTAATAGGCGAGGAATTAACTGGGAGGCAGAGCCAGGAGAAGTAGAAGCTGCAAAGATACAGTCTACTTAGGTCTCATTCCAGTCAAGAGGGGGAGAGATTCTTCTACAAAAAGAGAAGTTTCCCAAACCAGTTAAGAGGGTGTGGAGATCCCTTGACTCTGTTTCTTGGAGTACCCCAGGAGTAGGGTTGTCAAAGGGGTGTGTAACTGTCAGAAAGCACCACCTTGTTTAAGAACCAAAGTATTAAGTGGCAACAGCTGTTCAACAACTGAGAAAGAACTGAAGTGAAATAACATTATCATCTGAAGTATCCTACATTTTACCCACTTCATGTCATAAGCTTCTTATGTTTAATAAAATCTCTCTTGTTTACTTGATCGAATCCTGCCTGAGGCTCCAAATTATTAAGTTTTCCTGCACAAGATAATCTGGATAGTTTGTAGGAATTTGGGTAACTGGTGTTCTGTGAGGTGGGTGCACTTATATTTAAGTGAGGGCCGGCCTAACGGGCCAGGGGAAAAAGTGCCATTCTGTCGTCGCACCCCCTTTCCCTCTAAAATATCCAAGTGCTCAGGGCAGGGGAAGAATGAATCTGCTTCTGCTCAAGGCTGGCTTCGTGGCCTTTGCTTATTCCCAAAGAATTACGAGGACGCTGGGAAGATAAACAAGGGGAGAAATGGTCTTTGGCGCAGCCGGACGACTGAGCAGCTGTAAGGACTGCGTTTATAAGCCAAGAGATTACTAAAGTGGAGAGGAGAACAGGAGGGAGACACAAAACACACCATGCAAACATCTCGTGCAAGGCCTTCCGAGACCACCTTTGAAACCCCCAAAGAATTCTGCAGCTTCCTCAATTCCTGGTGATGATGGCTGGTGGTCAAAAGGCACACAGGGACGCCTCTGCACCAGCAGAACCGGCCAGGAATTCATGGCCATTCCTTGCCTCTCCTCCTCCCCGGCTGACGTCACTGCAGATCAGTGCGATAGGAATTTTGAGGTCTTAGATACATGGCAATGTTCATAAGTGTACCAACCAAGCACGTACATAGATCAGCACAGGGAGATCGACCTGGAACCATTTTTGATTCCCAAACTGACCAAATGTTTTCTCTGCAAGGGAAATGGAAAAGCCTCCCCATTGTCTTTTCCTTCACAAATCCTGTCTTAAGGGTATGTTTGCATTTGAATAGGGTGTGAGCCTGTGACATGGCCCAGGAACTAAGTATTTAAAGGTAAAGGTAAAGGTACCCCTGCCCATTCGGGCCAGTCGTGTCCGACTCTAGGGTTGTGCGCCCATCTCATTCAAAAGGCCGGGGGCCAGCACTGTCCGCAGACACTTCCGGGTCATGTGGCCAGCATGACAAGCTGCATCTGGCGAGCCAGCGCAGCACACGGAAACGCCGTTTACCTTCCCGCTAGTAAGCGGTCCCTATTTATCTACTTGCACCCAGGGGTGCTTTCGAACTGCTAGGTTGGCAGGCGCTGGGACCGAGCAATGGGAGCGCACCCCGCCGCGGGGATTCGAACCGCCGACCTGATGATTGGCAAGTCCTAGGCGCTGAGTTTTACCCACAGTGCCACCCGCGTCCCGAACTAAGTATTTATCATTACAAAAAGACTGGCCAGGCTCCCCAGGCAATCCAATCAAGTAACCTGCCAGACAGGAGGAAAACAACATTCAAATTTCTGTTTAGACCGCCTTTTCTGTGATGTAGGTATGATGTATCTGGGGGGTGGTCTTAGGTTACACCCCTTCTGTGATGTATGTGTGATGTTTCTGGGGGTGGTCTTGATCTACAGGACAGGGAATTTAAAATGTCTTTATAAGGCCTTGCGCACCATTTTTCTGGGTTCCACCTCCTTTCCTGCGTGTGAGGGGAGCACCCTGTTGCAACAGATCAATAAAGATCAAGCTTACTAGCTGCTTTGCTTCTCAATATTCTCCGGTTGGCCTCTGTTATTTTCTCCTACCAATAGGGAACCTACGTAAGGACTCTATATGGGCTCTTGGATAAGGGAAAAGGGCAGATTTTTGTTTACAACATCAGGGACCGATAGTCTTGGGCATTGTGGAGCCGGCAACATATTTCCAGGGTGAGCAGGACGGCCGGCAGCCTGGACGCTGTCACAACAGTGATAAGGACTCAGCGCTGAAAGAGTCTTGGTTCTCCTGTTAACAGACAACAATGGCCACAGCATGGGCAAAACAACTCTGGTGTCAGCTCCACTGAGGTTCTGAAGTTCCCTGATTTCCTGAGCTTATGAGATCCTAAGTTTGAGGGGATCTCTGGGAACCCTGGATGTGGGCTTACTTTGGCCACGATGGCGCCATACAGCCATACCTCGGGTTACAGATGCTTCAGGTTGCGTTTTTTTGGGTTACGGGCCCGCCAAAACCCGGAAGTACCAGAACGCGTTACTTCTGGGTTTCAGTGGTCGCGCATGCGCAGAAGCGCTAAATTGCGCTTTGCGCGTGTGCAGAAGACCAAATCGCAACCCACACATGTGCAGATGTGCCGCTGCGGGTTGTGAATGCTGTGGGTTGTGAACGTGCATCCTGTACAGATCACGTCCGCAACTCAAGTGTCCACTGTATATTTAAAGTACCATGATGCCACTCTAAACATCTTATGGCTTGCCGCAAAGAATCATGGGAGCTGTAGTTTCAGACCCTCCAAGTGTCTCTATTTTTGCCATATATTCATCAAAACATTTCCACTCCTTTTTAAATTTTTGATTCGACTGATTTCTTATTATAGCAGTTAATTTTGCCAAAATTAAAGGAGAAATGCGCTAAGAGGAAGGCACACTTGGCAAAACCTCAACAGGATCAACTCCCACCTGGAAACCTATGTCTCCACTGTGGAAGCGCATGTGGATCAAACTCTTTGCAAGAAGTAACCTGATGGGGAAAGGAATTTCAAAGGGTTGGCTCGCACTTGCTTTGACACAACAACATGTAACCTCTCTGTAGACAATTCAGAATCATTGCTCAATAGACAGTTCCTCCTGAATTACCCCATTATAGCGAAACCTTGATGGCAGAAAGTGAGGAGGAATGAAAGAACCTTTTAATGAGGGTGAAAGAGGAGAGCGCAAAATATGGTCTGAAGCTCAACATCAAAAAAACCAAGATCATGGCCACTGGTCCCATCACCTCCTGGCAAATAGAAGGGGAAGAAATGGAGGCAGTGAGATATTTTACTTTCTTGGGCTCCATGATCACTGCAGATGGTGACAGCAACCATGAAATTAAAAGATGCCTGCTTCTTGGGAGAAAAGCAACGACAAACCTAGACAGCAGCTTAAAAAGCAGAGACATCACCTTGCCAACAAAGGTCCGAATAGTTCCCACTGCTGGTTTTCCCAGCAGTGATGTATGGAAGTGAGAGCTGGACCATAAAGAAAGCTGATCACTGAAGAATTGGTGCTTTTGAATTATGGTGCTGGAGGAGACTCTGGAGAGTCCCATGGACTGCAAGAAGATCCAACCTCTCCATTCTGAAGGAAATCAGCCCTGAGTGCTCACTAGAAGGACAGATCCTGAAGCTGAGGCTCCAATACTTTGGCCACCTCATGAGAAGAGAAGAGAAGACTCCCTGGAAAAGACCCTGATGTTGGGAAAGATGGAGGGCACAAGGAGAAGGGGGCGACAGAGGACAAGATGGTTGGATAGTGTTTTCGAGGTTACCAGCATGAGTTTGACCAAACTGCAGGAGGCAGTGGAAGACAGGAGTGCCTGCTGTGCTCTGGTCCATGGGGTCACGAAGAGTTGGACACGACTAAACGACTAAACAACAACAAAGCGAAACCTTTAAGCCAGTGGTTTGCTCAGGTGGAAGAGCAAAGCTAAAGTACCATCTGAGATTCCAAAATAAACTGCTCCTGACTTTGGACGTTCCACTGAATTACTGTGGGCTTGTTTACAGAATGAATATGTGCTTCACACTGTCCTCCTCACAAGATTTCTTCAAAAGGAAGCAAATTAAGTCATGCCTGGGGAGACACATGCAGATTTTTGCAAACTGCAGCGTTTGTACTGAGTGCAAGACTGCAGTCTTCTTTGATATGGAATTCAGCTTTTTCTCATTTTTTTTTTAATATTTAGTAAAATGCAGGCCTGTGTCTCTCCCCTCTGCCTGTGCCTCTGGCCTTTGCACCCTAAAAGAATTAATTAAACACTGCACTAAAGTTAAAGGAAGAGGAAATGTTCCATTTCTCCCCAGGGCATTGCAAATGCATGTCAAATGACTGAACAACGGCTCCTTTTCTTCTTCTTCTTTGTAATTATAAAAGGATGTTCTTTGTGTCACTGGGAAACAGCTGGGAATAGTCTGGGGTTTCAGTGTAACTGGACGCAGGGGCACGTCAAGGAACATATGACAAGTGTCAGGAAAACACAGCGGTTTTCTGGAACTCAAAGGAGAGGTGACACAAAAGCTGGGAACAAAGGCACTGCCTTATAGACCAAGGGAGTGTATGGGTTCATATAGCTCAATATTGTCTACTCTGAACGGCAGCTGCTCTCCAGGGTTGCAGGCAGGAGCGATTACCAGTCTCACCTGGAGATGCTAAGGATTGAATGCGGTTCCTTCTGCATGTCAAGCACATGTTCTGTTATTGAGCCCTTCATATAAAAGGGGGCGGGTGGGTGGCAGTAGGTGGGATATAGTTTGGGCAAAGAAATGGCCTGACCCAGAGTCACACAGTCGGTCCATCTTCCTCAGTATTTTATCTGTTGTTGTTTAGTTGTGTCCGACTCTTCGTGACCCCATGGACCACAGCACGCCAGGCACTCCTGTCCTCCACTGCCTCCCGCAGTTTGGTCAAACTCATGCTGGTAGCTTCGAGAACACTGTCCAACCATCTCGTCCTTTGTCGTCCCCTTCTCCTTGTGCCCTCCATCTTTCCCAATCAGGGTCTTTTCCAGGGAGTCTTCTCTTCTCATGAGGTGGCCAAAATTTTGGAGCTTCAGCTTCAGGATCTGTCCTTCCAGTGAGCACTCAGGGCTGATTTCCTTCAGAATGGAGAGGTTGGATCTTCTTGCAGTCCATGGGACTCTCCAGAGTCTCCTCCAGCACCAAAATTCAAAAGCATCCATTCTTTGGCGATCAACCTTCTTTATGGTCCAGCTCTCACTTCCATACATCACTACTGGGAAAACCAGAACTTTAACTATACGGACCTTTGTTGGCAAGGTAATATCTCTGCTTTTTAAGATGCTGTCTAGGTTTGTCATTGCTTTTCTCCCAAGAAGCAGGCGTCTTTTAATTTCGTGGCTGCTGTCACCATCTGCAGTGATCATGGAGCCCAAGAAAGTAAAATCTCTCACTGCCTCCATTTCTTCCCCTTCTATTTGCCAGGAGGTGATGGGCCCAGTAGCCATGATCTTCTTTTTTTGATGTTTGATGTATTTTATCTACACTGACAATATTGCCAGTGAGCTTAAGAAGAAAGGAATTTCAGATGGAACCATAGGAGGGGAGAAAGTTCGGGGGTACCACTTGTGGCTCTCCCCTCGGGGCGTCTGAAGAGGATAGCGGACCAGATGGGCCATGGCCTGATCCGGCAGCCAGGCTCTCCTCCTGGTCCACTGCGCCCCTCTCTGCGCGACGTGCCTGCGCCCAAGCAGCGGGATCCAGCTGTTCCGATGCGCGCCGGGCACCGAGGACGCATCCCCGACGGGGCGGGCAGCCAGCGGCGCTGCAGCAGCTGCGCCCACCGAGCGTCTAACGAGCTCCAGATGTTGCCGTCGGGGGGGGTGAGTGGGGGGGGGTTACTGGCATCCTCTCTAGTCCAGGAGGGCTTGATTGGCCGCTGCCCGGGCTCCGGGCAGCCAATGGAGAGGCGGGAGAGGCGCCTCCGGCCCCGCCCTGCCCTGGGCCAGCTGCCGGGACTCGAGGGGGCGGCCGTGGGCTTCGCGCCTCCCGCTCCGGAGCTGCGCCCGCCCCGCCCGCTTCCCCTTCCTCCTCCTCCTCCCGGAGCAAGTCCATTGCGAGGGCCATGCTGGGGGAAGCCGCGCTGCCCGGGCTCTTCCTCCTCCTCCTCCTGCAGCTGCCGGGCTGGGGGGCTGCCCTACCCCGAGCGCAGCTCTTCCCCTTCGGGCCCCCGCGCGGCGACCGGCAGCTGCCCGACGGCGACGACGAGACCTCGGCTCCCGTGCAGCTGCCCAGCCCGCTGCTCTACTACGAGACCCGATTCAGCCAGGTCTATGTAAGTCCGACGCCCCATAGAGAGAGAGAGAGACATCGGGGGATTTGGGGGGAGAGGAGCATGGCATTCGTCTAGGCTAGGGCAGCCTTCGCCAAGCGGGTGCCCCGCAGATCTTGCTGGACGGGACGGGGATGGATGCGCCCTGCAGATGTTGGGCGGGGCTGATGGGGCTTGTGCCCTCCAGGTGTTTTGGATGGGGCCAACAAGGGGTTGTCTTTGCCCTCCAGATGTTGGATGGGGCTGTACCCTCCGGATTTTGGTGGGCAGGGCGTTTGGGTGTTGTCTGTGCCCTCCAGATATTGGGGGCTGACGGGGCTTTCTCGTGCCCTCCAGATGTGCCGTCCGGGGCGGATGGGAGTTGCCACCCATCAACATCTGGAGGGCACCAGCTTGGCAAAGGCTGGTGTCAGGCTCCTGGTTGGAGGATGGTGCCAGCCCTAGAGAAGCCAAGGACTCACCCCCCCATGGCACCACCACCCTGCTGAGCCAGCCCAGAGCTGTGCCAGATGCCAGAGGCAGGGAGGGGTCCTTGGCCGGGCATCTGTTTGCCCAGGACATTCCTGGGCACTCAATAAGAACTCTGTGTGTCCCTTTCCGAATATCTTTTTCCAAGCCAGCGCTCCGTCCCTCGACACACGATGCAGAACCTCTGTCGCCAAATCCTCTCCAGTGATGACACATCCATTTAGCTGGCTGGCCTTTTGGCCTTTGCAAACCAAGGACTGTCTTGAGACCCTCCCCCAATGCAGTTGGGGGTATACAATGCTCGCCCTGCTCAGAGTAGCTGCATTGAAACAGACAGACATAGCAAACTTGGGTAAATTAACTTTGATGCTCTGCTCCAACCTGTGGAAATGTAGGGTGGTTGTGCTGCTGTGGTGATCCACTTTGGGTCCGGCTTTGAGCTGGCAGCTGGTCCCGATCCACCGATTGAAGGCTAACGGTCGAATTCTGCCACATCTCTCCACAAAGACTTATTTGAAAAATAGGGAAAAAATGCAAACGAAAACCTGCTAGATTTTAATAACTAAAAGGAAATAAAATCAACAGCTTTCCACTTGCAGATGTGTTTTCTTAACCTTGATAGTGAGTTGGTGCTGCTCCCATTTTATGGATGAGAAACTGAGGCGGAAAGGCAGCAGCCTGCCCACAGCCTCCTGTGGCAGAAGCAGACACACAGTTTCCTTGTGAGTAAGGTTGTTATTGTTGAGCCTGGAAGTTCCCAGGCTCCATTCTTGTCCACGGTTGTAAACTCACCAGGCAGTCTTGAGCAAACCTCCACTTTCCTAGCTGCCTCCCACTTAATCTGGGGAATTTTCCTTGCAGGGTTGTTTTAAGGATTCCTGCAGAATGCTCTGATTGTTTTAATGGGCTGCTTGCAAGTGGAGTTTTTAAGCACTATACGGACGTATTATTTTATTTCTGTACCTACCCCTCCTCCCATCTGGGAGCTCAAGGCAGTTTTAAAGGTAAAGGTACCCCTGCCCGTACGGGCCAGTCTTGCCAGACTCTGGGGTTGTGAGCCCATCTCACTCAAGAGGCCGGGGGCCAGCGCTGTCCGGAGACACTTCCGGGTCACGTGGCCAGCGTGACAAGCTGCATCTGGCAAGCCAGAGCCGCACACGGAAACGCCGTTTACCTTCCCGCTATAAAGCGGTCCCTATTTATCTACTTGCACCCGGGGGTGCTTTCGAACTGCTAGGTTGGCAGGCACTGGGACCGAACGACGGGAGCACACCCCGCCGCGGGGATTCGAACTGCCGACCTTTCGATCGGCAAGCCCTAGGCGCTGAGGCTTTTACCCACAGCGCCACCCGTGTCCTGAAAGGCAGTTTAGCATGCAGTAAAATCTCTGTCGCAAAATATTTCACAATTGCATTAAAAACTGCAATCTAACATTTGCAGCTGTGGGTCCCTGGGATGCTAAATTCCCAAAGGCTCAGGTGAATAAAATAAGCCCATAACTGGTGCATAAAAGGGAGTACAGTAGACGCTCGGGTTGCGATTCAGTGCTTCTGCGCATGCGCAAAGCGCGATTTAGCACTTCTGCACATGCACGATCGCCAAAACCCAGAAGTAACCCGTACTTCTGGTTTTTGGCGGTCCGCAACCTGAAAAAACACAACCTAAAGCATCTGTAACCCGAGATATGACTGTAACGAGGAGGACAGCAGCATTTCCCAAGGGAAGGAGCTCAGAATCTGAGAGTCACTACTGAGAAGGCTGTCCCACCCCAAACTTTCCCCAGTGGTGACACCAACTGATCTCATTCCACAGGCCAGTCAGTATTAATTTCCCTGATTATCTCTCCAGCAACTGGGACCTAAATCTTTCTTACATTTCTCCATCCAGCTACGAGTAAGCAATTAGATGCCTGCGATTCACTTAATGCATAAATTTGCCCAATCCTCTTTTAAGCCATCTAAAGGTCGGGGTCCATCACTGCCTCATGTGGCAGGGAGTTCCTCTGTGCTGTGTAAAGACTATCTTTTCTCTGCCCCAAATCTTCCAACATTCATTGGATGTCCACAAGTTATCGTGTTACACGAGAGGGAAGGAAGCTTTTTCTCTCCATTCTCTCCACGCCATGCATAAGTTTATAAAATTCTAGCATGTTGCTCCTTACTTGCCTATTCTTTAAAGGGAAAAGACCTAAATGCTGCAACCATTCCTCAAAGGGCAGTTGCTCTGTCCCCTCCACCATTTTGGTTACCATTTTCTGAACCTTTTCCAACTCTACCATATCCTTTCGAGGTGAGGAAACCAGAGCTGTACAAACCGTTAGCCCAGAGATGGAAGGAAGGAAAAGTTCCCCCCAGAGAGGAATGGCAGATCAAACTGATGGACTATGTGGAGATGGCGAAAATGACTGGGGAAATCAGAAACCAGGAAGAGCAGAAGTTCAATAAAGAATGGGGGGAATTTATAACTTACCTTGGAGACCACTGTAAACACTTGAGCTCCTAAGCAGGATTTAAATAACACTTATAATGTAACAGGGATGTGGGTGGCACTGTGGGTTAAACCACAGAGCCTAGGGCTTGCTGATCAGAAGGTCGGCGGTTCGAATCCCCGCGACGGGGTGAGCTCCCGTTGCTCAGTCCCTGCTCCTGCCAACCTAGCAGTTTGAAAGCACATCAAAGTGCAAGTAGATAAATAGGTACCACTCCGGCGGGAAGGTAAACGACGTTTCTGTGCGCTGCTCTGGTTCGCCAGAAGCAGCTTAGTCATGCTGGCCCCATGACCCGGAAGCTGTATGCCGGCTCCCTCGGCCAATAAAGCGAGATGAGCGCCGCAACCCCAGAGTCGGTCACGACTGGACCTGATGGTCAGGGGTCCCTTTACCTTTACCTTTATAATGTAACAAGAACTAGGAGTGCATGGGATATTTTTTAAAAAATGGAGTGACTTAAAATATGCAGCGGAAAAAGATTAGTGATGGAGGGGGAAATTCCAGAGATTCAATTGATTCTTTATCTTTTTATGATTTATGATTTTGAATGTCACTTTTAATTTGTAAAACTAAATAAAAATTTATGACGAGAACCGTACAAACCTTTAGTCTTCCACTGCGTTTGCTATTTGATCACTTTATTCATTCTTCTTTGACCTGGCTTCCTGATAGGTTGGGACCAATGGGATCATTTCCACCCAGGACTTCCCTAGAGAGACCCAGTATGTGGACGACGATTTCCCCACGGACTTCCCCGCGGTTGCTCCTTTCCTGTCAGACATCGACACCAGCGACGGGAGGGGCAAAATCTATTACCGCCTGGACGACTCCAGGGAGGTGACGGATCGGGCTGCCCAGCTAATCCAGGCTGGATTCCCCAGCGCAGACGGGTTTGCCCCACGCCACACCTTCATCGCTACCTGGGAGAACGTGGGGGCCTACGAAGAAGTCAGCCGGAACTCGGAGCCTTCCAAACAGGTGAGGCGATGGTTTGTGGCGTCTGCATTTCTGGCAATTTCTGCTTGGGGTGCTCCTTGGGGTGCGCCAGTGTGGTGTAGTGGTTAAGAGCAGTGGACTCGTAATCTGGTGAACTGGGTTCGATTCCCTGCTCCTCCACATGCAGCTGCTGGGTGACCTTGGGCCAGTCACACTTCTCTGAAGTCTCTCAGCCCCACTCACCTCACAGAGTGTTTGTTGTGGGGAAGGAAGGGAAAAAGGAGATTGTTAGCCGCTTTGAGACTCCTTAGAGTAGTGATAAAGCAGTATATCAAATCCAAACTCTTCTTCTCCTTCTCCTGTCATTGGCCAAGCTGTTTGGATCCTATAGGGCATTTGATACAATAGAGAGGGAAGAGATACGGACAGCCGCTGCTCTCATTCAGATGGAAATGGAAAGGTGATTTGGTGTCAGGACCACGTCAACCATAAATCACATGGTGGCAGTGAAGTTAACTCTGTATTCAAGGAAACAAGGACTGCTCTGGCTTTCAGGCTTAGTGATCCCAGCAACTCTTCCCAGTAGCACAAGTCCCGGAGCTAGCAGCACTCAGTGCTCTTTGAAACCCTGGAGAGAGGCTGCCGGTCAGTGCTTAACAAGACGGCTCAGCTGTCTGACTCAGTTTAAGGCAGCTGCCTTGTTGTTGTTTAGTCATGTCCGACTCTTTGTGACCCCATGGACCAGAGCATGCCAGGCACTCCTGTCTTCCTCTGCCTCCTGCAGTTTGGTCAGACTCATGTTTGTGGCTTTGAGAACACTGTCCAACCATCTCGTCCTCTGTTGTCCCCTTCTCCTTGTGCCCTCCATCTTTCCCAACATCAGGGTCTTTTCCAGGGAGTCTTCTCTTCTCATGAGGTGGCCAAAGTACTGGAGCCTCAGCTTCAGGATCTGTCCTTCCAGTGAGCACTCAGGGCTGATTTCCTTCAGAATGGATAGGTTTGATCTTCTTGCAGTCCATGGGACTCTCCAGAGTCTCCTCCAGCACCAGAATTCAAAAGCATCAATTCTTCGGCGATCAGCCTTCTTGATGGTCCAGCTCTCACTTCCATACATCACTACTGGAGGCAGCTGCCTAGGAAAAGGCAAAAAGGGCTTTCCGTTTTGGGAAAGTCTGACTGCTTTTGTTTTGTTAACCGTTTTAACCTCCGCGTTGTTTTGTTGGGTGGGTGGGGGATGTCTCTGGGAATGATTCATTCCCGTGTCTGTTGGGAACGAAAGGCATGCTTCAGATTTTCCGCCATGCATGGAAATGAAGGCCCTAATGGCATTCCTGTAACGAGGTAGGTCTGCAGATATCTATTTTTAAATCGATTTGCGCACGTTTAAAAACAACACGAAAGGGCTGTAACTCAGTGGGGGCGCCTCTGGTTTGCATCGAAAAAGTCCTGTTGTTGTTTTTGTTGTTATTTCTATCCCTCCTTCTTCCCAAACCAAGGATCAAGGCAGCTTACACAAATTAAATCGACACAGATATAATGCAAAATACTTAAAACATTTACAGTAGTGCCTTGGTTCTTGAACGTAATCCGTTCCGGATGTCCATTAGACTTCTGAAACGTTTGAAAACCAAGGCATGGCTTCCGATTGGAAGAGAGTTTCCTGCACTCAAGCGGAAGCCGTGTCGGACATTCGGCTTCCGAAAAACGTTCGAAAACGTTCTGGGTTTTCAGTGTTTGGGAGCCAAAACGAATAGAATTAAAGCCACACACACACACACACACACACACACACACACACACACAGTATGTGTTAAAATACTGGTTCAGTCCCTATCACCATCAGGTTTGGCTGTGAATGTCCCTTGCCAGAAACCCTGGAGCTGCCAGTCAGTGCGGGCAACACTGAGGTATATGTTGTAAACAAAAATTGCCCTTCTTCCCTTATGGGGTATCCAAGAGCCCATATAGAGTCCTTACATAGGTTGCCTATTGGTAGGAGAGAATAACAGAGGCCAACCAGAGAATATTGAGAAGCAAAGCAGCTAGTAAGCCTGATCTTTATTGATCTGTTGCAACAGGGTGCTCCCCTCACCCGCAGGAAAGGAGGAGGAACCCAGAAAAATGGCGTGCAAGGCCTTATAAAGACTTTTGAAATTGCCACCCTGTAGATCAAGACCACCCCCAGAAACATCATACATACATCACAGAAAAGGTGGTCTTAAAACAGAAATTTGAATGTTGTTTATCTCCTGTCTGGCAGGTTACTTGACTGGATTTCCTGGGTAGCCTGGCCATTCTTTTGTAATGATAAATACTTAATTCCTGGGCCAGGTCACAGGCTCACCCTATTCAAACACAGACATACCCTTATGACAGGATTTGTGAAGGAAAAGACAATGGGGAGGCTTTTCCACTTTGACCTTGCAGAGAAAACATTTGGTCAGTTTGGGAATCAAAATGGTTCCAGGTCGGTCTTCCTGTGCTGATCTATGTATGTGCTTGGTTGGTACACTTATGAACATTACCATATGTCTAAGACCATGAAATTCCTATCACATATATGGCAAGTGGTTTGGCTCAGCACCAGGCAGCGTCCCATGTCGCATAACCCTGGCGTGCTCTTGTGTTTTTAAATGCCAGGGAACATGCGAAAGTGGAGGTGGCCAATGTGAGCTCCCTCACCCCAGATGGTTGCAGAATTGTTCGCCTTCCGGCCCCCAGATCCTCAGAGCGCCAGGCTGCCTCTTCCTGTCAAAGACCACGGGGTGGGAGAAAGAATCATAGAGTTGGGAGGGTACCGAGGGTCATCTAGTCCAACCCCCCAGCAGTGCAGGAATCTCAGCTAAAGCATCCATGACGGAAGGAAATCCAAGCTCTGCTTAAAAACCTGCAAGGAAGGAGAATCTACAACCAGATCGTTCCACTGGCGTAGGCTGCCAGAGGTTCTGCGTTGAAGAATTGGGTCTCATCCGCCCTCTGGAATTGAGGAAACCGGACTTGGGTTGGCAAAATTCGCCCTCTGCCTCTATTTGAACAAATGTTGGGTGCTCAGAGTCCATTGAGGGTGGCTTAGGAACAAGTAAGTCAAACTGACCTTTGCCCTTTGACGCTTGACCCCACCGGAACACTGTTATCTGTCAGATTTCCCATTTAACTGGGGGCTTAATCCTGCGTGTTTAGATGCAAACCTCCAGGAGAATCCAGCTTTGTGCTGAGACCACCGTTCTGTCATTTCCGCTTGCCGGATGGGACAACACCCCCCATCTCCTCTCCACTGCATGCCGTTCTGGGGTTTCTCACGACCCCCCTCCCAGAGCCCATTTTGGGGTGCACAGGGGGAAGGGGGGAAAACCCCATTGTGCAAGCGGAAGTCCTTGTGCAACGAGACTCATTTGTTGTACACTGTGCTCTGTTTGTTCGTTTGCTTAAGGGAAGAATCCACAGGGAATGCTCTCCTCCCGAAACTCTGCTGAAATGAATCTGGGAAAATGCCAGGCACTGCAAGTAGGCTCAGGCCAGAGATTCCCGACAGATCATGTCCTTTGGAACTCCTTGCCTCTTGATAATCAGGCAGGCATCTTCACTGTACAGTGGTACCTCAGGTTACATACACTTCAGGTTACATACGCTTCAGGTTACAGACTCCGCTAACCCATAAATAGTGCTTCAGGTTAAGAACTTTGCTTCAGGATGAGAACAGAAATCGTGCTCCGGCGGCGTGGCGGCAGCGGGAGGCCCCATTAGCTAAAGTGGTGCTTCAGGTTAAGAACAGTTTCAGGTTAAGAACAGACCTCCGGAACGAATTAAGTACTTAACCTGAGGTACCACTGTACTCTTTTCGGCGACTGCGAAAAACATTTTTGTTCAGACGAGCCCACCCAGATGCTTAGAAAGTTAATGCGAGTGCTATTCCGTTTTAGTTTTTAAACTTTTGTATGTTTAGAAACTTGGCGTGAGTTTTAACCTGCTTTTAGTCTCTTGTCATCTTAAGCTTCCTGCAAGTCTTAAATTATTGCTGTTAGTTTTTCTGGGTGACCATTTTATCGCTTTTCGTCAACCTCTTTGAGTGTTTTTAAAATAATAATAAGGTTTTTTAATTGAGATTTTCCCATAATATACCGTATTTTTCGCCCTATAGGCTCTCGCTCTCCAGGCTTCAGGAAGCTCTGCGCAACCCTCCGGAGCCCGGCGCCAAGCCGCGCCGGGCTCCGGAGAGTCACGCAGTGCTGCCTGTGCTCCCGGGCTCCGCGCAGCGGCCGCGTCGGGCTCCGGAGAGTCACGCAGTGCTGCCTGCATTCCCGGGCTCCGCGCAGCGGCCGCGCTGGGCTCCGGAGGGTTGCGCAGAGCTGCTTGCATTCCGAAGCCTCGGGTGCGCTGAAGAGCCTGGGGAGACTGGCGCGGCTCCCTAGGCTTGCGGATAGCAGGCTATTCTGGGGGCTGGGGTCGGGGGAAGCTCGGGCTTCCCCCGCGTCAGCCCCGTGCCTGGGGGGAAATATTTTTTTCTCTCTATTTCCCCCCCAAAAAACCTAGGTGCGTCCTATAGGGCGGTGCGTCCTATGGGGCGAGAAATACGGTAGTAAAATTGCAGCTCTAGAAGATACAGAACAAAAACAGAAGAAGGAAAGAAAGGAACCATGGGAATAAGAAGAGGAAAGAGCGAGAAAGATAAAGTAAAGAAAGCAAAATAAAAGAAACATTAGCCAAAAATACAAAAGAGGAATTTCTTCTTCATAAAACAACAGCCTGCTGGATCGAGAGGAACTCTTCCCTCCTGTGGTTTCCAGCGGCTGTTACTCAGAAGCAAAAATCTTGGGCCTCAGGCTCTGCAGGGCTGCTACCAGCCAGAGCAGACACTATCTGCTTAGATAGCCCAAAGGCTGGATTTGCTCTTGGGCTGGTGAGGCCGCCTCCTTATCTGAAGCTAAGCAGCTCAATAGAAATGACAGCTTGTCTCAGTTTGCCAAACACGACCACTTCTGGAGGAAAGCTTGTGTCAGGAACATCTGAGTTATTTTCAAGGGAATGCTGTGAAATTGGTTGCTACACATTTTGAGATTTCCCCCCTCTCCTTTTCCACTTCTTTTTCATTCTGACAAAGCCATGGCTTCATCAGAGCCAGAACTCAGCCCTTGGCTACGTCCAACAATACTATCTTTTTTATTTGTTTACTTAACATTTGCAAAGCTGTTTTTTTTGAGTTTGAGAGGAAAATCCCCCAAAGGCTCTTGCCGAAATCCTTATCAGCCAGAGCGGGGATGTCCATAGTTTCTGCATTCCAGATCTCCAGGCACATATTTGGACATGCGGCCATGACGGCCTCAGGCATTGCCTTCCGGCCCCGCAATAACGCTGATACCCTCTAGCACGAAGGTCTTCTTGGGTGCAGAAGGTGCTTGCTCAGGAAACACGAGGTTATCGGTGAAGGAGGAGGCTGTGGGCTTCCTGAGAGACTCTCTCCCTGAGGAAGGGTGACGTCTATGATAGGAATTTTATGGTCTTCGATATATAGAATCATAGAATCATAGAGTTGGAATAGACCACAAGGGCCATCGAGTCCAACCCCCTGCCAAGCAGGAAACACCATCAGAGCACTCCTGACCAGTGGCGTAGCGTGGGGGGTGCAGGGGGGGCCGGCCGCACCGGGCGCAACATCTGGGGGTTAGGGTTAGGGGGCGCAAATCCAAGGGTTAGGGGGCGCAAATCCACAGGTTAGGGGGCGCAAATTACTTGCCTTGCCCCGGGTGCTGACAACCCACGCTACGCCACTGCTCCTGAGATATGGTTGTCAAGCCTCTGCTTAAAGACCTCCAAAGACGGAGACTCCACCACACTCCTTGGCAGCAAATTCCACTGTCAAACAGCTCTTACTGTCAGGAAGTTCTTCCTAATGTTTAGGTGGAATCTTCTTTCTTGTAGTTTGGATCCATTGCTCCGTGTCTGCTTCTCTGGAGCAGCAGAAAACAACCTTTTCCTTTGACCTTGCAGAGAAAACATTTGGTCAGTTTGGGAGCCAAAATGGCTCCAGGGCTGCCCTCCTGTTCTGCCTCAGACATGTGGCCCATACATTTATGTACGTGTTTGCCTGGCAAGTCCATGAACATTTATTATATATATATAAGACCTTAATTTTTTATTTCACGGGCTATTGGCTTCACCCAGCAGCGTCTCCTTATGGGTGAAGGACGGCTTGTTGTTGTTGTTTAGTCGTTTAGTCGTGTCCGACTCTTCGTGACCCCCTGGACCAGAGCACGCCAGGCCCTCCTGTCTTCCACTGCCTCCCGCAGTTTGGTCAAACTCATGCTGGTAGCTTCGAGAACACTGTCCCACCATCTCGTCCTCTGTCGTCCCCAACATCAGGGTCTTTTCCAGGGAGTCTTCTCTTCTCATGAGGTGGCCAAAGTCTTGGAGCCTCAGCTTCAGGATCTGTCCTTCCAGTGAGCACTCAGGGCTGATTTCCTTAAGAATGGATACATTTGATCTTCTTGCAGTCCATGGGACTCTCAAGAGTCTCCTCCAGCACCATAATTCAAAATCATCAATTCTTCGGTGATCAGCCTTCTTTATGGTGAAGGACAGCTTATAAATACTTAAAAGAAACAAATTGTTGCTTACACACAGAGTCAAATGTATATCCTGTCTCCTTCCTCCCAAACGAGCCCAGGGCCGCAAGCGACAAATGAGAACGCACCTTAAAAACATCTTCAAAATGATTGCTGAGTGGGAAAGATCTCAGCTTCAAAGGGTTGTTGAAAGAGGAAGGTCTAAAGGAGGCGCCCCAAAGGATACAGGATACAGTGCCAGTCTAATAGCCAAGGAGAGGAAATCCTCACGCATCTGAAATATTGTGGGAGAGATGTTCTGCCATGCAGGGTTTTTTTCTCTACTAAATTTGGCACAGCCGTCAAAGTTTAAGGGGTCAAATCAACCAGAGCCTGATCTAAAGGCGATGAGACATATAAGGAAATGGAAAGGATTGGGCCCGAAAAAGAATGGGGGGGTCAACAGGGAAAGGAAATCCCTCTTGGAAAATGTGTGTGTGGAGGAAAAGGAGAAGGTTTAAGGACAAGGAAGATGTGCCTCTGAGCATGTGCAGAGTTCTGTGTCGTCCTCGTTGGTTTTCACAACCAGCCTCCACCCACGTGCCCGGGCTGAGTCCGAGGGCCCGTTTCCAAGCAAGCTTCAATCCACAACTTCTCCCTTTTTTGGGAATCGGCGCTTGCGTCCCTTGAGCTTCTTTTGGCTTGGGTGAAAACTGGAATCTCTCTTGCGGCTCCCGAGGGGGAGATAATCCAATGGAGGAAAACGGATTTATTTCCCCTCCTTGCAGCTGAGTCAAGATTAAAAGGCAGGGAGATAAGACAGGAGGGAGGGGAGATGAATGATACCAAACAGGGCAGTTTTACAAGGCGTTTTGAACAGCAGCCTTCTGGGAAAGGAGAAGTCGAAGAAATGGAATTTGCCCATGCAGACCTTTACTCCTTAACTGGAGTTGTGCAACAAAGCCCACTCCTCCCCTGATCTGATAATCTAGGGCCATGCCACTGCTGTGTTCTGTATCTGGTGCAGAATTAGATTCATAGAGCTATGAAGTTGGAAGGGCCCCAAAGGGCCGTGCAATGCAGGAACCAATCTATTTCTTTTAATCACCATCCTCATCAACTTTATTGCACTAGCCAAAGGCCATGGCATCATTCACAATGGGAACAAAAACAAAAGCAACACTAACCATAAAAACATCAGGCGCTGCAGATGCAATAAACCACAATCACGTCTCCTAAAAATTATTTGTTGCATACAATAGAATAGCAAGGTAGAATGTGCCAGCTTAAATGTCCGAATCACCTTTGCAACTGACCGCTATTTTATCTAGTTCTTTTCTCCCGATCTTCTTAGCTGCCAACGCATGTAGTGCTACTTCATAAGTTACGAAGTCATGTTTCTTTTGATGCCCAGTTTTGAGATGTCCAGCGTCAGTTTTGCAAATGAGCAGGCGAGCGACCGGCTCCAGGCCTCTGCAGGGCGAAGATGCCCTGTTTGCAGAAAGTGGCTTGAATCTCCAACTGCTTCTTGCAAACAGACTTCAAAGCTAGCTTCTCCATCCTCAAGGAGGGGGGGAGGCGGCTTTCCTGCCAGCGCTCATCAGCTGTTTGGCACTGGCAGACAGCTCCATGTGGAAAGGAGCAACCAGGAGTTCACTTTATGCCCCTAGTTTTCCCCTGCCCCACGCCTGATGCCTGTTCTCTGCTTTGATCTGAATAGGATTAATTTTGGGTCTCTGCACTTTCCTTCCGCAGCACAACACCTTCCAAGCAGTCTTGGCCTACAGCGATTCGGATGCCTATGCCCTCTTCCTCTACCCTGAGGATGGGGTCCAGTTCTTTGGGACACGGCCCAAAGAATCCTACAACGTCCACCTGGAGCTGCCGGCCAGAGTCGGCTTCAGCAGAGGGGACTATCAGCGCCGGGAAGGGCCATACCACAGCGTCACCAGCAGTGAGCAGTCCGTCAAGAACCTCTACCAGTAAGTAACTGGTGTGCTGTTTGGTTCTACCTCCAAGCATCTTACTGTATTTTTTTGTTCTATAAGACACACTTTTCCCCTCCTAAAATGGTAAGGGGAACTGCGCGTGCGTCTTGTGGAGAGAATGCAGGCTGCGCAGCTATCGCTGAAGCCAGAACAGCAAGAGGGATTGCTGCGCAGTGAAAGCACCGATCCCTCTTGCTCTCCTGGAACACTCCCCCTGCCCTGAAGAGGCTTGGCGCAGCTATCGCAGATGCCAGAACAGCAAGAGGGATCGCTGTTTTCTCTGCGCAGTGATCCCTCTTGCTGTTCTGACTTTGCTTCGCTGGAGAGGGGCTGCGCAGAGAGGGAGAGCTGCGCAACGCCCCTTTAGTGAAGCGGGAGGATAAACGGAGACCCTTCCATTTCTCCTCCCGCTTTGCTGGAGAAACGCTGCACAAATTCAGAATATTTTTTTTTCTTGTTGTCCTCCTCTAAAACTAGGTGCGTCTTATGGTCAGGTGCGTCTTGTGGAGCGAAAAATACGGTCATTTCCTTCTGCCTTTGCAGTTTGTGGGTATGTGCCAAATGTTGATATCTTTGAAGGGTTTGGCAGGGAAATTCCAGGGGAGAGCCTGGCCTTTAGGTCAGGGCTGCTTGCCCACCGAAGGGAAGGAACCAGTCCTTTTCTGCCCAAAAGGACTCCCCTTTGGAGAAAGGGTGCAGCGCTTGGCAGCGTTTTTAGTTTGGGGGAAAAGTGAATCAGAGGCGAATAACTTGGTGTTGTCCACAGTTTGGGAACCACCGCAGTGTGTAAACAAAGGAATTGGCGCCGGGTGCGGAATCTGCCCTCCACAGAACTTTGCTTTCATTGAACACATTTCCAGGGAGTGAGGCTTCCCCATGTTGCAACAGCTGCAAAACAAATGATGAAAAGTCTGCAAAATTATGCACATCTGCCCAGCTCATTACAGGTTGCAGAATCCAACACTTCTGGGTGCAGAATTTGGAGAAGAGTTCTGATTTATTTGTGTTTAAAGCTTCACAGCCAAAAAGTTAGATTTGTTTTTGAACCTCTTGCACTCTGACACCAAACAAGCATGCCAGTCTGCCTTATCAGAAAGCGGAGTTGCGTTTGGATCTGGTGTCAGAAGTTGCATGCAAACTTTGTTTGTGTTAGCTGGCTGTTTCCTTAGATAATGCCATGCCTGCTGGGTGATATGTGCTGTTCTGCCCCTCTTTCCAAATTTGGGTTCAAAGAGAGGCCAGCACTGTGTGGAAAACCTGTGGGAAAACATCCTTCTCGGACGGTGATGTTGTTGCAAACTTGCTAAGGTCACTCTTTTGACTGCTGGCATCCTGCCCTTGACCGGCGTGTGTTCTTGCCATGTGGTACAAACTGGGTACAAACTGTGAACGCGAGTGGCGCTGTGGTCTAAACCACTGAGCCTCCTGGGCCTGCCGATCGGAAGGTCGGCGGTTCGAATCCCTGTGACGGAGTGCACGTCCGTTGCTCTGTCGCAGCTCCTGCCAACCTAGCAGTCCGAAAGCACACCAGTGCAAGTAGATAAATAGGTACTGCTGCAGCGGGGAAAGTAAGTGGCATTTCCCTGCGCTCTGGTTTCCGTCACAATGTTGTGTTGTGCCAGAAGCGGTTTAGTCCTGCTGGCCACGTGACCCGGAAAGCTGTCTGTGGACAAACACCGGCTCCTTAGCCTGAAAGCAAGATGAGCGGCGCAACCCCATAGTTGCCCTTGACCGGACTTAGCGATCCAGGTGTCCTTTACCTTTACCTTTTTTTTACAAACTGTGTCTATGTTGGATGCCCAATCTGAAGGATACCCCAGCCACTCTGGCGGCTTCCAACAAAGATCAAAAATACATCAAAATGTCACACATTAAAAACTTCCCTGAACAGGGCTGCCTTCAGATGTCTTCTAAATGTCAGGTAGTTGTTTATCTCTTTGACATCTGGTGGGAGGGCGTTCCACAGGGCGGGTGCCACTACTGAGAAGGCCCTTTGCCTGGTTCCCTGTAACTTGGCTCCTTCAGATGTACTGGGCTGGGGCCGTTTAGGGCTTTAAAGGTCAGCACCAACACTTTGAATTGTGCTCGGAAACGTACTGGGAGCCAGTGTAGGTCTTTCAAGACCAGTGTTATGTGATCTCTGCGGCCACTCCCAGTCACCAGTCTAGCTGCCGCATTCTGGATTAGTTGTAGTTTCCAGGTCATCTTCAAAGGTAGCCCCACGTAGAGCGCATTGCAGTAGTCCAAGCGGGAGATAACCAGAGCATGCACCACTCTGGTGAGACAATCTGTGGGCAGGTAGGTTTCTCATCCTGCATACCAGATGGAGCTGATAGACAGCTGCCCTGGATACAGAATTAACCTGCGCCTCCATGGACAGCTGTGAGTCCAAAATGACTCCCAGGCTGTACACCTGGTCCTTCAGGGGCACAGTTACCCTATTCAGGACCAGGGAGTCCTCCACACCTGCCCGCCTCCAGATGTCTGTGGGAAACTCTCAAACAGGATTCGAACACAAGAACCCTCTTCCCCTTCTGCAGTTTTCAGCAACTGATATTTCAGAAGCACTGATGCTTCCAGCTGTGGAGACAGAACACAGCCATCCTTTCAAGGTAGGGCTTTCAAGGTCAACACCAACACTGTGAATTGTGCTTGGGAACGTACTTTTATTTAAAATGCATCTCTGGGTTATTTGTGGGGCCTGCCTGGTGCTATTGCACAGAACACTGTGTCCTTTTATTTAAAATGCATCGCTGGGTTCTTTGTTCATTTTCCCCTCCCAAATATACTCCGGCCCCCCACAAGGTCTGAGGGACAGTGGACCGCCCCCCTGCTGAAAAAGTTTGCCAACCCCTGCACTAGATGATTCTCGGGGTACCTTCCAATTCTACAATTCTGTAATGACGTATCTGCTGAAGAACCCTGACATAAAAACATAAGGACTCTGCTGGGTCAAAGCAGTGGCCCTGCTAGTTCAATCCTGTATCTTCAAGGCTGCTAGTAAATTAAACAATTGACCATTTGTGGCCTTTTCTTGCCAGCTCAAATCTGCTTCCTAATCGCACAGCCGGTCCTCGCAAAAAGTCTCAGGGTACCAAACCCCTGATCTGGACATTTGCAGCAGCGATGCTTCACAGCAGCTTCAGCTGGCATTAGAAGGAGTTTTGGGACCGGGAGGGGGAGGCGGGTATTTAGAAATTTCCTTGAAACGTGACTGACTTGAGGAGCCGGGCCTGTAAAACCGCAGCTGCCGTCTCCATTTCCCACTGTTATCAAATGCCAGCTGTTCTCTGGCTTGGAGTTGGCTGACATGAGGGAAGGGGAGAGGAATGTGCGAATATCCGAGGCCTCGGAGGAGCATTCAGGGGCTGTGAAGGGAGATCTTGTTTGCTTCTAGATGCTGTGGGGACCTGCAGCCTGCCAGCTATTTTTGCGGCTCAGAATCCGCCCAGCGTTTTGCACAACTGTCGCGGAAGAAAGCTGTGGAGAATGCACAGAATCTCTGCCTCCCTGGCCCTCCTCTCATTCCCAGACTGGCATCTTATCTTTGTTGTTTAGTCGTTCAGTCGTGTCCGACTCTTCGTGACCCCATGGACTAGAGCACGCCAGGCACTTCTGTCTTCCACTGCCTCCCGCAGTTTGGTCAAACTCATGCTGGTCTCTTCGAGAACACTGTCCCACCATCTCGTCCTCTGTCGTCCCCTTCTCCTTGTGCCCTCCATCTTTCCCAACATCAGGGTCTTTTCCAGGGAGTCTTCTCTTCTCATGAGGTGGCCAAAGTCTTGGAGCCTCAGCTTCAGAATCTGTCCTTCCAGTGAGCACTCAGGGCTGATTTCCTTAAGAATGGAGAGGTTTGGTCTTCTCGCAGTCCATGGGACTCTCCAGAGTCTCCTCCAGCACCAGAATTCAAAAGCATCAATTCTTCGGCGATCAGCCTTCTTTATGGTCCTGCTCTCACTTCCATACATCCCTACTGGGAAAACCATAGATTTTACTATACGAACCTTTGCTGGCATCTTATCTACTTGGCTGCATATTCGCCACCCAGACAGGAAATCCATCAGTTCTCAATTCTCTTCATTTCACCAGTTCTTCCTCGCCCAGGACCTGTGCAAAATCTTCCCTGTATTCTTTCCTGATGTAGTGCTCTATCTGGGTTCTTGAAGGACCAGGTGTGCAGCCTGGGAGTCATTTTGGGCTCACAGCTCTCCATGGAGACGCAATTTTGCGTCCAGGGCAGCTGTCTACCAGCTCCATCTGGTACACAGGATGAGACCCTCGCTGACTGCGGACTGTCTGGCCAGAGTGGTGCATGCTCTGGTTATCTCTTGCTTGGACTACTGCAATGCACTCTACGTGGGGCTACCTTTGAAGGTGACCCGGAAACTACAACTAATCCAGAACGCGGCAGCTAGACTGGTGACTGGGAGCGGCTGCCGAGACCACATAACACCGGTCTTGAAAGCCTACATTGGCTCCCAGTACGTTTCCGAGCACAATTCAAAGTGTTGGTGCTGACCTTGAAAGCCCTAAATGGCCTCGGCCCAGTATACCTGAAGGAGCATTTCCACCCCCATCGTTCTGCCCAGACACTGAGGTCCAGCTCCGAGAAGCAAAGTTACAAGGAACCAGGCAGAGGGCCTGCTTGGTAGTGGCGCCCTCCCTGTGGAACGCCCTCTCATCAGATATCAAAGAAATAAACAACTATCTGACATTTAGAAGACATTTGAAGGCAGACCTGTTTAGGGAAGTTTTTAATGACTGATATTTTAATGTATTTTTAATCTTTTGTTCCCCAGTGGCTGGAGAATAAAATAATAATAATAATAACAACAACAATAATAAGGTAAAGGGACCCCTGACCATTAGGTCCAGTCGTGGCCGACTCTGGGGTTGCTGCACTCATCTCGCTTTATTGGCTGAGGGAGCCGGCGTACAGCTTCCGGGTCATGTGGCCAGCATGACTAAGCCACTTCTGGCGAACTAGAGCAGCGTACAGAAATGCCGTTCACCTTCCCACCGGAGAGGTACCTATTTATCTACTTGCACTTTGACATGCTAGGTTGGCAGGAGCAAGGGCCGAGCAACGGGAGCTCACCCCGTCGCGGGGATTCGAACCACCGATCTTCTGATCAGCAAGTCTTAGGCTCTGTGGTTTAACCCACAGCGCCACCCACGTCATCATCATCATCATCATCATCATCATCATCCTGATATCCCAAATGTGATATCTATCTTTCCCTGAACACCTCTGGAGCACACAGCTGCTACTCGAGAGTAGCCAATGTGGTGCCCTGCAGATGTCACTGGAATGAGCATCATCCCTGATGACGCTGGCTGGGGAGGTTGGACAGCCACCTGTCATGGATGTTTTAGTCGAGATTCCTTCATTGCCAGGGGTCAGACTAGATGACCCTGGCGGTTCCCTTCCAACTCTGAATCTTTGATTCTAGGTCTCGCTAACCAAGGTCCAACATGTACAGCATTTCAACACCTTGTATTTATTACATGACATCTTAAATAATAATAATATATGTGGTGGACCTGTAAAAGGGTAAAATAGTATTGGGGAATAATCCACAATGAATTGAAAAAAAGGTTTAAAAGTACTTTTTTTCCAAAAAAACCCCACCAAACTAGAGTCCTTTTTGTTGGGGATAATTCAGATGGAAATTGCCAGGTGTCAAAAAAGGCTATTTATGTATTGCCACTACTGCGGCCCATGTTTTAGTAGTCCAAAAATGGAAAATGAGTGAAGAATGGCAACTTAAACTGATAGAATATGCACAGCTTGTGGACCTAACATATAGAATAAGAGAACAGGTAGAACGTACGTTTAAAGAAGATTGGAAAATGTTTATTGAATATATGGGGGGAAACTCTGAACACTTGAAAATGTTGGCAGCATTAAGATAAATTCAACAAGTTTTGATGGATGCAATAATGGAATACTGAATGGTTTAATTTATTTAAAATATGCAGGGGTTTATGATATGCAAATTGAACCATGGAAAGAGAATAAGGGAAGTTTTAAGGTTGTTTAATGAATATTTTAAATTGTAAAATAGAAAACTTAATAAAAATTATACACACACAAAAAGAAATCTTAAATAATATATACAATGTCCAATAATAATGACGTGTGCAACACAGTATGTCAAAGCTAAGCAGTCCAAACATTCCTGAAATAAGTCCGTGAGAGAAGCTCTCTATGTGAATACATGTGCTGGATCAGGCCCATGGCCTGTTCTCTCTCTGCGATTCCCAAAAACTGGCGTTCACAGATATTTACTGCCTCCAGCAGCTGAACATTGCCTTGTTTATTATCGCATTTCTGTCCCGTCCTTCCTCCCGAGGGAGCCCAGGGCGGCCAACAAGAACGCAGCGAAACCATGCAATTAAAATTAAAATAAAACGAGTGAAAACATTTTAGAAGCAAGAACAATTGAGAGCATCTGAAAACAATTTAGAAGCTCACAAGGTCAAGGCTGCCAGCAGCAACAGCATCTTTCAGCCATCAAACCCCGAGCAAACAGGAACCTTTCAGAATCCCTCTTGGGAGTTAATAACAAAGGAGATAGATGCACCTCCCCAGGAAAGGGGATTCCTCAAATGGGGAGCCACCACCAAAAAGACCCTGTAAAATGATTAACCAATAGGAACCCAAGGGGAGGAGTTAGAGTTGTTAAGAAGTCAGTCTGGAGTTAGAGAAGAGAGAAAGGATAAGTCTGTGGGTTGGGCTAGTCTGATGTGAGAGAGTGAGAGAATCTGTTAAGAGGAGTCAGTCAAACAGTTGATATAATCAGTCAGAAGGTATTAGGAAGGTATAGGCTGGTAAAGAAACTAAAGTTAAGAAACTGACAAGAATATTATCTGAGAAACCTTAAACTTGTTAATGCTTATAAAATAAACTTGTTTATTAGGTTCAATTTTAATAACTGTCTGGACTGCATGTGTACCCGAGAGTAACGGGTTGGTGGCAGCGGGGAAGTGAGCACAGTGGTGGCACAGGGATCAATAGACCATCAAATGTCCGGGGACCCTGTGCGATCGCCACAGTTTGTTGTTGTTTAGTCGTTTAGTCGTGTCCGACTGTTCGTGACCCCCTGGACCAGAGCACGCCAGGCACTCCTGTCTTCCACTGCCTCCCACAGTTTGGTCAAACTCATGCTGGTAGCTTCGAGAACACTGTCCAACCATCTCGTCCTCTGTCGTCCTCTTCTCCTTGTGCCCTCCATCTTTCCCAACATCAGGCTCTTTTCCAGGGAGTCTTCTCCTCTCATGAGGTGGCCGATTTCCTTCAGAATGGAGAGGTTTGATCTTCTTGCAGTCCATGGGACTCTCAAGAGTTTCCTCCAGCACCAGAATTCAAAAGCATCAATTCTTTGGCGATCAGCCTTCTTTATGGTCCAGCTCTCACTTCCATACATCACTACTGGGAAAACCATAGCTTTAACTATACAGACCTTTGTTGGCAAGGTGATGTCTCTGCTTTTTAAGATGCTGTCTAGATTTGTCATTGCTTTTCTCCCAAGGAGCAGGCGTCTTTTAATTTCGTGGCTGCTGTCACCGTCTGCAGTGATCATGGAGCCCAAGAAAGTAAAATCTCTCACTGCCTCCATTTCTTCCCTTTCTATTTGCCAGGAGGTGATGGGACAGTAATCTAGTCCCATTCCATGCAATGCAGGAATCTCAACTAGAGAATCCACAACAGATGGGCATCCTATTCCATTTACTGATCTATTTACTGATCCTAGAAAAGTGGGCATTGCATTCTGCCATGTGCCGTTGCTGTTTAGGAACTACATGCATATTTTTGATGCTACTTCGGGTGCTGAAGGAGCAAGAGAGTTTGAGCTCTGCCAAGCTGAGCTCTGAAGAGCAAATTCCCCCGTGATCTGGATCTGCATTGCCTCGGTCCTTTGATCGTGTGGCCAACCCGGATCCCATCGCTGCTTCCCAGCTCCTCTCCAGCGGAGCTGTTTCTGCTGTTTGCAATTAGTAACATGATCCGAGCGACCCGTCCGACACGGATATCCAGACTTTGCCAGTGTGGGATGGAGCCGGACCGCATCGTTTTCGCTTGTCGGCGGTGATCACGCCAAGGCAATTACACGCGCCGAGATTCCTCGGCCCCGAGCCCCAAAGGGGGATTCGTCGGTTGTCATAAAATCCCCCTTTCCTCCGAATCATGCTTTACTAGACCGCAAGCCCAGCGGGTAAGGCTGCCTCTCAGTTTTGCCCCCCCCCGCCCAAATCTTCAGGCACAGCGTGAATGTTGAACTAATGCCAAGTCAAAGTCTGTATGCTCCTGGATGGCCCACTGTCATGGATTTTTCAGCCGAGATTCCTGCATTGTTGGGGGTTCGGCTAGATGACCCCTGGGGGTCCCTTTCAACTCTACAGTTCCATGAATCTATATGAATACCAGTTTCTGAAGAGGAGCAGCAGCAGGAAAGGGCTGTTGCCTCTCAGGTCCTGTTTGCAGGATTCCCAGGGGACCTGCTCAGCCCCGCTGGGAGCCAGGATGGCCTTGTTGCATGAATTCACACCCTTCATGTTGAAGTTTTTTATTTTATTTTATTTTATATTTTATTTTATTTTAAAAAGGTGGTTGTCAATCAGTAGCCATTGGGCTTTCACCCTTCTTCCTCAGGGCTGGAGAAAGATCTTTAGAGACCCTAAGCGCTGATTTCAAAAAAATTATTTTCCCAGTCTTTCAATGTCGGTACTTCTTCTGATTTCCTCTGTGGGGATTTTAAATATCCTTCAACTGCAAAAACAAACGTTCAGCTGAGCGATTTGTTGAGGTTAAAAATCCGGCAGTGGGAAATTTCTGTGGTGCCCACCCTCCGTTCTCCCTTGATGTCCTAACGGTTAATCCACCCTGTTCTTCCTCCTTCCTTTAGGCTGAGCAACATGGGCATCCCTGGCATCTGGGCATTCCACATTGGCAGTGCCAGCCAGCTGGGCAATGTGGTCCCTGCCTCGCTCGGCGGGCTCCCCGCTGCTCCCCCGGAACTCCCCGAGACCAGCTCCACCGGCCACAACTTCCTGGAGCCGGAATACCCTGACCCCAACCTCGACTACGCAGATCCCTTCTATGACGACAGCGAAGACGATTTCGAATACCTGCCCGTGGTGCCCACCGGGCAACCGCTCGGACCGGAAGTGAGACCCAGTGCCGTGTCAAACACCGATGCGCAAGTCGACTACAGCGAGCCAAGGCACTCAGGCGCCAGCCTTGACTCAGAAGTGGAGCCCACCTCGCTCTACTCAGCACCCAGCAGCCTCCCTCCATACCCTGAACTGGATTCGGCCCTCCTGTACCTGGCGGAGCAACTGACGCCACCTTCTGTAGTAGAAGATAACGCGAGGACCCCGTCCCTGCCGCCGGTGTACGAGAGCCCGATCGAGGCCGTCACGGCTGTTCTGCTGAGGCGCCGTGGAGACGGGGGCAGCCTATCCCCGCAGGGAGAAGATACGAGTGACCCTTCGGACCCGGACATCTTCCCAGACTACCCGGAGGGCGAAGTTATTCTCGAAAGCTTCCCAGACACCCCTCCTTTCAGCCACAGGAGACGGGTGGTCGGTGTGGACGAGGACCTCCCCTTCGACCCGGACGGTAAGTTCCTGAGAACATCTCCCTACGCCAAACCTCAGTCTCTGAAACGGGAGATTCTTAGGCAGAAGAATTAATTGCATATGCAGTAAGTGGAGTTTCATTAATAAGCCTTTGGCTGATTATTCTTCTGCATCCTTGTGTTTGCGGGAGGGGGGAATTATTGCTCTTTTGGTTTTGTTTTCGCCATTTATTTCTGCTTCCGTCTTACATTTTTTGTCGTGTGAACCGTCTTTTGACGAAGTGCGGAATATAAATGGATTAAATAAATATATGAAATCAAATAATTATCCACATGGAGTGGAGAAAATGGGCAGAGGAAAGTTTCTCTCCCTCTCTCCTAACAATAATATAGTGGTACCTCGGGTTACATACGCTTCAGGTTACAGACTCCGCTAACCCAGAAATAGTACCTCGGGTTAAGAACTTTGCTTCAGAATGAGAACAGAAACCGTGCTCCAGCGGCGCCGCAGCAGCAGGAGGCCCCATTAGCTAAAGTGGTGCTTCAGGTTAAGAACAGTTTCAGGTTAAGAACGGACCTCCAGAATGAATTAAGTACCTAACCCGAGGTACCACTGTAATAATAATAATAATAATAATAAATTTTATTTATACCCTGCCCTCCCCGGCCAGAGCCAGTAAAATTACAATAAAAACATAATAGGGGAAAAAAACCAATTTAAAATACAGGTTAAAATGCAATTTAAAAAGCAGCCTCATTTTAGTAGTAGCCCATAAATCAAAACCAAAAGGGGAGGGAAACATAAGGGTCAGACTGAGTCCAAACCAAAGGCCAGGCGGAACAGCTGTGTCTTGCAGGCCCTGCAGAAAGATGTCAAGTCCCGCAGGGCCCTGGTCTCTTGGGACAGAGCGTTCACCAAGTCGGGGCCAGTACTGAAAAGGCCCTGGCCCTAGTTGAGACCAAACTAACCACCTCGCGACTTGGGACCTTCAAAATGTTGTCATGTGTGGACCTTAAGGTCCTCCATGGGGCATACCAGGAGAGGCGGTCCCGTAGGTCCGTGGGTCCCAGGCCGCATAGAGCTTTACAGGTCAAAACCAGCACCTTAAACCTGACCCTGTACTTCACCGGGAGCCAGTGCAGCTGGTATAGCACCGGGTGAATGTGATCCCGCGGCAAGGACCCCATAAGGAGCCTCGCCGGAGCATTCTGCACCCACTGGAGTTTCTGGGTCAGCTTCAAGGGCAGCCCCACGTAGAGCGAGTTGCAATAATCGAGCCAGGAGGTGACCGTCGCGTGGATCACAGTGGCCAAATCAGGGCGAGAAAGGGAAGGGACCAACTGCTTGATACGGCGGAGATGGAAAAATGCCACCTTTGCTGTGGCTGCAACTTGCATCTCCGTGGAAAGGGAGGCGTTGAAGGTTACACCCAAACTCTTGACAGAAGGCGCTAACACTAGAATTCATGGGCATCCAGGGGAGTTGAAGGTCGGGAGATTTGTTGTTGTTGTTGTTGTTTAGTCATTTAGTCGTGTCCGACTCTGCGTGACCCCCTGGGCCAGAGCACGCCAGGCACTCCTGTCTTCCACTGCCTCCCGCAGTTTGGTCAAACTCATGCTGGTAGCTGCGAGAACACTGTCCCACCATCTCGTCCTCTGTCGTCCCCTTCTCCTTGTGCCCTCCATCTTTCCCAACATCAGGGTCTTTTCCAGGGAGTCTTCTCTTCTCATGAGGTGGCCAAAGTACTGGAGCCTCAGCTTCAGGATCTGTCCTTCCAGTGAGCACTCAGGGCTGATTTCCTTCAGAATGGAGAGGTTGGTCTTCTTGCAGTCCATGGGACTCTCCAGAGTCTCCTCCAGCACCAGAATTCAAAAGCATCCATTCTTCGGTGATCAGCCTTCTTTATGGTCTAGCTCTCTTTAGGATGGGTAAAAAGGAGGAATTTTCCCCGCCACACATAGTGGAACTGTGGAACTCATTTCCCCAGGAGGCAGTTCTGGCGATCAACCTAGATGGCTTTAAAAGTGGATTTGACACATTCATGGAGGAGAGGGCTATTGATGGCTACTGGCCAGGATGGCTGTGTTATGTCTCCACAGCTGGAAACATCAGTGCTTCTGAAATATCAGTTGCTGAAAACTGCAGAAGGCGAAGAGGGTTCTTGTGTTCGAATCCTGTTTGAGAGTTTCCCACAGACATCTGGAGGCGGGCGGGTGTGGAGGACTCCCTGGTCCTGAATAGGGTAACTGTGCCCCTGAAGGACCAGATGTACAGCCTGGGAGTCATTTTGGACTCACAGCTGTCCATGGAGGCACAGGTTAATTCTGTGTCCAGGGCAGCTGTCTATCAGCTTTATCTGGTACGCAGGATGAGAAACCTACCTGCCCACAGATTGTCTCGCCAGAGTGGTGTATGCTCTGGTTATCTCCTGCTTGGACTACTGCAATGCACTCTACATGGGGTTACCTTTGAAGGTGACCTGGAAACTACAACTAATCCAGAATGCGGCAGCTAGACTGGTGACTGGGAGCAGCCGCCGAGACCACATAACACCAGTCTTGAAAGACCTACACTGGCTCCCAGTACGTTGGTGCTGACCTTGAAAGCCCTAAACGGCCTCAGCCCAGTATATCTGAATGAGCGTCTCCACCCCCATTGCTCTGCCCGGACACTGAGGTCCAGCACCGAGGGCCTTCTGGCACTTCCCTCCCTGCGAGAAGCCAAGTTACAGGGAACCAGGCAGAGGGCCTTCTCGGTAGTGGCACCCACCCTGTGGATGCCCTCCTATCAGATGTCAAAGAAATGAATAACTACCTGACTTTTAGAAGACATCTGAAGGCAGCTCTGGTTAGGGAAGCTTTTAATGTTTAATAGGTTATTGTATTTTAATATTCTGTTGGAAGCTGCCCACAGTGGCTGGGGAAACCCAGCCACATGGGCGGGGTATACATAATAAATAATAATAATAATAATAATAATAATAATATCTGGTTGGCCACTGGGAGACCAGGATGCTGGACTTATATGGGCCATTGGCTGAACCCAGCAGCCTCTTCTGACGTTCTCCCGAGGCATGAGCTCCTCTAGTCCTGAGACAGGGGACGAGTTTGCAGAAGAGTGTGTGCATTTGAGAGAGACAGCGATAGATAGAGAGGCAGAGAGAATTGCCAAATGCCGCCCTTCGTGGTTGTTGGGGCAGGGTGTGCATTAGAGACGGCTGTTGGCCTGCCATGACAGCTGGCCCTTCAGGGATCTCGTTCCAGACCAACTTGCGGATATTTAGATTGTTGTCTCTCAAGAGCTGCCGTGCGAAGAATTAAGAAGCCATTAGTGGCCGCAGGGAACCCAGCGGTCACAGCCCTCCTCCGTCCGCACGAAACGGGATATCCCACAGCTGAGGGATGTCAGCTGAGGCAGCTGTGTATCTGGCCAGACCTGATGGAGTGATTGGGGTGGTGCACAGAGATGTGGGCAAGAGGAAGGCAGATCTGCGTCAGAGACTGTACTGGTCCCAGGGGCTAACTGAGAGGCGAGGTCCGAGTCCAGTCCGAGGTTGAGGGTGCGGTATGGAGGCAGTCTGTCAAAGCTGAAGCTGGGTCCAAGGCAGGGAGTTGGGTAACGTCAGGAGCTCCGGCAGGACAGGGTTCAGGCAGGAACTAGCAACCAACAATGTTGCCCCCGCAACCTGGGCCTGGGGCTGGCTGGCTTTTATCTGTCCCGAGGCACAGGGCGGCCCCGGTCCACAGGTGACTCGCCTCTCCTGGCCTGGAGGCGAGCCCTCCTCCTGCGGGAACTTAGTTCCCTCTGCCTCTCTGCCCTGAGCCTCTGCAGCTCTGGAGAGGCTGGAGGGTCACCGGACCCAGAGGCAACCTCCGCTTCCTCTGATGGGACTGAGAGTGGAGCACCTGCAGGCAATGGGTCCTCCATCACCTCAGGGGCCAGAGCAGGCTCAGCTGACGCCTGCACCTGAGGATCCAGCACAGGTGAGGGCACTTCAGGCTCAAGCCCCAGCCCCGGCTCAGCTGGTTCTGGAGGCGGGGAATCCTGTGCAGGCTGGGATTCCTCAGGTTCAGCCTCCGAGTCCGAATCCCAGGCCATCACAGGGACCGTTCGCTAAATGGTCTTGGGGATGGTGGGAGCTGCAGTGCAGCAACGTCTGGGCGTTCAGAGATGCCCCTTCTCTGATCCGCAAAGGTGAGCGCGGGAAGCCGTGGGCTTGGCGGAGGTTTTTCAACCCTGGAAGCTCTGAGTTGCGTCAACGAAGTTGAATGCCAACTGAGTAGCAGAGGCTGGTGAACGAGAACAGCTTTTTCTAAACAAAAAAAATTCCTTCCAGTAGCACCTTAAAGACCAACTAAGTTAGTTCTTGGTATGAGCTTTCGTGTGCATGCACACTTCTTCAGATACACAGGGAGTCAGGTGAGGTCAGGAGCTCCGGCAGGACAGGGTTCAGGCAGGAACTAGCAACCAATAATGTTGCTCCCGCAACCTGGGCCTGGGGCTGGCTGGCTTTTATCTGTCCCGAGGCATAGGGCAGCCCCGGTCCACAGGTGACTTACCTCTCCTCTCCTGGAGGCGAGCACTCTTCCTGCAGGAACTTAGTTCCCTCCGCCTCTCTGCCCTGGGCCTCTGCAGCTCAGGAGAGGCTGGAGGGTGACCGGACCCAGAGGCAACCTGAGGTATCTGAAGAAGTGTGCATGCACACGAAAGCTCATACCAAGAACTAACTTAGTTGGTCTTTAAGGTGCTACTGGAAGGAATTTTTTTTGTTTTGACTATGGCAGACCAACACGGCTACCTATCTGTAACTGGAGCTTTTTCTAAGATCATTAAAAAAACAAAAAAAGGATAGCATTGTCCTCAGGTGGTGGCACGTAGGTCCGTGTGAAAATGGGAGTTTAAGAAGCCGTCTTATCTTTGGCCGTAATCGTAGAACTGTCGTCTTGGAAGGGACCCGAGGGTCATCTAGACCAACCCCCTGCAATGCAGGAGTCTCAGCTAAAGCATCCATGACAGATGGCTGCCCAACCTCTGCTTAAAGCCACCATTCCATTGTTGAACAGCTCTTAGCATCAGAAAGTTCTTCCTAATGTTTAATTGGAATCTCCTTCTTTGTCATTTGAACCCATTGCCTCAGGTTGTACCCTTTGGAGCAACAGAAAACAAGCTTGCTCCATCTTCCACGAGACAGCCCTCCAGATATTGGAAGGTGGCCATCGTATCGCTTCCCTGATACCTCCTCCTCATTCCCAATTCCCTGCCTTCAGGGCAGGCTCACTGTACACTAGGGTTACCAGACGTCCCCGTTTCCCAGGGACAGTCCCCGGATTTGCGAATAAGTCCCCGTACAAATTCCATCCCCGGAATGTCCCCGGATTTCATCTAATGTCCCCGGGAAACGCAGCGGCGGCAGTCTCAGCAGCCCGGAGCAGTTGGCTCTGGCTCCCTTCAGGAGCTGTGGGCTTTTTTTTTTTAACGTTCTTATGTCACATATGTATACAGTATCATATTACATTATGTTGTTGTTGTTTAGTCGTTTAGTCGTGTCCGACTCTTCGTGACCCCCTGGACCAGAGCACGCCAGGCACCTCTGTCCTCCACTGCCTCCCGCAGTTTGGTCAAACTCATGCTGGTAACCTCGAAAACACTATCCAACCATCTTGTCCTCTGTCACCCCCTTCTCCTTGTGCCCTCCATCTTTCCCAGCATCAGGGTCTTCTCCAGGGAGTCTTCTCTTCTCATTAGGTGGCCAAAGTACTGGAGCCTCAGCTTCACGATCTGTCCTTCCAGTGAGCACTCAGGGCTGATTTCCTTAAGAATGGATGCGTTTGATCTTCTTGCAGTCCTTGGGACTCTCAAGAGTCTCCTCCAGCACCAGAATTCAAAAGCATCAATTCTTCGGCGATCAGCCTTCTTTATGATCCAGCTCTCACTTCCATACATCACTACTGGGAAAACCATGGCTTTACATTAATTACATTATATACATTACATTACATATAATTACATTATAGGGCATATTCTAATATAATTTCCAACATGTATACAAAGTTTATATGCCAAATTTATGTACCTAAAGAAAGAAAAACAAAGAAAAAACAAAGCCATTTCAAAATGATATTTGTACCAACACTACGGACTTCCTGTCAATCTCGTTGTATATTCTTTTTTTTACAAATGAATGTTCTCTTATTATTGTATATTTCTTTACATTTTATCTAATATGTTCCTATATCAATATGTATTAGATAATACATCGTTTCTCAACTCAATTTCTCTCCAACGTCAATCGAATGCTAGCATAGATAGCGAACCTTTACTATATTTTTGAAGATAAATATCTTATATCTATCCCATTTTTCCGTACATTTTTGTTTTGAATTGCCTCTCAATCCCCCTGGAATTGACAAATAACCAGATGTGGATCTCCTAGCAAAGCTTCCTTATATTCAGTGGGGGAAAGTGCCTCAAATACAAAAAATATTTGGAATTGGTTCAAGGTACCTGCTCACACTTCTGGAGAACGCAGTGGTCAGTTGGGAATGTAGCTTAATGCGGACATAGAATCGTAGAATTGTAGAATTGAGAGGAATACCAAGGGTCATCTAGCCCAACCCCCTGAAATGCAGGAATCTCAACTGAAGCATCCCTGAGAGATGGCCACCCAACCTCTGCTTAGAAACCTCCAAGGAAGGAGAGTCCACCACCTCCCAAGGGAGACCATTCCACTGTCGAATGGCTCCTACTGTCAGAAAGTTCTTTGTCATGTTTAGTCAGAATCTCCTTTCTCGTAACTTGAAGCCATTGGTTCAGGTCCTACTCTCCAGATCAGGAGAAAACAAGCTTGTTCCATTCTTCCATGGGACAGCCCTTGAGATATTTGAAGATGGTTCTCATATCTCCTCTTCTCCAGTCTAAGCATACCTCAACTGTTCCTCGTAAGGCTTGGTTTCCTGACCCTTGGTCGTCTTGGTCGCTCTCTTCACACTTCCCAGCTTAGAATAGCATTAGCTTGTTTCGCCGCTGCATCACACTATTGACTCATGTTGCAACCTGGCTGTCATTACCTGGGACCCAGGTGAATGTCATGACTTAAGACTCACTGGAGTCAACAGAGCAGGGAGACATTTCTGAGCATACATTGCTCTCGTACATTGCTTTCACAGCACTAATATTTCTGCTTTGAATCAGTTTCTACTGAACAATAGCTTACTTCTTTGGTGATCCCTTGTAGTTGAGTAAGATTGTCTTCCATAAACACGGTTTTAGCAATGAGTCCGTAAGTGACTATGGAGGCCAATTCTGGATCCACATGTCCTTCCACAGTGGAGATATTGGTTTCCGGGTGGGAGTTGATCATGGTGTGGATTTGCCAAGCGTGCCTTCCTCTTAGCACGTTTCTCCCTTGCGTCCTGAGTTCGAGTGTCTTCAAAGCCCATGACCTTTCCACTGTCGAAACTCTTTCGTTGTAACGACCTTTGGGGCCCCCTCCATCTCTGCAACTATATTATTTAGGACTTTGTCAATTAACACAAGAACATTGGGCCGGGAGCAAATTGTACCCTAGTGCTGGGCTAGGTGGACCAATATTCAGCATCGTCAAATGTCCTGTGGAGGCCGGGTGAGATTCTCCCCCCCCCCCATTTTTATTTATTTATTTGGTTTTTCAGATAGAAATTATACAGTCACATACCCAACATATAGCATAAAAGCAAGATTCTAAGGAATCTCTTGGATCTCCCCTTTGTGGGTTCTGCTGTTAATCATTCCCTCCCGCATCTTTTATAATAACCCAACTATTTCATAATAATAATAATAATAATAATAATAATAATAATAATAATAATAATAATTTATTTGTACCCTGCCCATCTGGCTGGGTTTCCCCAGACACTCTGGGCAGCTTCCAACAAAGATCAAAAGTACATGTCACACATTAAAAGCTTCCCTGAACAGGGCTGCCTTCAGATGTCTTCTAAATGTCAGGTAGTTGTTTATCTCTTTGACATCGGCTTGGAGGGCATTCCACAGGGTGGGTGCCACCACCGAGAAGGCCCTCTGCCTGGTTCCCTGTAGCTTTGCTTCTCGTAATGAGGGAACCGCCAGAAGGCCCTTGGAGCTGGACCTCAGCATCCGGGCAGAACAATGGGGGTGGAGACTCTCCTTCAGGTATACTGGACCGAGGCCATTTAGGGCTTTAAAGGTCAACACCAATACTATGGATTGTGCTCGGAAATGTACTGGGAGACAATGTAGGTCCTCGACACCGGCTCACCCCCGTCCCCCAAGAACAGAACTTCTGTCTTGTCAGAATTCAACCTCAATCCATAAGCCACCATCCATCCTCTAACCGCCTCCAGGCACTCACACAGGACCTTCACCGCCTTCACTGGTACTGATTTGAAAGAGAGGTAGAGCTGGGTATTATCCGCATATTGATGGACACCCAGTCCAAACCCCCTGATGATCTCTCCCAGCGGATACTCTCCAAAATTGTATCCAAAATTCACCATTAAGCTACAAGGGATATTCCAATCCTACTCACGGTTTTAACTGTTTACAATGGTCTTTAAGATAAGTTATAAATTCCCCCCGTTCCTTACTAAAATGTTAAGTCTTCCTGGTTTTTGATTCTCCCAGAGCCAGGTGAGATTCTGAGCCCAGAGGGGGTGGATTGCAGGACGAACTCTGAGCTCTGTGAGGGAGGGCAAGGTGACACAGCTGCGGCAGCCCGCTCCCTCTGAGATATATAGGATATAAAGCAACTTGCGTTTTTTTCATTAAGGGTTCACCTACAGCACTGCCAACGTGGAGACCTGCGAGGACCACCACCGCCAGTGCTCCCTGCATGCCTTCTGCACAGATTACAGCACAGGTTTCTGCTGCCACTGCCAGTCTAGGTTCTACGGGAACGGAAGACACTGCTTGCCAGAAGGTACCTTACTTTTCCGTGTATAAGATGAGTTTTTTAATTTCAAAAATATGTTCAAAAATGGGGGTCAAAAATGTTTAAAGTTTTCATGGGCTATTACCACTGCAAATATTATAACCATTATACCTGAATAAGCGTCTCCACCCCCACCGTTCTACCCGGACACTGAGGTCCAGCGCTGAGGGCCTTCTGGCGGTTCCCTCGCTGCAAGAAGCCAAGTTACAGGGAACCAGACAGAGGGCCTTCTCGGTGGTGGCACCCGCCCTGTGGAACGCCCTCCCATCAGATGTCAAAGAGAACAACAACTACCAGACTTTTAGAAGACATCTATAAGCAGCCCTGTTTAGGGAAGCTTTTAATGTTTAACAGACTATTGTATTGTAATATTCTGTTGAAAGCCGCCCAGATGGGTATAAATAAATAAATAAATTTATTATTATTATTATTATTATTATTATTATTATTATTATTATTTTATCATGTTCTTAATATTCTGTTGGGAGCCACCCAGTGTGGCTCGGGCAACCCAGCCAGATGGGCATAAATAAATAAATAAATAAATAAATAAATAATTATTGTTGTTGTTGTTGTTGTTGTTGTTATTGTTATTATTGTTATTATTTTATCATGTTCTTGATATTCTGTTGGGAGCCACCCAGTGTGGCTCGGGCAACCCAGCCAGATGGGTATAAATAAATTATTATTATTATTATTATTATTATTATTATTATTATTATTATTATTATTATATCATGTTCTTAATATTCTGTTGGGAGCCGCCCAGTGTGGCTCGGGCAACCCAGTCAGATGGACGGGGTACAAACAATAAAATGATGATGGTGGTGGTGGTGATTCTGCTTCGGCTAAAAGTCTCCTCTGGCTTTCTCAGGCGCTGCTCACCGTCTCAACGGCAAGGTGAGCGGAGACCTGCTGGTGGGCCGGACGCCGCTGCGCTTTGGAGAAGTGGACATGCATGCCTACATTGTCGGCAACGACGGGCGAGCCTACACGGCCATCAGCCACATCCCTCAGCCGGCCGCCAGGTCTCTGATGCCTCTGGCTCCCATCGGGGGATTTTTCGGCTGGCTTTTTGCTCTGGAGAAACCGGGCTACAAAAATGGCTTCAGGATCGCTGGTGAGTCCCCGGGGAGAACAGGCGAGGGTTGACGCCAGGGTCGGGGGAACTTCAAGCCTGGAGGATGCCGGACCTCTCAACCCATCCCTCCGGTCTCTCCCCAGGCCACAGCCCTCACAAACCATGCCTCCCATCTTTTTTTTAAAGCAGAGAACCCACGTACCTACAGGACCGCCTCTCCTGGTCTGCCCCATGGAGGACCTTAAGGTCCACAAATAACAACATTTTGGAGGTCCCAAGTCGCAAGGTGGTTAAATTGGTCTCAACTAGGGCCAGGGCCTTTTCAGTACTGGCCCCGACTTGGTGGAACGCTCTGTCACAAGAGACTAGGGCCCTGCAGGACTTGAGATCTTTCCGCAGGGCCTGCATGACAGAGCCGTTCTGCCTGGCCTTTGGTCTGGACTCAGTCTGATCCTTATGTTTCCTTCCCCTTACGGTTTTGATCCATGGGCTACTTTTAAAATGAGAGGGACGCGGGTAGCACTGTGGGTTAAACCACAGAGCCTAGGACTTGCCGATCAGAAGGTCGGCGGTTTGAATCCCCGCGACGGGGTGAGCTCCCGTTGCTCGGTCCCTGTTCCTGCCAACCAAGCAGTTCGAAAGCACGTCAAAGTGCAAGTAGATAAATAGGTACCGCTCCGGCGGGAAGGTAAACGGCGTTTCTGTGCACTGCTCTGGTTCGCCAGAAGCGGCTGAGTCATGCTGGCCACACGACCCGGAAGCTGTACGCCAGCTCCCTCGGCCAATGAAGCGAGATGAGCGCCGCAACCCCAGAGTTGGTCACGACTGGACCTAATGGTCAGGGGTCCCTTTACCTTTACATTTACCTTTAAGGTAGTCTCTACGGGAGTATATTGTATTTAATTATGGGGTATCAGAGTTTTTAGGGGGCTAAACAGGCTGGGATAGCTGGAATAGCAGCCTTGTTGGTTTTTGAATGTCTGATGTAGATTTTTTCAATTTCAATTTCGTTGTTCTGTATGGGACAACCACAATAAAGATTATTGTATCGTATGTTGCTGGTTATGTTGCCCCAGGAACCTTATGGCAATAGGTGGTTAAGAAAGATAATTTTAAAATAAATACAAATAAAATATTCCGGGTCTTTCCCTCTCCCCACTATAGGTGCTAAATTCACTCACCATTTTGAAGCCACTTTCTATCCTGGAGAGGAAAAGGTTTCGGTCAAGCAAACCGCCGACGGGCTGGATGCAGAGAATTACCTCAGCGTTCGGACTGAAATTCAAGGTCAGGTGCCCTACATCCCTGAGGACTTCACCGTCCACATTGCACCTTTCAAGGAGATCTACCACTACTCAGATTCAGGTATGGACAAGCCCAGGCTCAGTTTGACCGTAAGAAGCTGTGTT
Organism: Podarcis muralis; assembly: GCF_964188315.1. Lineage (NCBI taxonomy): Eukaryota > Metazoa > Chordata > Lepidosauria > Squamata > Lacertidae > Podarcis > Podarcis muralis. The sequence goes on from NC_135655.1 coordinate 4,973,042, forward strand.
GTGTTTTGTGCTTTGCAAAATCGTCTTTCCCCCCGCGAATAGGAATCTATAAATTTCGTACGCCGAGCATTCCAAAGTTCTTCAGCAGGAAAAGACTTAGTTTGCACCAAAAAATGTGTTCTGTGAAGAGTCTCATAACCAGCAAGACTGTCAGTCAATAATAATAATAATAATAATAATAATAATAATAATAATAATAATAATTCAAATACCCCCTTGGCCCTGAAGCCAGTCAGTGTAGGCCAGTTAGATGGACCAAGTGTGTATTGTATTTAATTATGGGGTATCAGAGTTTTTAGGAGGCTAACCAGGCTAGGATAGCTGGGATAGCAGCCTTGTTGGTTTCTGAATGCCTGATGAAGATTTTCAATTTCATTGTTCTGTATGGGACAATGACAATAAAGATCCTCGTATTGTATCCTATGTTCCTAGCTGGAGCTAGCATCCCATATTCTTCTAAACGTGTTTGTGGGAGGGGGTGTTATTGTTCTGTGTTGTTCTTGTTTGTGTTTTTATTGTGCATTTTACGTTTTGATCTCGTGTTTTTATGCTGTGAACCATCCTGAGATCTACAGAAGGGCTGTATGTAAATTTAAATACCGTATTTTTCGCTCTATAAGACGCACCTTTCCCTCCTAAAAAGTAAGGGGAAATGTGTGTGCGTCTTATGAGAGCCAGAGTGGTGTAGTGGTTAAGAGCGGTGGACTCGTAATCTGGTGAACCGGGTTCGCTTCCCCGCTCCTCCACATGCAGCTGCTGGGTGACCTTGGGCCAGTCACACTTCTCTGAAGTCTCTCAGCCCCACTCACCTCACAGAGTGTTTGTTGTGGGGGAGGAAGGGAAAGGAGAATGTTAGCCGCTTTGAGACTCCTTCGGGTAGTGATAAAGCGGGATATCAAATCCAAACTCCTCTTCTCTTCTTATGGAACGAATGCAGGCTGCGCAGCTATCCCAGAAGCCAGAACAGCGAGAGGGATCGCTGTGTAGCGCTCCCTCTCCCTGTTCTAGCTTCTGGCTTAGCCCCTCAGTCCCTTCCCTCACCTCCCGGAAAAGCCCCCAAGAGCCGCGCTCCCTTTAAAGAGCCTCATGGAGCGTGTGTGTGGCTCTTGGGGGCTTTTCCCCGAGGAGGGAGAAGGGCAGCCCATCAGTGACGCGCTGCCCTTCTCCCTCCTTGGGTAAAAGCCTGCAAGCGCCGCACATACGCTCCACGCGGCTCGTGAAAGGGAGTGCTGAGCAGAGCCTGGGATGCATATAGGCTCTGATCAACGCTCCCTTTAAAGAATATCCTTTGTCTTGCATTCCCCTTCTAAAACAATAGCTGCGTCTTATGGAGCGAAAAATATGGTAAATAAAACAATTCACCTCCTGGGCTCAAAAGGAAGCAATCTGTCATGTTAGCCTTTTCACTTAAGGTGGGCGGCAGCATCTTAGTATCTGTAACAATAAACACCCAAAACACCAAAAAGGAAAGTCCTGGGGGGAAGGAGGGAAGGAAGGAAGGAATATATAAATGAACCACCATTAAATTGTTAATTTTTTTTAGAGCAAAACATATCAATGTCTGCTTTTTCTTTTTCTTTTTCTATCATGCTGTCTGACATACTTCTGGGTGATTGCCATAACTGTACCACTGAGATAGCTCAGTCGGTGGAGCATGAGACTCTTCATCTCAAGGTTGTGGGTTCGAATCCCACCTTGGGCAAAAGATTCATGCATTGTAGGGGGTTGAACTAAATGGCCCTAAATGGTCCTTTCCAGCTCTACAATTCTATGATTTTGTGATGCACACCTGTAGAGGAGGCAGTGATTTTGTCCGGAGCTTGTCCGGAGTTTTGGGCTGGGCTGCCATCAGTATGCTGATGACACCCAACTCTATCTGTTGATGGATGGCCATCCTGACTCGGCCCCAGACACGCTGATCAGATGTTTGGAAGCTGTGGCTGGATGGTTATGTGGGAGCCGGTTGAAGCTAAATCCTTCAAAGACAGATGTCCTTTGGCTGGGACGGGACGATATGGGATTGGGGGGGCAACTCCCATCTCTTGCAGGGGCGCAATTAGTGCCAGCACTGTCCGTTAAGAGTTTGGGTGTAATCTTCGACACCTCCCTTTCCATGGAGGCGCAGATTGCAGCTATAACAAAGGCGGCGTTTTTTCATCTCCGCCAAGCTAAGCAGTTGGCTCCTTACCTCTCTCGCTCTGACCTAGCCACTGTGATCCACGCGACGGTCACCTCCGGACTGGATTATTGTAACTCGCTCTACGTGGGGCTGCCCTTGAGACTGACCCAGAAACTCCAGCGGGTACAGAATGACACAGCGAGACTCCTTACGGGGTCTTCGCTGCGAGATCACATTCACCCAGTACTATACCAGCTGCACTGGCTCCCGGTGGAGTACAGGATCAGGTTTAAGGTGCTGGTTTTAACCTTTAAAGCCCTATGCGGCCTAGGACCCTCGTACCTACGGGACCGCCTCTCCTGGTATGTCCCACGGAGGACCTTACGGTCTTCAAACAAAAACACCTTGGAGGTCCCAGGCCACAGGGAGGTTAGACTGGCCTCAACCAGAGCCAGGGCTTTTTCGGTCGTGGCCCCAATCTGGTGGAATGCTCTGTCACAAGAGACTAGGGCCATGCGGGACTTGACATCTTTCCACGGGGCCTGCAAGACAGAGCTGTTCCACCAGGCCTTTGGCCAAGGCACAGCCTGACCCCCTCCTTTGGTAATTCTTCACAGAACTCTAGCCCAATGGTTGCATAGCTGTCAACTTACAGATTTGAAAATAAGGGACCAGCAGCCTCGAAAATAAGGGATCAGCAGCCAAAATAAGGGATTTTAGTCAACCAGCAGCCAAGACTCCTTATTGGGTGAGCAATGCAGCCAAGCAACACAGTTGGAGCCTCCCTCCTCCCTGGCTGGCAGGGAGGGAGGGAGAGGAGCTGCTTCCTTTGAAACCCAGGAAATTTAAGGGACATCATCAATAAGGGACAGCAGCAGGACATGACACTGGGATAAGGGACTTTCCCGTCAAATAAGGGACGGTTGACAGCTATGAATGGTTGCCATCAATTTGATTTGAACTGATTTTATAATGAATTGATTTTAGAATGTTGTATCATTTTACTGTTGTTAGCTGCTCTGAGCCCGGCTTTGGCTGGGGAGGGCGGGATATAAATAAATTATTATTATTATTATTATTATTATTATTATTATTATTATTATTATTTTCTAAGATGAACCCAGCACTCCCCCTTTCCTCTTTTCCCCAGTTGTGACGTCCACGTCCTATCGGGAGTATTCCCTTGTTTCTGGAAATGTCAGCCAAACCTTCTCTTACCGCCTGCACCAAAACATCACCTACCAAGAGTGCCGGCACGCCCATCACCGCAGGCTCTTCCCCGCCGCCCAGCAGCTGACCGTGGACCGCATCTTTGCCTTGTACAACGAGGAGGAGAGTGTGCTTCGCTATGCTGTCACCAACCAGATTGGACCCCTGGGAGGTACGTTGTCTTTAAAAGCAGGTCAGGCAGATTCACGGAAGAGACAATATGCCCCCAGATGCCAGTTGCTGGCTTTTACCCAAACACGTTTCTGGTTTTAAATGCAGTGTAATGAGTCTCTGGGATACGGGTGGTGCTGTGGGTTAAACCACAGAGCCTAGGACTTGCCGATCAGAAGGTCAGCGGTTCGAATCCCCGCGATGGGGTGAGCTCCTGCTGCTCGGTCCCTGCTCCTGCCAACCTAGCATTTTGAAAGCACGTCAAAGTGCAAGTAGATAAATAGGTACCACTCCGGTGGGAAGGTAAACGGTGTTTCCGTGCACTGCTCTGGTTTGCCAGAAGCGGCTTAGTCATGCTGGCCACATGACCCGGAAGCTGTACACCGGCTCCCTCAGCCAGTAAAGCGAGATGTGTGCCGCAACCCCAGAGTCGGCCATGACTGGACCTAATGGTCAGGGGTCCCTTTACCTTTACTTTAAGGAGTCTCTATGGGAGTATATTGTATTTAAAAATTGGGTATCAGAGTTTTTAGGGGGCTAACCAGGTTGGGATATCTGGAATAGCAGGCTTGTTGGGTTTTGAATATTTTATGTAGATTTTTCAATTTCGATGTTCTGTATGGGACAATGACAATAAAGATTACCGTATCGTATTGTACCTGCACCGTTCCCAAACCACGTTTTCACTGAGTTGGCCACAGAGGACACTGCAGGGATGGTTTTTTGGGTGGTGGAGAAGAATAATACAGTTGTACCTCATGTTACGTCCGCTTCACGTTACGTTCTTTCAGATTACGTCCTGCGGTGACCCAGAAGTACCGGAAAGGGTTACTTCCGGGTTTCGCAGCTCACGCATGCGCAGAAGTGCAAAATGACGTCGCCTGCATGCGCAGAAGCAGCGAATCGCAACCTGCGCGTGTGCAGATGCGCCGCTGCAGGTTGTGCTCTTTTCATGTTGCGATCGGGCCTCCGGAACGGATCCCGTTCGCAACCAAAGGTACCACAGTAATAATATATTTATACCCCACCCATCTGGCTGGGTTTCCCCAGCCACTCTGGGGCGGCTCCCAACAGAATATTAAAAACACGATAAAACATCAAACGTTAAAAACTGATTGATGCAGGGCTGCCTTCAGATGTCTTCTAAAAGTCAGATAGCTGCTTATTTCCTTGACATCTGATGGGAGGGCGTTCCACAGGGCAGGAATGATAAAGCTGGTGTGGGCTGCGGGTTGCTCTCTCCTTCGTCTCCCGGGTTTTGCAATACGCAGCCTGCGAAAATGGTTTTCCGACAGAGCAATCCTGGAGAATGGATGAGGCTTCTTCCTGGTAGCGATAGAGTGATTTCAGTGTTTGTGGGGCGAGAGGTAGGAATTCCCACAGAGAGAAAGAGAGAGAAAGAGAGAGAAAGAGTTGGGGTGGTCTACTGCTCACAGCTTCATCTCCAGAAACAAAAGATGCAGTTTGTTGTTCTCCCTCCTCCTCTCCCTCCCTCTCTCCTTAAGCGCACAAATGAGTTCCAGATCTCCAGTTTGTAATCCAAGCGCTTTATAACCTGGTTGTAAAAATAGCCAAAGGAGGATGGAGCTGTTTGCACAACTGCAGGACCCGGGGAGATGGTTGGGAGGACAGCCGGTTCTCTGGGCCACAGCGAGAGGGACATACGAGCAACTTGCAAAGATTCTGGAAGGAGATGCAACAGTCCTGTTTTGCTTTCGTAACATCAGATGTGGGGTTCGTGTTGCAGGCTGGCTGAGATCCGGCCTCCCTGGTTTTCAGAGAGAGGCCTCCTTTGCTCTTGGGAGTTAACACATCTCCGAACATTCTGTGGCCGCGCCGAATCCCTGCGACAGAGTGAGCTCCCGTTGCTCGGTCCCTGCTCCTGGCCACCTAGAAGTTCGAAAGCACCTCAAAGTGCAAGTAGATAAATAGGGACCACTCTGGCGGGAAGGTAAATGGTGTTTCCGTGCGCTGCTCTGGTTCGCCAGAAGCAGCTTAGTCATGCTGGCCACATGACCCGGAAGCTGTACGCCGGCTCCCTCGGCCAGTAAAGCAAGATGAGCGCCGCAACCCCAGAGTCGGCCACAACTGGACCTAATGGTCAGGGGTCCCTTTACCTTTTACAGAGGGTGGTGAATACAGCACAAGATATTATGGGCTGTCCCATGAATCCGCTGGATGAAATAGCAGAAGAATGTTGCCTTAGGAGAGTGAGGAAAATTCTCAGGAATGATTCACACCCTGGCCGGCACTCTATTGATCTCCTGCCCTTGGGGAGAAGATATAGAAGCAGGATTAGTCACACCAACAGGGTAAAGAACAGCTTCTATACGTGGGCTGTTAGGCTGCTGAATGAAAAGATAACAACAGGGCAACTGTCAGTAAATGAGGGGAATTAAGACTAAGAGAGCTGAGTGGGGGGTGCTCTTGTAATCTCACTATATACAAGTTGTACAAGTGACAACAAAGTCTTTCAAGTATTTCAATATCAATATATAGATATACATATATATGGAGTGCTCACTGGAAGGACAGATTGTGAAGCTGAGGCTCCAAGACTTTGGCCACCCCATGAGAAGAGAAGACTCCCTGGAAAAGACCCTGATGTTGGGAAAGATGAAGGGCACAAGGAGAAGGAGACGACAGAGGACGAGATGGTGGGACAGTGTTCTGAAAGCTACCAGCATGAGTTTGGCCAAACTGCGGGAGGCAGTGGAAGACAGGAGTGCCTGGTGTGCTCTGGTTCATGGGGTCACGAAGAGGCGGACATGACTAAACGACTAAACAACAACAATATAATATATATATATATATATAGCAATCAATTATTTAAGCATACATTGGCAGTCTCATGTGGTTTACCACTTCACTGAGAACTGGCTACCTGTCTCCCACACCTCTCCATTGAACTGGCTGCTATTGATATTTGTAGTTGGAGCACTCTTGATCTGTGCTCTTTCGACCGGAAGGAGGGCACCATAGGAAGAGGAAAGAGCAAAAACAACTGCCCCTGGCTGCTGTTTGAGGTTTAAGGCCCACCTGGTTCAGCATCCTGTTCCCACGGTGGCCAGACAGCTGCCCCAAAGCAGGCACCTTTTTAAAAAACAATAAGTATTTAATCATTTTTTCGATACAAACAACAACCGCAAAAGACACTACAACAGAAACCGCAATAACACTAATAACACAATTTGACAATTCAGATTTGAATACACTGATATACCTATGACTACACCTTTTTAACAATATTTCCCCACCTCTCTCTCCTCCCCCTCCTTCCCACCACCATCCGCCTTATCGCTTAAATATTCGTTCCAGATTTCTTCATATTCATCCATTCTTAATTTGCGTTGACATTCATTCATATGTAGCTAATCAGTTCATATTATCAATCCATGTGCTCAATGGAATCTTTTTGCGGCTCTTCCAATTCATCAAAACAAGTTTTTTTTTTTTGCTTCTAATATAGCACATTACCTCCATTTTTTTTATCCCTTGAAATCTCCCACGTTTTCAGAATATAATTTAGAATTAAATTCAGTTCCCCTAAATAACAATTTCTTTTTTATTTACTGAGTGCCCCCTCCCTCTTCGGCACTTGTGATTCCTAGCAACTAGTATGGCCACTGTTCCCATCACCTTCTGGCAAATAGAAGGGGAAGAAATGGAGGCAGTGAGAGATTTTACTTTGTTGGGCTCCATGATCACTGCAGGTGGTGACAGCAGTCACGAAATTAAAAGATTCCTGCTTCTTGGGAGAAAAGCAATGACAAACCTAGACAGCATCTTAAAGAGCAGAGATATCACCTTGCCAACAAAGGTCCGTATAGTTCAAGCTCTGGTTTTCCCAGTAGTGATGTATGGAAGTGAGAGCTGGACCATCAAGAAGGCTGATCGCCAAAGAATGGATGCTTTTGAATTCTGGTGCTGGAGGAGACTCTTGAGAGTCCCATGGACTGCAAGAAGATCAAACCTCTCCATTCTGAAGGAAATCAGCCCTGAGTGCTCACTGGAAGGACAGATCATGAAGCTGAGGCTCCAAGACTTTGGCCACCTCAGGAGAAGAGAAGACTCCCTGGAAAAGACCCTGATGTTGGGAAAGATGGAGGGCACAAGGCGAAGGGGACGAAAGAGGACGAGATGGTTGGACAGTGTTCTTGACGCTACCAGCATGAGTTTGACCAAACTGGGGGAGGCAGTGGAAGACAGGAGTGCCTGGCGTGCTCTGGTCCAGGGGGTCACGAAGAGTCGGACACCACTAAACAACTAAACAACAACAACAACAGTATTTAAAGGCAGACTCTGTGATGCAAGGTTGTTGTCAGAATAAAGTGAGACCATGACAGGTATACTCTCTGGAGAACATTGGAGGAAGGATATGATATAAATGTGGCACAGAAACGAAGCAGTCATTCCCCCTGCTCCCCCCCCCCAAAGAAATACAGGGGATGGCAGAGGGAGGCGTCTCAAGCTCTGAGTCTTTTCTACTTCCTTCTGCATCTTCTCTTTAAAACCTCTCTGTGTGAAGTCTGGCCAATAGCGCCTGTGGAAAAATAAAATAACAACATTGGTGCAGAGGCCTTTAGCACAAAGACTCCTTTGTCATCGAATGGCACAGCTTTATATTACTTCCCCAGCTAAAAACGAAAATAGGAAACTCTCCGCACACTTATTGGTTAACTTAAGCAGTTTATCACCTTTATGTAAACAGTCGTCCGGGATAAGATATTAGGTTATTTGTTTGTTGTTTTGCATGCATTGCCTGAACACCAGCTTCTTGGTTTGGATATCTCATGATATGATGTTGAAGAAAAATAATAAAAATGAATGTAAGCTGTACTACCACCGAGACCACATAACACCTGTCTTGAAAGACCTACGTTGGCTCCCAGTACGTTTCTGAGCACAATTCAAAGTGTTGGTGCTGACCTTTAAAGCCCTAAACGGCCTCGGCCCAGTAGACCTGAAGGAGCGTCTCTGGACATGGAGGTCCAGTGCCGAGGGCCTTCTGGCGGTTCCCTCCCTGTGAGATGTGAAGTTACAGGAAACCAAGCAGAGGGCCTTCTCGGTGGTGGCACCCGTCCTGTGGAACGCCCTCCCATCAGATGTCAAGGGCATAAACAACTATATGACTTTTAGAAGACATCTGAGGGCAACTCTGTTTAGGAAGTTTTTAACGACTGATGTTTTAATGCATTTTTAATCTTTTGTTGAAAGCTGCCCAGAGTGGCTGGGGAAACCCGGCCAGATGGGTGGGGTAGAAATAAATTATTATTACAGTGGTGCCCCGCAAGACGAATGCCTCGCAAGACGGAAAACCCGCTAGACGAAAGGGTTTTCCGTTTCTGAGTTGCTTCGCAAGACGATTTCCCCTATGGTCTTGCTAGTCTTGCGGTTTTTTTATTACTCCCCCCCCTTTTGTAAGCCGCTAAGCTGCTAATAGCCTTTTAGCAGCTTAGCCGCTAATCCTTTAATAGCCGCTAAGCCACTAAACCGCTAATAGGGTTGCTTCGCAAGACGAAAAAACTGCTAGACGAAGAGAATCGCGGAACGGATTATTTTCGTCTTGCGAGGCACCACTGTATTATTATTATTATTATTATTATTATTATTATTACTACTACTACTACTAAAAAAAACACCATATACACTTTCCTTTTCTTGTCCCCTGTAGAGGATTCTGGGACAGTCACCTTGAACCCCTGCTACGATGGCACGCACTCATGCGACACAACAGCCCGCTGCCAGCCAGGGTCTGGTCTGGATTACACCTGCGAATGTTCGGCTGGATATTGGGGTGATGGCAAGGAATGTGCAGGTGAGCATTGCTGCTCTTACTATTACTCCAACTTTGACCTCCCACTTTCCCATCAAGGAGCTAAAGGCAGCGCCGGTCACACTCCCCTCTGCGTCTTACCTTCACAACGACCCTGCGAGGGAGACTGGGCTGAGGGATAGTGACTGCCACAAGGGCACCCAGTGAACCTAAAGGGCCAAGTGGGGATTCCAAGAGTCAGGACAGATAATAAGAAGGATTTACGTAGCGCGGAGTTAAACTGTGGAACTCCTGGCCACTGGAGCATAGCTGTCAACGTCTTCCCTTTTTAAAGGGAAATTCCCTTATTCCGAATAGGATTCCTCGCAAGAAAAGGGAAACGTCGACAGCTATGCACCGGAAGCAGGGACGACCACCAAGCTAGAAGTACTGCAGTTAATTTGTGAATGTTCTCCCTATATAAAAATATATCAATCTATACATCTTACCATTATGCCAAGGAGCTGGGGGGGGGGTCGAAGAATGGGAACTTCTGCCCCCGCAGATAGAGTGATTTGAAGCCGATCTGTCCGTGTTTAGCACGCTTAAGAGGTTAAGCCTTGGAACTTTGTTTTCCCTGGAAAACATCTGGATCTGTTTGGCTCTGGTGGTGTTTTTGTAGCTGGCCGGAACGAGCCATGGGGAGGGGGAGGCCGGGGGGGGGGGGCGGAGGGCTGGGGAGTTGGCAGCTGTGCAGCTGATAATGTGAAATGATGCCGGAACCGCCTGGAAGAATCGGCCTGAGTGTTTTTCTCCCCATTCATCCTGCCCCCCTCTCCTCCTCCTCCTCAGATGTCAACGAATGCCAAGAGGGCCGCAGTAGGTGCAGCCTGGAGTCCGTCTGCGTCAACACGCCTGGCAGCTACCGGTGTGAGTGCCCCAGTGGGTACCAGATCGCAGGGGACCGGGCCACTTGTGTAGGTAAGGGGCTAGTCCCTGGTGAGGAAGGCGTGTCCTCATGAGGGAGGCGCAAACTCCGAAATCTGAGCAGTAAGCGATGGGGAGAAGAAGGCATTGGGCGACTGTGGAGAGTGGCATCCCTCGACTTAGCCGCGCTTGGCATTCTGCGCCATCAAAGATGCTCCTTTTGCCATTAAAAGGGGGAAAAGAGAATTTGGAAGCTGCCTTATACAGTCATACCACGTGTTGCGTTAGGTTCATGTTGCGTCTTTTCAGCTTGCGAACGATGCAAACCTGGAAGTGTATACTTCCGGGTTTTGCTGCACGCACATGTGCAGAAGCGTTCTGCGCACTGCGTGTATGCACAAAAGCAATCTGTGTGCTTCGCGCATGTGCAGAAGTGCTTGACCGCGCTGCGCACATGCGCAGAAGAGGTGGACTTTTCGGGGTGCGAACGGCACCCTGAAACGGATCGTGTCCACAACTAAAGGTACCACTGTATTTTTGTTCTTTGGCACTCCTGCTGTGCCACATGATCCCCATTTTCTGCATTTGTCTGGATCGTTTAGTGTGGCAACTTCGGAACTCCCTGCCTGTTGAGACCACGCAGGCGTCTTCCCTTTACTCTTTTTGGCGCCTGCTAAAAACATTCCTGCTGAGACAAGCTGCCCTCCCCCAGAAACTTAGAAAGTGAATGTGGGTTTTAGTCTTTTAATTTTTGTATGTATGGCTGTACAGTGGTACCTCTGGTTACATACGCTTCAGGTTACAGACTCCGCTAAACCAGAAATATTACCTCGGGTTAAGAACTTTGCTTCAGGATGAGAACAGAAATCGTGCGGCGGCGGCAGGAGGCCCCATTAGCGAAAGTGGTGCTTCAGGTTAAGAACAGTTTCAGGTTAAAAACGGACCTCTGGAACAAATTAAGTACGTAACCAGAGGTACCACTGTACAGTGGTACCTGGGGTTACATACGCTTCAGGTTACATACGCTTCAGGTTACAGACTCGGCTAATCCAGAAATAGTGCTTCAGGTTAAGAACTTTGCTTCAGGATGAGAACAGAAATCGTGCTCCGGCAGCGCAGCAGCAGCAGGAGACCCCATTAGCGAAAGTGGTGCTTCAGGTTAAGAACAGTTTCAGGTTAAGTATGGACCTCCGGAACGAATTAAGTACTTAACCCGAGGTACCACTGTAATTGTATTGATTTTCTGGTTTTATCTTTTTACAAACAGCATTGAGGGTTTTTTTGTTTTGTTTAACGAACAAGCGGTATATAATTTTTATGGAATGAATAAGAAAACAATCCAGTTCAGTATTGGTTGCTCGGACTGGCAGCAGTTCTCTGGGAACTCTAGGAGACAAGGCCTCTGTCCCCATGGCTTGCTCTCTGCGTTCTTGCAAACTTGGTTTCTATCGCTGAGCTGCCAAGAAATCGTTTTGGTTAGGCTTGCTCAAGAGAGCCTCCCGACGGATCTTGCCCCGTGTGGATTAGTGTGAGGGGGGCTGTCGTTTTGGATTTGCGTCGCAGGTTCCCGAAATGTCTCGAGCCAGCCTGCCCAGCTGGAGTCCTCCTTTGACCCCTTATTTCATGTTCACTCGTGAGTCTTCTGCACAAGTCTTCTCTTGGCTTCAGTCTGGGGAGGAGCTGGTTTGCGTTGCTCTGGGTGGACAGTGCACGTCCGGGCTCTGTTTGGTCTCAGAAAAGGAACAGTTGCCTTCATTTCAACTGCTGTTTAGCCACCACCCCGCTTTCCGTTTTTCTGCAATGGGATTTTCTCTGTTGGCACCTCTGTTGAATGCACCTGCAAATTCACTTTAAAGGTAAAGGGACCCCAGACCATTAGGTCCAGTCGTGACCGACTCTGGGGTTGCGGCGCTCATCTTGCTTTACTGGCCGAGGGAGCCGGCGTACAGCTTCCGGGTCATGTGGCCAGCAGGACTAAGCCGCTTCTGGAGAACCAGAGCAGCGCACGGAAACGCCGTTTACCTTCCCGCTGGAGTGGTACCTATTTATCTACTTGCACTGGCATGCTTTCGAACTGCTAGGTTGGCAGGAGCAGGGACCGAACAACAGGAGCTCACCCCATCGCGGGGATTTGAACCGCCAACCATATGATCAGCAAGTCCTAGGCTCTGTGGTTTAACCCACAGCGCCACCTGCGTCCCTAAAGTGCAAATTCACTTTATTGTGACGATTACTGTATTTTTTGCTCTATAAGACGCACTTTTTGCCTCCTAAAAAGTAAGGGGAAATGTGTGTGCATCTTATGGAGAGAATGCAGGCTGCGCAGCTATTCCAGAAGCCAGAACAGCAAGAGGGATCGCTGCGCAGCGAAAGCAGCAATCCCTCTTGCTGTTCTGGCTTCAGGGATAGCCGCGCGAAGCCTCTTCAGGGCAATGGGAGGAACGCTTCCCCTGCCCTGAAGAGGCTTGGCGCGGCTATCCCAGAAGCCAGAACAGCAAGAGGGATCGCTGCTTTCACTGCACAGCGATCCCTCTTGCTGTTCTGACTTCGCTTCGCTGGAGAGGCGCTGCGCAGAGAGGGAGAAAATATTTTTTTCTTGTTCTCCTCCTCTAAAACTAGGTGTGTCTTCTGGTCGGGTGCGTCTTATAGAGCGAAAAATATGGTATTTGTATACCGTCCTCCGTCTGTAGATCTTAGGGCGTTCACAACACAAAAAAAGACAAGATTAAAAAAAAATATAGCCACCCGTCTCTGAAAGTGGCCTTGAGCGCCTTCATAGAATCATAGACTTGTAGAGTTGGAAGGGAACCCTGGGGGTCATCTAGTCCAACCCCCTGCCATGCAGGAATCTAAACTAAAGCACCCATGACAGATGGCCTCCTTGCTCTTCAGCATGGCAGTTATGGACTTTCTTTTTCCTCCACCCCAGGTGTGGCTGGCATGGTGAATTCCCCATCTTGTTGGACTCCAGCTCCCATCAGCCCTGACCATTGGTCTTGCTGGCTGGGGGTGATGGGAGTTGTAGTCTGACAGCCTCTGGAGGGTGCCAGGTTGGCTACTCCTGTTCAAACCCCTTTGCCCAGTTCTTTATTCCTGGAAATCACATGCTGATTTAGAACTTCAGCATCACCTGGCAGAGTAGCAGGTCCCTGATGAGCTGTTTTTCTGCATGTAGGGAATGGTCAAAAGCGACTCCTCCCCGCAATGCTTGCCATCTGAAATGGTACAGGGCATTGTGAGGCACCTCTGCCAGTGTCCTCTTCTCTGATGCAGGTGCTTCTTCCGCCCACAAGAGAATCCCAGGGCCGCTTATAAATACTTAAAAATAAAATTAAATTCTGGTGCTGGATTCTGTAACCTGCATATATTATGCAAATTGATAATCTCCGCACCGTTTACCTTAAATTGCAATATTTTGCTATTCTTATCTTTCCTTTGCAGTTTTTGTTAATTATGAGGAAAGGCTGAGGGAGCTATTTGGTGCAATGAGCCACTGGGCATTTTGTTGAGAAGGCTTTGTGCATGCACTTTCAGAGATAACGATGAGAACTAGCACCTTGGTTGTTTTCCCCCCCCTAATGATTGCAGAATTTCTCAGGAAGCTGAATTCCACAGGCAATAACCATATTCTGTGAGGCCTCTGTTCTCTTGTTAATTATGGTCTGTGCCCAGTCCTCAACATTGCCTAACTTGTTTCTTGAGAGGGAAGTCTTGGGAATGTCAGCCTTCGCAGGCGTAACAAATACCACAATCTCTGGAACCTCATTTTTCCCAGGCTTCTGCTGACATCAGTTGGAAAATTTGACTTTGGGGTTTTTTCCGGCATGGTATCAATTAACTCTCCATTTGCAGCTACAGCTAGCTGTGAAGGAAAGCATGCAGTGGAATGGTGTTAATCTGGAAAAGAAGGAAGCTTGGAGAGTCTTTGTTGACTTCTCGGCTTCTGAGATTTTATTGGATATGACACTCCTGAATTTGGCCTTGAGGACTAGAAACGTAACTTTTTAAAAGCAAAAATAAATGCTGAACTCAGCACCAGATTTCTGTGCTTTTGCAACTGCAGAGAGCAGCCCCGTGGGATGTGGGGAAATCCTGAGAAAAGTTAGCACAGCAACCTGGGGGACACACACACACAAGGTTCCCCATCCTTTCACTCTGTTGCAGAGCAAACCGGAGCCAGATTCCTCTTTAGTGGTCCAATCGCATCATACACGCATTTAACTTGCGCAATTTCAACCACACGCAGTTGAAATTCTACCAGTGAAATTGTGCTGGTCCTGGGGAGGGTTACCGTGCAGCGTGGTCTGAATCCGGTCCTAGGTCGAGGGTATGGAGGCTGTCCGTCAAAGCTGAAGCAGGGTCCAAGGCAGGGAGTCGGGTGAGGTCAGGAACTCTGTAAGAGCAGGACAGGGTGCTGGCAGAAACAGGTTACCAACGATGTTGCTCCCACAACCTGGGACTGGGGCTGGCCAGCTTTTATCTGCCCCGAGGCATAGGGCGGCCCCGATCCTCTGGTGACTCGCCTCTCCTGGCCTGGAGGCGAGCACTCCTCCTGCGGGAACTTAGTTCCCTCCGCCTCTCTGCCCTGAGCCTCTGCAGCTCAGGAGAGGCTGGAGGGTGACCGGACCCAGAGGCAACCTCAGCTTCCTCTGATGGGGCTGAGAGTGGAGCACCTGCAGGCAATGGGTCCTCCATCACCTCAGGGGCCAGAGAAGACTCAGCTGATGCCAGCACCTGAGGATCCAGCACAGGTGAGGACCCTTCAGGCTCAGGCCCCAGCCCCGGCTCAGCTGGTTCTGGAGGCGGGGACTCCTGTGCAGGCTGGGATCCCTCAGGTTCAGCCTCTGAATCAGATTCCCAGGCCATCACAGAAATGCAAGCGAGGCAGAGATGTTTTAAGCCTTCCACTTTGCTTGGGGGGTGAGCAAGGCCCTCTTGACGCACCGGATCTTGGGGTGCTCTTGAGATCCTGTGGGGTCATCCCAGGTTCCCACGAGATCTTGTGCGAGCATCCCAAGCCGGCGCACTTAGCGGACCTTGCCCTACTAGCAAGGCAGTCATACCCTCCAAGTACCCGGTTTTCCAGGGACGGACCCGGAATTATGAAAGCCATACCAGCTTCTAATTTGATGCCCTGTTTTCCCCATCAGTGCTGACAGCACCGAACTCGGGGAGTAGGATGAGCCGGCGCTTGTTCTTTTTAAAAATGTATTTTTATTAAAGATTTTCTTTGATTTACAAAGGTATGTGCAACGTCTCTCTCTCTCGTATTTCCCCCCCCCCCCATGTAACATTTTTTTATTTTTTTACAAATCGGTTTCATTTTTTGAGACATTAGGAGGAAAAGGGGGAAAGAGGTGGGGGGGAAAGATGAGTGGGGGTGGGGTCGGGTGGCGATGTTTCTATTTTACTTACTACAGTGGTACCTCGGGTTACAGATGCTTCAGGTTACAGACGCTTCGGGTTACAGTTTCCGCTAACCCAGAAATAGTACCTCGGGTTAAGAACTTTGCTTCAGGATGAGAACAGAAATTGTGCGGCGGCGGTGGCAGCAGGAGGCCCCATTAGCTAAAGTGGTGCTTCAGGTTAAGAACAGTTTCAGGTTAAGAACGGACCTCCAGAACGAGTTAAGTTCTTAATGCGAGGTACCACTGTATATGTGGGGTTTGGTGTCAGCGTTGCTTGTGCAGGTTCTCTGCTGTTCACTTGTGTTCCTTTGGTGGTGAGAGAGGTTGGAGTTGGCCTAGGGTGTGGTTGTCCATTTGGGGTTGGCTGTGGTGGTCTTTGTTTTCGTGTGTGAGTGGGGTGGGTGGGTGTTTTGGATCAGGTTAGCCATATTGATTTCTATGCTGTTGGTGGATTTTTGTCGTTGTCTTGCTGGGCTGTGTATGTGATAAAGGGGAGCCATACCGGGGTGAAGGCGTCTTCTTCTATTTGTCCCCGTGTCAGTTTCAGTTGATTGGTTAATTTTTCTAGTAGGGCTGTTTCCCATACTAATTGGTACCATTGGTCCATGCTTATTCCTTTCATGTGCATGGTATCTGAAGAAGTGTGCATGCACACGAAAGCTCATACCAGTAACAAACTTAGTTGGTCCCGAAGGTGCTACTGGAAGGAATTTTTTTATTTTGTTCTGAAATGTCTGTTACTCAAATGAAATGGTGAAAGTTTATTCAAATCCTTCCAGTGAATCCAGTCCATTTTGTTGTTTCTGCAAATAAATTGTAAATGGTTTCCAGACTCTTTTGAAGTCCTTTTTGTCCTCTCATAGTTTGTCTGTTAGTTTAGCCAATTCTGCATAGTTCATCAGCTTTTCTTGCCATTGGTATTTCTTCCGTCTTCAAAAAGAAATAGTGGAAGAGAATTTTAAATTGTTAAAAAAAGCATATAGTATTTTATTAGAGTGGGAAACCAAAGAGGAAGAGGTTAAATCAGTTATGATTAAGTGGGCTCAGAATGTGGGACACAACATCCAATTTGAAAGTTGGGAAAAATTATGGAAAGTTGATATAAAATGTACAGATTGCATACTATTAAGAGAGAATTACATGAAAATGATGTATAGATGGTACCGTATTTTTCGTCCCATAGGATGCTCTGTCCCATAGGACGCACCTAGTTTTTTTTGGGGGAAATAAAGGAAATTCCCCCCCCTTTATTTTCCCCCCAAAAGCAGGTCGGGGAAACCGAACCAGGTCGAGGAACAGCGGGATGGCGGCGCTGCGCCTCCCTGCTGTCCCCTGAGCTTGTGGGGCTGGCCGATGTCTGCCCAGCGCGAGGGGCACCCTGCTTTAGGGTGCCCCGCCCGCCCGCCGGGCGGCAGGCTGCTATCCGCAGCGTGGGGAGCCCTGCGGGGAACTCCTGCAGGGCTCCCCACGCTGTGGAAGTATGCCTGGCACGAGGGGCGCTCTGCTTCAGGACGCCCCGCCCGCCGGGCAGCAGGCTTCTATCCACAGCCTAGACAGCCCTGCGGGACCTCCCACAGGGCTGCCTAGACTGCGGAGGTGTTCCCGAAGCGCCGGACGCTCTGCTTTCAGGGCGCCCGGCGCTCCAGGAAGCAGGCTGCTATCCGCAGCCTAGACAGCCCTGCGGGACCTCCCGCAGGGCTGCCTAGGCTGCGGGTGTCTTCCTGAAGCCTGGAGAGCGAGAGGGGTCGGTGCGCACCGACCCCTCTCGCTCTCCAAGCTTCAGCGAAAGCCTTCATTCGCCCCATAGGACGCACCCAGATTTCCCCTTCATTTTTGGAGGGGGAAAAGTGCGTCCTATAGGGCGAAAAATACGGTATATCACACCAGTGAAAATGGCAAAGATGTTTAGGAAAGAAAATAACATATTTTGGAGATGTAAGGAAAAGGAAGGAACATTTTCTCATATGTGGTGGGAATGCAAATGCATTAAAAAATATTGGGAAATGATATACAATGAATTGAAAAAAAATGTTTAAAATACATTTTGTTAAACACCTGATGAGTTTTTGTTAGGTATCTCAAATCAAGAGCTACCAAAATAAAAATGGACATTATTTAGGTATGCGACAACAGCGGCAAGAATCTTGATTGCACAATAATAGCTGACTCCTGATTTCATTCCTTTCCAGCCGTTGCCCCGCCATCCGATCCCTGCACAGATGGCACTCACACCTGCGCCCCGTCCGACCAGGCACGATGCGTCTACCATGGAGGGGGTTCATTCAGCTGTGTGTGCCTCACTGGTTACACGGGCAATGGGCACAACTGCACAGGTAAGTGGAAGAAGAGGTTTGCCTTGGGCTTTGCCTTGTCCTTCCTCGGTGATTCCGAGACCAGCAGGAAATCGGTCTGGTCCTCTGGAACTCTCCCCCACTAGAGATTCAGCGGACGCTTTAAGAACCTGCTGAAAACTTTTCTTTCCCCCCAGGCCTATGCAGCTAATTAAGGATACATCCTCCCACATTGGTTAATGGATGTCCGTTTTCTTTCTTTATGGTTTTGTGTTTTTATTGCTAAAAACCACTTTGATATACTCACTGTGACACAGGAGTGTGCAAACAAACCAATAAACAAAATTAAATGGTACAGATGGCGCAGAACTGGAACAGCAATCACACTTGAGATTAGAATTACGACCTCGAATGATTAGGAAATCGATGATTTCAACACAATTCCGTTTAAACATGTTCTTGCAAAGTATCTCAGATTTGTAAAATCGACGACAATTCCCATCCTTCAAGAATTTGCCAGAAAAATGACACATTGAGGTTTTGCTTATTTATATATTTATTTGGAAATAGAAACTCTCAGGTGATTAAACTGCAGCCAGAGCCCTAACAGTTCATGGCCACGGCTTTTGCGAAAAGTGCATCCTGCATTTTTTCTCTTGTGTGTGAAAATGGTCTAAAAACCTGTTCCTTTTCCTATCAGTCTGAACGGGATGTGCTTTAAAAATGATGCCTCGTTCATCTCTCTCTCTCTCTTTCTCTCCCTCCCTACTCTAACTCATCATCACTTATTACCTTCTAAATAATATTAGTTTGAGAGTCCATTGTTGCCTCTCGGACTTGACGTTTGAAACTTTGAGCCAGTTTTCCCCCTGTACCACTTTTGGAACAAGAGAGCGTTTGTCGCAGAGGTCTTTTGAGGAGCCTCCAGCCACGTCAGAGCAGGGCTTAGTGGCTTTTCGGCTCTGGAGATTTTAGGGGCTCAAGATATTTCTTTCGCCTTTGCTTCTGACGCCAAACTCCCAGGAGCGGAACACCTGCCTTCTCAAGCATGTGTAAAATTTATATACTGACTATTTACCCCCCCCCCCCAAGCACTAACCCAATAATACAGTGGTGCCTCGCAAGACGAAATTAATTCGTTCCGCGAGTTTTGTCGTCTTGCGATTTTTGTCGTCTTGCGAAGCACGGTGTCGGGAAAGTTTTGGAAAAGCTTCAAAAATGACCAAAGTCTTTAAAAACCTCAAAAAAGGCTACCACACCACGTTCTATGAGTTGCTCCTCGAAGTCAAGTCGCAACTGTATTAAACGGTGTTAAGAAAAAGGAAACAAACTTGCAAGACGTTTCCGTCTTGCGAAGCAAGCCCATAGGGAAAATCGACCCTTTCGTCTAGTGAGTTTTTTGTCTTGCGAGGCATTCGTCTTGCGAGGTACCACTGTAAAGGTAAAGGTAGAGGGACCCCTGACCATTAGGTCCAGTCGTGGCCGACTCTGGGGTTGTGGCGCTCATCTCGTTTTATTGGCCGAGGGAGCCGGCGTACAGCTTCCGGGTCATGTGGCCAGCATGACTAAGCCACTTCTGGCGAACCAGAGCAGCGCACGGAAATGCTGTTTACCTTCCCGCTGGAGTGGAACCTATTTATCTACTTGCACTTTGACATGCTTTCGAACTGCTAGGTTGGCAGGAGCAGGGGCCGAGCAACGGGAGCTCACCCCATCGTGGGGATTCGAACCACCGACCTTCTGATCAGCAAGTCCTAGGCTCTGTGGTTTAACCCACAGCACCACCTGTGTCCCAACCCAATAATACCCCCCCCAAAAAGAGCCACATTTTGAAGGGTATGGGATGTTGATCAGGTCAACCAAAAAAGGGAACGTTTTTGCCTGGCGCCTAAAGGTGTATAATGAAGGCGCCAGGCGAACTTCCCTGGGGAGAGCTTTCCACAGATGGGGAGCCACTGCAGAGAAGGCCCCGTTCTCGTGTTGCCACCCTCTGGACCTCTTGAGGAGGAGGCACACAAACAAAGGCCTGGGAAGATGCTCTTAGGGTCTGGGTAGGTTCATATGGAAAGAGGTGGTCCTGGAGGTATTGGGGTCCAAAAACCAAAACCAGCACTTTGAATTGGGCCCAGAAACTAATTGGTAGCCAGTGCAGTCGGACCAGGATCAGTGCAATAGGCTCAAACCATCTTGCTCCGGTGAGCAACCTGGCTGCTGAATTCTGCACCAGCTGAAGTTTCCGAACCGTCTTCAGAGGCAGCCCTACGTATAACGCATTGCAGTAATCTAACCTTGAGGTTACCAGAGCATAGACAACAGTAGTTAGACGGAAAATTCTTATTTTGCTCCCTTGGACCCTGTAATGGTTCTCGGGGTTGCTCGTGCGTAAGCCGGTGCAAACACCTGGCTGGGTTGCCTGAGTGAACCTTTTCTGTCCGGACAGCCACTCTCCCATGGCTGTCTCAATCGCTGGCAGAATCCGTCAGTGGGCGTTTCTTAAACTTCTTCCAGCAAAGAAGCTCTTTGACGCCTAGTCTCCTCCTACTCTCTCTGCGCGAAAGCCTTCTGCGCAAGGAGGGCGCAGGCAGCGGAGGACCTCTACTCTCCCCGCTGGTCCCCGGCAAGGAGTAATGGGACCGCCTCGCCGCTTCCCCCATCTGCCCCCCTTCTCCACTGGTGCTACGCTGATTCTCTTCCCCAGAAGATGGGCTGCCTCTCCCAATCCCGGGACGCTCTCTGGAACCCCTCTGGATTTTGCTCTCTCCCTCCAGCACTGATGGCAGTTCCCTGACAGACCCCAATACGTCTTGGGACATCCCTGTGTCCAAACTGCTTCCCAGGCTATTTATCCCCTGTATGCTCCCAGTCTTTTCTTCCTCCTCCACAGATGTGGACGAATGTGCGGAGCGAAGGTGCCACCAGGCAGCCGATTGCTACAATTCTCCCGGCTCCTTCTCCTGCCGCTGTTTCGCTGGCTACGAAGGCGATGGCTTCCGCTGCTCTCCAGGTACGGCCTCAGGGGCTGGAGAACTGGCTCTGCTCGATTGTGACGTTTCAGCTGCCCAACAAACCCAGCGCCCTTCCGGTGGGGAGCTTGGCTGGTTGTCCCGAGGTCATGGCCGAGGCAGGTTTCCAGACTGAGAGCTACAATGCACATGGGATAAATGAGGAAGTCAGAAAGGGTTAGGGCCTCAATTTCTAGCCTGGTCCAAAAATAACATAAGAAGGTAAGAAGAGCTTGCTGGATCAGCCAGTGGCACATTCAGTCCAGCAGCCTGTTGTAATAATAATAATAATTTATAGTAATAATTTATCTATTTATACCCTGCTCATCTGGCTGGGTTTCCCAACAGAATATTAAAAACACTATAAAACATCAGACATTAAAAACTTCCCTAAACAGGGTTGCCTTCAGATGTTTTCTAAAAGTCAGATACAGTGATACCTTGGTTCTCAAAGTTAATCCGTTCCAGAAGTCTGTTTCAAAACCAAAGCGTTCGAAAACCGAGGCGCTTTCCCATAGAAAATACAGTGGTACCTCGGGTTAAGAACTTAATTCATTCTGGAGGTCTGTTCTTAACCTGGAGGTCTGTTCTTAACCTGAAACTGTTCTTTACCTGAAGCACCACTTTAGCTAATGGGATGTCCTGCTGTCGCTGCTCCGCCAGTGCGCGATTTCTGTTCTCATCCTGAAGCAAAGTTCTTAACCCGAGGATAGCGGAGTCTGTAACCTGAAGCGTATGTAACCCAAGGTACCACTGTAATGCAAAATGGATTCATCCATTCACGCTTTTAAAAACAACCCCTAAAACAGCAATTTAACATGAATTTTACTATCTAACGAGACCATGGATCCATAAAATGAAAGCAATAAACAATGTACTGCAGTCACACAATCAATCAATCAATCAATCAATCAATCAATCAGTAGCTGAACTGGGTTCCATGCAGTCACAAAAACAAAACAAAAAGAGCTGCAAGAACAAAATTGCAAAATAAATAGCAAAAACAGACAGAGCTCAGCGTTACACTCAAAGCGGAGCACGTTCGGCTTCCGAAAACAGTTCGCAAACTGGAACAATTACTTCCAGGTGTGCAGTGTTTGGGTTCCAAGTTGTATGAGTACCAAGGCGTTTGAGAACCAAGGTACCACTGTAGTTGTTTATTTCCTTGATGGGAGGGCGTTCCACAGGGAGGGTGCCACTACCGAGAAGGCCCTCTGCCTGGTTCCCCACAGCGTCCAACCAGATGCCCGTGGGGGAACCCACAAGCAGGATTCGAACTCAAGAGCCCTCTCCCCTCCTGTGTTTTCAGCAATTGGTATTCAGAAGCATTGGTGCCTCCCAACAGAATGGCCTCATGTCTGCAGAGACATAGCCCCATCAGGGTAGCTAGCCGTAGGATGTTGGACCATGGTGTCGAAGGCCTGGGTTCAAATCCGCATCACGCCACGAAGTTCACTAGCGATACGGTCCTAACTCCTTTTCGCCTCCACAGATTTTGACGGCAGGGTGCAAGGATGCTGCGTGGTTGCACACAGGAGCAGGGCTCGCCTGCACAAACCCATGTGGACTTTAGACATGGAAAGAGGTTGCCATACGCCGGATTTTCCCGGACATACTGTATTTTTCGCTCCATAAGACGCACCTTTTCCCTCCTAAAAAGTAAGGGGAAATGTGTGTGTGTCTTATGGAGCGAATGCAGGCGGGAGGCTCTGCTCAGCGCTCCCTTTAAAGAGCCGTGTGAGCGTGTGTGCGGTTCTTGGGGGCTTTTCCCCGAGGAGGGAGAAGGGCAGCCCGTCACTGACTCCACGCGGCTCGTGAAAGGGAGCGCTGAGCAGAGACCGGGATGCATACAGGCTCTGCTCAGCGCTCCCTTTAAAGAGTAATTTTTTTTCTTGCACCCCCCCTCTAAAAATAGGTGTGTCTTATGGTCAGGTGCGTCTTATGGAGCGAAAAATACGGTATCTGGAATACTGCAGTCGGAAGCAGCGTCCGGGTGGAAATCGCTAAAAAATGTCCGGGAAAATCTGGATATACGGCAAGCCATGTCAGCGGTCTCCTCTCTGACAATTTACCTTAAAAATAGCTCCAAAACTTCATTATTTATTTATTTATTGCGATTTTGCCAAACGAGCTCAACACCTTTGGGCAAAACTTTGCCAAAAAACCCCCAAAACCCTCAACAACTTTTGTGATATATCAGCTTATCACACTATATGCCAACTCTAGTGGGATTGTACCCCGATATTTCAGATATCTTGGAGATATTAACAGGAAGCCTAAGGCACCGGGCTTTTCAGCAGAGGTTGGGTGGTCATCTGTCATGGATGCTTTAGCTGAGATTCCTTCATTGCAGAGGGTTGGACTAGATGACCCTCGTGGGTCCCTTCCGACTCTACAATTCTATTATTCTTTTTCCCGGCCGGCAGGGGGCGTGCAGAGGATAACCCGCTGTGAACACGAGCGGCTGTACGCCAGACAGCGAGGCGCTTCCTTCCCTGGGGGCCCCCACGTACCCGAGTGTGATGACCAGGGGAACTACAGGCCACTGCAATGCCACGGCAGCACCGGGTATTGCTGGTGTGTGGACACAGATG
This sequence comes from Podarcis muralis, assembly GCF_964188315.1. Classification (NCBI taxonomy): domain Eukaryota; kingdom Metazoa; phylum Chordata; class Lepidosauria; order Squamata; family Lacertidae; genus Podarcis; species Podarcis muralis. The sequence continues at coordinate 4,996,518 of NC_135655.1, forward strand.
GCAAGGAGATTCCTGGCAGCCGGGTGCCGCCGTCGACTTCCCAGCCAACTTGCAGGGTCCCAGGTTAGTCCCTCGTCTGCCCTTTGCTATGGTAAACTATCTGGGGAAAACAAGGGGGGGCTGTTCCTCTGGGGGTCTAGGACAGGGGTCAGCAACCTTTTTCAGCAGGGGGCTGGTCCACTGTCCCTCAGACCTTGTGGGGGGGCAGACTATATTTTTTTTGAGGGGGGAAAGAGCGAATTCCTATGCCCCACAAATAACTCAGAGATGCATTTCACATAAAAGCACACCTTCTACTCATGTAAAAACACCAGGCCGGCCCCACAAATAACCCAGAGATGCTTTTTAAATAAAAGCACACATTCTACTCATGTAAAAACACGCTGATCCCGGACCGCCTGCGTGCCGGATTTAGAAGGCGATTGGGCTGTTAGTTAAGGACAATTAAAAATAACAGGGAAATTAAGAAATGTAGATTAAGTGATAAAGATTGAAAAATCTTCAGATGTGGTTGATGGAAGTCCAAAACATTGTATAAGATAAGAAAATATGTTATGTGATGGTTGGGAATGATATGTTTTATATATAAAGGTAAAGGTAAAGCGACCCCTGACCATTAGGTCCAGTCGTGGCCGACTCTGGGGTTGCAACGCTCATCTTGCTTTATTGGCCAAGGGAGCCGGCATACAGCTTCCGGGTCATGTGGCCAGCATGACTAAGCCGCTTCTGGCGAACCAGAGCAGCGCACGGAAACGCCGTTTACCTTCCCGCTGGAGTGGTACCTATTTATCTACTTGCACTTTGATGTGCTTTCAAACTGCTTGGTTGGCAGGAGCAGGGACCGAGCAACGGGAGCTAACCCCGTCGCGGGGATTCGAACCGCGACCTTGTGATCAGCAAGTCCTAGGCTCTGTGGTTTAACCCACAGCGCCACCTCTCTCTCTCTCTCTCTCTCTCTCTCTCTCTCTCTCTATATATATATATATATAGCTTTCGAAAGCCATCCATCAGCATTTAACTTGCGCAGTTTGAGCTTGGAGACACCTGGTTGAAACACCACCGAGTTAAATGTGAGCAGAGCAGAGGACATTATTATTATTATTTATTATTGACGTGTTAAATTTTTAGACTGCCCTTCATCAAGGGATCCCAGGGTGATTTGCAATATAGAAAGACAAAAGTAGGTATTGACCAGAGAAGGAATGACCGCTGGGTCATGATTCTGTAATATCTGCTAAGTTTTGGTTGCTGCCAGGTTTAAAATCTGCTGAATTTGAATGCAATACTTCAGTGGCGATGGGGGTGGAGTCTGGGTTTTGGGAAGACCTGACCTTCCATTATTTCTCTTTCTTTACAAGTTTGCAAACCTTGGTTTGGGTCACTTAAAACTAGCGTCTCTCAAACCTGGGTCTCAAACTGTTGTAGGACTACAACTCCCATCATCCCTGACCTCTTGTCCTGCTAGCTAGCGATGATGGGAGTTGTAGTCCAACAACAGCCAGGGACCCAGGTTTGAGAAACACTGATTTACACCCTCCTTGGTTTTTTTGTTTGTCCTTCAGAGCCCACCCAGAGGCCGCAGACGATGTGTGAGCGCTGGAGGCAGAGCCTTCTAGAGCACTACGGGGGCAGCCCGAGGGGCGACCAGTACGTGCCCCAGTGCGACGCCCTGGGCGAATTCACCCCCTTGCAATGCCACGGGAACAGCGGCTACTGCTGGTGTGTGGACGAGCATGGGCGAGAGGTCCAAGGGACGAGGTCGGAGCCTGGAGTTCCCCCTGCGTGTAAGTGCTGTGGCGTCAGAAACAATTCTCTGCGAAGCCTTCAGGGGAGGTGGCTTGGCAGAACACAGGCAGCATGGCTGTTTGTGGACAGAAAGGGACTCTGTGGCAGAAGACATGGGGATGGGCATGGTGCAGCCAAGGAAGGAAATCCTGTAAGGCTGGGGAAACATTTATTTCAGACAAGGTCCACAATTCCTCTCCCCCTTGCTTTTCAACATCTACATGCAGCCGCTGGGAGAGATCATCAGGGGGTTTGGGCTGGGTGGCCATCAGTATGCGGATGATACCCAGCTCTACCTCTCTTTTAAATCAGAACCAGGGAAGGTCCTGTGTGAGTGCCTGGAGGCAGTTGGAGGATGGATGGCGGCTAATGGATTGAGGTTGAATCCTGAAAAGACAGAAGTTCTTGGGGGACAGGGGGCGGGCTGGTGTGGAGGACTCCCTGGTCCTGAATGATGTAACTGTGCCCCTGAAGGACCAGGTGCGCAGCCTGGGAGTCATTCTGGACTCACAGCTGTCCATGGAGGCGCAGGTCAATTCTGTGTCCAGGGCGCCTTTCTACCAGCTCCATCTGGTACGCAGGCTGAGACTCACCCTGCCCAACGACTGTTTTGCCAAAGTGGTGCATGCTCTAGTTATCTCCCGCTTGGACAACTGCCATGTGCTCTACATGGGGCTACCTTTGAAAGTGACCCAGAAACTACAACTAATCCAGAATGCGGCAGCTAGACTGGTGACTGGGAGCGGCTGCCAAGACTGGTCCTGAAAGACCTACATTGGCTCCCAGTAAGTTTCCAAGCACAATTCAAAGTGCTGGTGTTGACCTTTAAAGCCCTAAAGGGCCTCAGCCCAATATACCTGAAGGAGCATCTCCACCCCCATCGTTCTGCCCGGATGCTGAGGTCCAGTGCCAAGGGCCTTCTGGCAGTTCCCTTGCTACAAGAAACCAAGTTACAGGGAACCAGGCAGAGGGCCTTCTCGGTGGTGGCGCCTGCCCTGTGAAACGTGCTCCCATCAGATGTCAAAGAGATAAACAACTACCTGACATTTAGAAGACATCTGAAGGCAGCCCTGTGCAGGGAAGTTTTTAATGTGTGACATTTTAATGTATTTTTAATCTTTGTTGGAAGCCGTCCATAGTGGCTGGGGAAACCCAGCAAGATGGGCGAGGTACAAATAATAATATTATTATTCCCTTCTAGTCAACATTATGGGGGCCACATTTATTTTTTACTTTTTTACTTACTTACCCTATTTTCCATCTGTAAGAGTTCCCAATGTATAATACGCCCCCTATTTTGGGGGACTCAGATTTGAGAAAGTGGGAGGGAGATGTATCTATGTATAAGACGCCCCCTAATTTTTGACATTATTTTTTTTGGGGGGGGGGAACCTATTTTTTAGGGGAAAATACATTACTTACGTACTTACTTAAACACACACCAGTTTTATATCCCGCTTGATTGTGGAAAACCGCCAAGTCGTTTGCAAAAAAGAACGTCACAGCGAGATTGTTAGTGAAAAGCGTTGCGGCGTTAATTTCAAAAGATCAATAGACTAAAAAGCACGCCAGCATGCTAAGTATCTGGACAGGCTTGTCCAAGCAGAAACGTTTTTAGCAGGTGCCAAAAGGAGTAAAAGGGTGTCAAGAGGCGGGGAGTTCCAGAGGGTATAATCAATGCTAATTTTTAAAAGCAGATAAGAGGGTGGGGAAAGTAGCAGGTAAGACTGGTATAGAAAAGACCCTCTTGCACCCCCCCACCCTGAATCGGAAGAAAGGGGCAGGGGCTGTGCAGGGAAGCCCCATCAAGCAATCTCGTTGGGTAGCCAGTAAGAACACACACAGTCCTTTGGGTACCATCTCTGAGCCATGTAACACCTTTTGCCTCTCCACCTGGGTGGCTCAGTTGGTTAGAGCGCGGTGCTGATAGCGCCAAGGTTGCAGGTTCGATCCCTGTATGGGACAGCAACGTACAGTGGTGCCTCGCAAGACGAAATTAATCCATTCAGCGAGTCTCTTCGTCTTGCGGTTTTTTCGTCTTGCGAAGCACTGCTATTAGCGGCTTAGCGGCTATTAACGGCTTAGCGGCTATTAACAGCTTAGCGGCTATTAACGGCTTAGCGGCTTTAAGAAAAAGGAAACAAACTCGCAAGACGTTTCGTCTTGTGAAGCAAGCCCATAGGGAAATTCGTCTTGCGGAACGACTCAAAAAACGGAAAACCCTTTTGTCTAGCGAGTTTTTCGTCTTGCGAGGCATTCGTCTTGCGGGGCACCACTGTATTCCTGCATTGCAGAGAGTTGACCAGATGATCCTCAGGGTCCCTTCCAACTCTTTGATTCTCCCGCAGGCCTGCCCAGCGTCGCCCCTCCGACCGTCCGTCCCTCTCCGCGCCCCGACGTCAGTCCGCCCTCGGCCGGGACGTTCCTGCTGTACGCCCAGGGCCAGCAAATTGGCTACCTGCCTCTGAATGGCACCAGGCTTCATAAGGAGGCAGCGAAAACCCTGCTCTCCCTCCATGTAAAGTATTTTTCCTGGGGGGTGAGGGTGGGTGGGGGGCAAAGGAGGAATGGGTGGTTCTGGGGGTGGGAGGGCTGGCAAGGCCTCGGTTCAGACCACCTCTTCCCATGTCAAAAGACCACATGTGGGGGGCAGAGGCAGGCTAAACATGACCCCAACCTGCCTCCCACATCTCTGGAGGTGGAAAGGATCTAGGATGCTGTGGTCAGTGAACTTCCTGGCTGAGTGCAGATCTGAACCTGGGTCTCCTTGCAGCATTTGGAAGTATCATGATGTTGGAAGCCCAGGGCTGGATTTAGGCGCAGCTAAATCTGTGTTCAGGGCAGCTGTCTACCAGCTCCATCTGGAACTCTGGTTGAGACCCTCCCTGCCCGCAGACTGTCTCGCCAGAGTGGTGCATGCTCTGGTTATCTCCCACTTGGACTACTGCAGTGCACTCTACATGGGGCTACCTTTGAAGGTGACCCGGAAACTGCAACTAATCCAGAATGCGGCATCTAGACTGGTGACTGGGAGCAGCTGCCAAAACCACATAACACCGGTCCTGAAAGACCTACATTGGCTCCCAGTAAGTTTCCGAGCACAATTCAAAGTGTTGGTGTTGACCTTGAAAGCCCTAAACGGCCTCGGCCCAGTATACCTGGAGGAGCGTCTCCACCCCCATCATTCTGCCCGGACACTGAAGTCCAGCGCCAAGGGCCTTCTGGCGGTTCCCTTGCTGTGAGAAGTGAGTTTACAGGGAACCAGGCAGAGGGCCTTCTCGGTGGTGGCCCTGCCCTGTGGAACGCCCTCCCAGCAGATGTCAAGGCAATAAACAATTATTTTACTTTTAAAAGACAACTGAATGCGGCCCTGTTTAGGGAAGTTTTAAATGTCTGACGCTGGATTCTTTTTAATATTTGATTGGAAGCCACCCAGAGTGGCTGGGGAAACCCAGCCAGATGGGCGGGGTATAAATAATAATAAAGAATAAATTATCACCATCATCATCATCATCATCACCACACTATATGCCAACTCTAGTGGGGTTGTACTCCGATATTTCAGATATCTTGGAGACATCTATTAACAGGAAGCCTAAGGCACATAGGTATGCCTCATATCTTTTATTCCCCCCCCCCCCGTATGTTTCACAACTTAAACCCTTTTTTAGTACATGCCCTTAAAAGCTGTTAAAATGAAGTAAATATGTTGTTGTTGAGTCGTTGAGTCGTGTCCCCATGGACCAGAGCACGCCAGGCACTCCTGTCTTCCACTGCCTCCCGCAGTTTGGTCAGACTCATGGTTTGTAGCTTCGAGAACACTGTCCAACCATCTCGTCCTCTGTCGTCCCCTTCTCCTTGTGCCCTCCATCTTTCCCAGCATCAGGGTCTTTTCCAGGGAGTCTCCTCTTCTCATGAGGTGGTCAAAGTCTTGGAACCTCAGCTTCAGGATCTGACCTTCCAGTTAGCACTCAGGGCTGATTTCCTTCAGAATGGAGAGGTTTGATCTTCTTGCAGTCCATGGGACTCTCAGGAGTCTCCTCCAGCCCCAGAATTCAAAAGCATCAATTCTTCGGCGATCAGCCTTCTTGATGGTCCAGCTCTCACTTCCATACATCACTACTGGGAAAACCATAGCTTTAACTATACGGACCTTTTTTGGCAAGGTGATGTCTCTCCATGAAAATATAGACAGGCAGATTTCACAGTGAAAGTTGTCTCACTGACTCTCAGCGTTCAAAATTGGGTTCTGGTCCCACCATGGGAAAAGGTCTGGGATCCATTTCCCCTTCCTTCCTCAAACTCTCCTGTGCCATTAAATACTGCTCTGAAGCTCCCCTCTCAGAGACTGTTCCTCCCATCTCAAACGGTTAATATTATTTGCCCAGATTTTTAAGGAGCTCCCAGCCAAGAAGTGTTGGCAAACAGAGCTTCCAGGAAACTATTGGGGGTGGTGGTTTGTTTTCACCGAAAGGCCGCTGTCCTCCAGACCACCTCTTCATGGTCAGAGAGAGAGCACTTAAATGTGAAATAAAACAAAACCCCAGCCCAGTGGGGAATCGAGCAAATTCGCAGAAAATTAAAACAGGCAGAGAGAGAGAGAGCAAGACCTCCAGTGTTTCCACGGGGAAGAATATCACCAGTTGAGCAAAAGCTTTTCCTGAAGATGCAGCTCTCTGGAAATTGTGGACTCATTTAAACACTTTTCTCGCTCTCAAACAGAAAGTTTCCAAAGAAACTGTGTATGTGTGTGTGTTGAGGGGGGACAGAATAGACGGAATTAATTGGTAAAAGGTGCTGATGTTTTTGGAGTTATTTGCAGGGCCGCGCCAGGACATTTTGGCGCCTGAGAAAGGATTTAAAGGAAAATTCCCTTATTCCGAATAGGATTCCTCACAAGAAAAGGGGAAAGTTGACAGCTATGATTGGGGCATCTGGTTGGGCACTGTGGGACCGAGACGCTGGATTAGAAGAGTCACTGGCCTGATCCTGTGGCAGGGCTCTTTCCAGGGTGCTCCCCCCCTGCCCCCAAACAAACAAAACACAGCACGGAGCAGACAGACACAGGCTTTCCAAAAATAATTAAGCAATTGCATTTATTGTATTTTAGTAGCATTCAAAACCTTTGGGCCGAAGTTCATAAAATCATGCACAAAAGTGGATAGACAAAAGCCCCCCCCCCCCATCTCTCATAATGCCAGAACTCATAGACATGTAGTGAAGCTGAATGTAGGAAGATAGAGAGTATAGGTGCATGCTCTGGTTATCTCCCGCTTGGACTACTGCCATGCGCTCTACGTGGGGCTACCCTTGAAGGTGCTCACTGGAAGGACAGATTGTGAAGTTGAGGCTCCAATACTTTAGCCACCTCACAAGAAGAGAAGACTCCCTGGAAAAGACCCTGATGTTGGGAAAGATGGAGGGCACAAGGAGAAGGGGATGACAGAGGACGAGATGGTGGGACAGTGTTCTCGAAGCTCCAAACATGAGCCTGACCAAACTGCGGGAGGCAGTGGAAGACAGGAGTGCCTGGCGTGCTCTGGTCCAGGGGGTCACGAAGAGTCGGACACGACTAAACGACTAAACAACAACAACAACTTTTGAAGGTGACCAAAAACTACAACTAACCCAGAATGCGGCAGCCAGACTGGTGACTGGGAGCGGCTGCCAAGACCACATAATACGGTCCTGAAAGACCTACATTGGCTCCCAGTACATTTCTGAGCAGAATTCAAAGTGTTGGTGCTGACCTTAAAAGCCCTAAACAGCCTCAAATGCCTAGGATACCTGAAGGAGCGTCTCCACCCCCATCGTTCTGCCTGGACACTGAGGTCCAGCTCCAAGGGCCTTCTGGCGGTTCCCTCATTCCAAAAAGTGAGGTTACAGGGAACCAGGCAGAGGGCCTTCTCGGTGGTGGCACCCGCCCTGTGGAACGTCCTCCCATCAGATGTCAAAGAGATAAACAATTACCTGACATTTAGAAGACATCTGAAGGCAGCCCTGTTCAGGGAAGCTTTTAATGTTTAATCGAATTTTTGCTTTACCGGGAGGTCAGCAAGCCTCACCAGCAGGGGGTCAATGGTTTCTCTACGTGCCTCATCGTAAAAGGGACATCTAAAAAATATGTGTTCAGGGCTTCCTATATCCCCCAATGGACAGTCGCAAATTCTCTGGTCATATGGATCCTTCCAAGACCGGCGAGGGCAGAGTCGAGCTTCTGGCAAGTGTAAAAGCCCTTCTTGCATTTTTGGATACAAGAAAAAAGAGATATGCTGCTGGTGCAACTATATCTCTCTCGATTTCTACAATTTTATAGCTGGGGCACCTTAAGCAGTTGTGTTGTGTCTCGGTGTCTATAATTCTTTGCCTAACCATTGCTTTTGCTTGGCCCAAGCCCAGACTTAGAAGGGCTTGAGGGGCAAATCCCAGTTTCTGAAGAGTGTTCATAATCAGGGTTTTTCGCATTGGCTGCTAAATTAAACGAGTGCAGCCAGTTATTGGCAACTCATCTAGCAAGCAGGTGGTTCCTTGTAAGTGCCGGAAGCAGGAAATAGAGACCGGATTTCTTGGAAGCTGATAATAGCCTTGCCTCAATGTCTGGCTGTTCCTCTGTGTGTATGCCCCTCTAGGGTTCCATTGTGGTGGGGATTGACTATGACTGCAGAGAGAAGATGATGTACTGGACGGATGTTGCTGGTAGAACCATAAGCCGGGCGAGTCTGGAACAAGGGGCAGAACCAGAGACGATTATCCAATCGGGTATGTGAAAATTTCTTGTTCTTTAAGCAGTAAGGTAAAGGTAGAGGGACCCCTGACCATTAGGGCCAGTCGTGACGGAGTCTGGGGTTGCGGCGCTCATCTTGCTTTATTGGCCGAGGGAGCCGGCGTACAGCTTCCGGGTCATGTGGCCAGCATGACTAAGCCGCTTCTGGCGAACCAGAGCAGCGCACGGAAACGCCGTTTACCTTCCCGCTGGAGCCTATTTATCTACTTGCACTTTGACGTGCTTTCGAACTGCTATGTTGGCAGGAGCAGGGACTGAGCAATGGGAGCTCACCCCATCGTGGGGATTCGAACCGCCAACCTTCTGATTGGCAAGTCCTAGGCTCTGTGCTTTAACCCACAGTGCCACCTGTGTCCCTTTTTAAGCAGTACGTCATGCAAAATTTAATACAAAGTGATTTAAATATATTTTAAAAATTATACTGCATTCTTAAGTATCCCTGTAGTTTATGTATTTCTGTTGCTACTGGTAACTTGAATGGAAATGTAGTTTTACCTTATGAGTGTTCCTTTTTTCATTTGACTTTTTGAAACTCCTGCCATTAAAGACAGACTTGAATCGGGTGTGTGGCTCATTTCCTCTGGGTTCCCAGTCCACACTGGAGGTTGTGAAATACCGCCCCCACCCCAGCTCATATTTGCAAAGTCAGGCAACTTCCCCTAAAAGGGAAACTTGGCAGATTTTTGCTCCGAAGGGAGTCTGCAAATCTCCAGGGATTGTTCTGGAGGAAGCGGGATAAGTGCAGGACGCACCTATCACATGCAATGCCCAGGGCAGGTGGGTGGGTTGGGCAGATCAGGTATTTTGCAGCAGTTGGAGGCGTGCTTTGTAAATGCCAGGCTGCATTTCTGAAATGTTCATTGAGGGGCACCAAGAGTCAGGGAGGACTTCGAGGTGTGCAAGACTATCGGGCTTCGAACATCTGGTAAGGCTGGATCATCAGTTTTGTTGAATTAGTTAAGCTAAACATTCTTAACTGGATGTTGAATAAATGTGCAATTAATCGTAATCTGGTGAACTGGGTTCGCTTCTCCGCTCCTCCACATGCAGCTGCTGGGTGACCTTGGGCCAGTCACACTTCTCTGAAGTCTCTCAGCCCAACTCACCTCACAGAGTGTTTGTTGTGGGGGAAGAAGGGAAAGGAGATGTGAGCCGTTTTGAGACTCCTTTGTGTAGTGATAAAGCGGGATATCAAATCCAAACTCTTCTAATTGTGACTGTTTTGAATTGCATTGCGCGATTCCTTATTGGATTGTGCAAACCGCTCTTGTGCATAATGCTTTTTATAGGTTTTCTCACTTCCCAGAAACCTGGAAGTGGCATGATGAACAGAATAGCAGGGAACATGCAGGCTGTACCCCTTTCTTAAAACTTCGAGGTCAGGGAATCCTTGAGCCTCCATCAAAGTCTTTTTCTGGACTTCTCCTCCCTCAGGGCTGATGAGTCCAGAAGGCCTCGCCATCGACCACCTCCGAAGGACCATGTTTTGGACAGACAGCGGCTTGGACAAAATCGAGAGTGCCCGGCTGGACGGCACAGAGCGCCGTGTCCTCTTCGCCACAGACCTCGTCAACCCTCGTGCCATCGCGGTGGATCCCATTCACGGGTGAGTGGCAGGACCCACAGAGAAGCAGAAGGGAAATTTCTGAAGTACCATATTTTTCGCTCCATAAAACACACTTTTTTCTTCCTAAAAAGTAAGGGGAAAGGTCTGTGCGTCTTATGCAGCGAATGCGTGGGAGAAAAGCAGATAATGCTTTTTTTTTTTGAAAGAGGGAAGGGGGTGTTGAAACAAAGTCGCTGATCGACAAGCGATCAGGAGGGAGATAACGGACACTAGCAATAAAGGAGGCTGCCTGGGAGGGGGGAGGTAAAGACAGCAAACTTGCAAGGAGAGGAGACAGGAAGACTAAAGCAATGAGGAGAGAAATTAGAAGAAAAGGAGGAGCAAAAAACTGCTCCAGCTAAGGAAAAGACACTAAGGCAAACAAGAGGGAAGGGGGTGTTGAAAGGAAGCAGCTGATCGGTAAGCGATTGGGAGGGAGATAAGGGACGCTAGAGATAAAGGAGGCTGCCTGGGAGAGGGGAGGTGAAAGCCCATGGATCCTCAGCATTTTTGCATTGGGTCACCCCAAATTCACCATCAGATCACATAGCATGTCCATGGCTACAGCTTGCACCAAAAAAACCACGTACCCACTGTTTCATGGGGCCGCAATGGCGCAAAAACGTGGTTACAAAGCACGGATCCACATGGATCCTCAGGATTTTTGCATTGGGTTACCCCAAACTCACTGTCAAATCACATGTCTGTGGCCACAGCACGAACCACAAAAATCATACATCCCCTGTTTCTTTCAGAATTTTTTTTCTCTTGTTTTCCTCCTCTAAAAACTAAGTGCATCTCATGGTCAGGTGCGTCTTATGGAGCAAAAAATACGGCAGTTTTGTTAAAATGACAGAATCTGAAGAGCATCTCCTTCAACCGTCTTTGCACTGATTGCAAAATGCAAATGAACCACGGTTCGTGCGGGTTTCAGGTTGCAATCTTATACCTGCTTATTGGAGAGTAGCCACGCTGAACTTACCATATTTTCCCATGTATAAGACGATGGTTTTTGCTTAAAAAAAATTAGGCAAAAATTGGGTGTCGTCTTATACACAGATAGTGAATGCAGAGGGGGGACATGCGATGAATGGCAGTAGCAAGCAGGAGATTGGCAGCGGCGATTGGGCGGGTGATTGGTGGCTGCGGCAAGGCCCTCTGACGATTGGCTGTGGTGAGGCGGGCAGGCAATTGGCAGCTGCGGCAAGTGGGCGGGTGGGCTATTCGTGGTGGTGAGGCGGGCCGGCGATTGGCAGCTGCGGCGAGGTGTGCGATCGGCAGTGGCTGTGGCAAGTGGTGAGCAGGCGGGTGAGCGATTGGCGGAAGTGACCCCCCCACCCACCCCAAAAAGCTAAACAACTTAATTAGTTTGGGGTTAAAAAAAATATGGGTCATCTTATACATGGGGGCGTCTTATACATGGAAAAATACAGTACATCTTCAAAAAGAAAAGGGCAAAGTAAAGAAGGGATGGAGCAACCTCTCTATCATAGAATCATAGAGTTGGAAGGGACCTCGAGAGTCTAGTCTAACCCGCTGCAATGCAGGAATCCTGTCCACAGCTGTCCCTGGGTGGGTTTGAATGACTTCTGGGTAACAGCCAGACACATTGGCCCATTGCGCCACATCATCATTCAGCAGACATGCACAGAGTTGTACAGGTAATAATTTTGAAGGGCAATCTCATTATTTTATTACCCGTTCACAACCCTGTAGGGTGGACCAGTATTGTCATTATCCCCATCTTACTTGCAATTGGAGAGCCAAGGCTACAGGCAGAGGAGAGATCTAGCCAGGGGGCTTTTCAGTGTTTGGTCCCTTAGCTACAGCAGCTCACCAGCACTGTCAATTTCATTCAGATGCCTATTCAGACTGCTTATATTAGCAAGATTCGAACCACCCACCTTCTCATCAGCAAGCCCCAAAGGCTCAGTGGTTTAGACCACAGCACCACCCACTGAAATCCCAGTCCCAGCTCCTGCCAACCTAGCAGTTTGAAAACACACCAGTGCAAGTAGATAAATAGGTACCGCTGTGGTGGGAAGGTAAACGGTGTTTCCATGTGCTCTGCTTTCTATCACGGTGTTCTGTTGCGCCAGAAGCGGTTTAGTCCTTCTGGCCACACGACCTGGAAAGCTGTCTGTGGAAAACGCCGGCTCCCTCGGCCTGAAAAGCAAGATGAGCGCCACAACCCCATAGTCACCTTTGACTGGACTTAACCGTCCCAGGGTCCTTTAACTTTACCTTTTTTTACCTTAAAAAAAATGTTCCCATCGTTATTTGTTTCCCCCCTTTTTCTGTTACAACTGTAAAAAAGCAAAACAAAAGTCGGATGCCAAGACCAGCACTCTAACCAGCAGGTATTAATCCCCAGAGGTTTTGGCAACACAACAACAAAAAGCATTTTTTGCCTTCTTTCCAAAAGCTCAAAGGGAATCAGTCAGGGGTGCAGATCTCAGGAATTCCCCAAGTGCAAGAGGTGCTCACAGAAGCATTCCCAGGCACCCATAGGGTCACAGAATCATAGAGTTGGAAGGGACCGCCAGAGGTCATTCAGTCCAACCCCCCTGCAATGCAGGAAACTTCATTGTAATTTGTGGAAGAAGCTTTTCTGTTGAAGCCAATAAAATAATTACGGTGTAGGTTTGGTTCTGGTATGTGTGCGCCTGTTTGATGTCCATGACACCTGTTGACCCCTACCTGGGAAGAGGTGATGAAGGAACTTCCCGAAATAATGGGAGTAGCCGGCACACGAATCTCGGGCCTCACTTTGTTTGTGTAACCACTTTGATGCGCAGCCAACCATAGTTGCTCTTGGCATCTCCCTCCAGGAATCTGTACTGGACGGACTGGAACCGCGAAGCGCCCAAAATTGAGACATCCACTGTGACTGGGGAACACAGGCGGATTTTGGTCAACCAAGACATTGGGCTGCCCAACGGCTTGACCTTCGACCCCTTCTCCAAACTGATTTGCTGGGCAGATGCAGGTAAGAGGCATTTCGCGGAGAGAAATGGAGGGGGTCAGGAATCACAATCGGGCTTCTAAGGACCCAGCAGTCAAGATCAACCACATTCAGGGCTTCACTTAGTGTTAATATAATTGGGTTGCCTGCATACAGAACCTTATTTATTTCCTTGAAACCTGTGTGTATAAACCTTGACTATAAAGGTTGAGAGTGTGCTCTTAAAAACCAGAAAGTATCTGAGTGTGCGGCGTATTTTATTTATTTTGTTCCCTTGCATTTATACCCCATTTCACTCCATTATGGAAGCCAGATTGCGTCCAGGTGCTAACCCACCCAAAACGTTGACCAGACCTGAACCTGCTTAGCTCAGCAAGGTGGTGGCTTTGTGAACCTTCAGACCAGACTTCCTCAACCTCGGCCCTCCAGATGTTTTGAGACTACAATTCCCAGCATCCCTGACCACTGGTCCTGCTAGCTAGGGATCATGGGAGTTGTAGTCCAAAAACATCTGGAGGGCCGAGGTTGAGGAAGCCTGCTTCAGACCATAACCCGGGACACACAAAGGTGATGTGCAGGCATTAGGAAAATGGTATTTCAGGAACGCCTGTCTCCTGTTACAGATCACCTAACTAAAGACACCTCCCTCCCCTTCCCATAAGCATTCTGGCGTTTCCTGCCCACAGACCGCCTTTTTAGGCTAATGCTCCACTCACATTGTGCCCCCCCCCCAAAAAAAACGGGATGCACAAATCAGCCCTTCACTTAAGGTCTGCCCAATTCTGCAACCCGAATCATCTACCGTATTGGCCCGAATATAAGGCGCACCCAAATATAAGCTGCAGCTTTAAAATTGGAGGCGGGGAGAAGAAAAGGGAGACAAAATACCCAAATATAAGCCACTCCATTCCTTGCTGCTCCTGGGGGGGGGGGGCGTTGTGTTGCCGATGGCCTTTTCCCTTCCCGGCCTTGGGGCAGAGGACAGGGGACTATGCGCAGGGCGGGCGCCGGTTTGCCACGCTCCTGATGCTGTTTGCCCACAGCTCCTGGCTGAATACCGTAAGGTCACGAATATAAGCCACATTTTCACTTTTTACATTGCAAAAAAAATGCGGCTTATATTCAGGCTAATACGGTATTTGCAATTATGGACCAGAGCAAGGAAGAGAATGCCCCAATTTAACTCTCCCTCTTTTCGGTTTGGAAAAAGGAACCAAGAAGCTGGAATGCGCACTGCCTAACGGGACGGGGCGTCGCGTCATTCAGAACCACCTCAACTATCCCTTCAGCATCGTGAGCTACGCCAATCACTTCTACCACACGGACTGGAGAAGGTAGGTCCCAAAGGCTGGGAGAAAAGCCTTTTTCAACATAAAGCTGGTTCCAATTTAAGTGACCTACAAGTTTGGGTTGATGTTCTTCTCGCATTATGAAGGTACCTACACACTTGGCCCAACCATTCCGGATGTGAAAAAGTCACTACACGGGAGAGTTTGTCATCTCCTGCATTGCACAGGAAAAGTGTCTTGGGAAGAACTGTAGAATCAGGCCTCAAAAAATGGCTCACCCGCTGGTGTTTGGGGAACCTGGGCCAGTTGAGGGGGTCAGACTTAACTCTGACCACTCACAACACTTTAAAAGAGTCTTGCATTAGCTGGGGTCATTTTTCATCATTGTGCCTCTTAATCTGTTGACTTTTCACACTTTGGCATAGGCCAGCTAGCCACTGCTCTTGAAGGAATGATGTTGCCCTGGATGAAAACTATTTTCCCTCCCCAATTTTCTGCTCAGGGATGGCGTCATAGCTGTGAACAAAGACAGTGGTGCTTTTACAGGTGAATATCTTCCAGAACAGCGAACACATCTCTATGGAATAACAGCCGTTCACGCCTACTGCCCAGGAGGTAAGATCTGGGGTTTTGCCGGAAATGTATGTTGCTTAACCACAAGCATTTTCTGCTCCCTGGGAAAATTCTTCTTTTTAGTGATTTTTCTCAGGGCTGTTGCAAAACTATACTTGCTGCTGACATCACAGTGCAGTAGAACTGGAAACAGCCATGGCAAATGAAACATCCCTGTAGAATCCTTGTCTCTGTCTACCTATCAGGACTGAGGGCAATTTACCTCTAAAAAGGTAAAGGGACCCCTGACCATTAGGTCCAGTGGTGACTGACTGGGGTTGCGGCGCTCATCTTGCTTTACTGGCCGAGGGAGCCGGCGTACAGCTTCCGGGTCATGTGGCCAGCATGACTAAGCCGCTTCTGGCGAACCAGAGCAGCGCATGGAAACGCAGTTTACCTTCCCACCGGAGCAGTACCTATTTATCTACTTGCACTTTGACGTGCTTTCAAACTGCTAGGTGGGCGGGAGCAGGGACTGAGCAACGGGAGCTCACCCCGTCGCGGGGATCTGAACCGCCGACCTTCTGATTGGCAGTCCTAGGCTCTGTGGTTTAACCCACAGCGCCACCCACGTCCTCTACATCTGATTAATTCCTATCAGATCTGCACTGTGGGATTCCTAGCAGAAATGTGCTGTGAACTCAGCACATCAATAGGATTCCTGACTGGGCAGTGAGTGAAAAGGAAGATCTAGCTAAAACTAAACGATGCCAAAACTGGGGCCTTGCAACAAGTTATAAAAACCTTGCAAGGGTGGGATGTTTTTTGCAGAACATTTTGGCCTCCTCAGAAGTGCGTCAACTTATATCTTTTATTCGGCAGAGAAAAAATGGTTTTTTGGCCATCAGAGAGGCATATCACCGCCTATGAACTCTACACACACACACACACACACACACAGAGAGAGAGAGAGAGAGAGAGAGAGAGAGAGAGAGAGAGAGAGAGAGAGAGATGGGAGGGACAGGAAGGAGTTTGCATCTTCTTTACCTTAAGATTTGTCTTCCTTCAAGATAACCCTTGCTGCTTCTCTTTTTGCAGGAAGAAAATAAGCTACTGGTACTTGGGGCAGAAGAAATGACCGGGGGGGGGGGGGGAGAGGCAGCTGGAAGGAGACTCCCACTGAGAAGATATTACTGTACAGAGTGCAAAAGACCCCTCTCCCAACTACATGAAGACAACCAGCAATATGTACTGAAGGGAATTAAGCGGTTTAACTTAGAGCAAAATTATCCAGTATTTTTTAAGTTATACCTCAAATCTTTTTACTACTGTATTTTTTTTTAATGAAAACATTTTTTTTTTATGTATTGCCAAGATGAAATGGTGCTATACCCTTTTGCTGATGGGAGCAACTTTGGAAAAAAATAATAATTATGAACATATACATTTATCCTTACTCTATTGTTATTTTATTAGAAAACACAAGAGACTCTCTGCTTTTAAACGGGTGGCGTGGCAGCAATCTGTATAGGGACCCTATCTGTATGTGCGGGAATGGCTTCTGCAAAAGTGCCTTAAGAAGTCCATGTTGGTTTTTTAAAGAGCTCTGGTTGTACGAGAAAGGTGGAAGTAGTTTAGGAGCCATGCAAAGGGTATTTTGCAAAATCCAATGCCCACGCCCACCTCTCGCCTCTTCTGACTGTTTTTAGTATTTATATGAGAATATGCTAGAATGAACTGGCTCAAATCTACCCTCCCCCCCCCCCCCAGGGCTCTGCGCAAGTGAGGTGTATGTGCCAACACCTGACTGAAACTTCTGGTCTTTTCTAGGCTACTCCATGAATTTAATAATAATAAAAATAATAAATTTTCTAAGGCCGTTTCAAGGCTTTTTGTTTTTGACACGACTACCGGGAACTTCTGCTCACAGCACAATGAAATGCGGTGTGTGTGTGTGTGTGTGTAAAAGGAACACTCCACATTTGAGGTGGGGGCCTTGGAAGTTCGGAGCATCGCTTATCCCATGCAATACGCTCTCTGAGCACACTCCCTTGAAGGGGAGGGACTGCAGCAGCTCCTGTTGTCCTTGGCAGCCTCGCACTAAAGGATGACGGTTTGGATCGGTTTAATCCAAGCTTTTATTCACGTAAAGAAAAAAATGATATGGAGCGGATGTGCTGGCAGCTGCCCTTGTTTTCTTTCCAAACATGGCAGCCGTATCCTTTCTTTCTCAACTGCATGCGAGGTTCAGCTTGGAGGAGTTCCCCTAAGGGCAAGGCCAGCGGCAGCAGCAGCTGGGGAGCCAGGAACCTGCCTGCTTGCTCATCTCCCCACCTTGCCCAGTCTGTGGTCAGTTTTTGGATCGGCAATAATCGCCTGGACCGCTACGATGGCTTCGTTGATCTTCGTCTGCAGCTCGCGGAGCTCTTCTATATGCAGGAGGCGGAGGATCTGGGCGGCTTCGTTGAGAACGGCATCTGGGGCGGAAGGGAAGAGGAAAAGGAAAGGGCTGATCAAGCTTTAGTTCGCCATTAAGTGCTTAAGCTCGGTCAGCTGCCCTGAAACTAACTTTCTTTCTTCCACAAGACAAGGGGGCTTGATGATGCCTCAGGCCAAGAGCAGCTCAAGCAACCCTGAAGTCAGCCCTTGCATCTGTCTCTCTCAGGAGACAATGGAGGACGGCGTCTTTGGGGGTGAAGGCAAACTGCGGGAAGGTTACAGAGCTTGCTGTGGCTGTAAAGACCGATATGGGAGAGCCTTACAGACAAGGACGTTAAGAAGAGCTTTGCTTCTGGATCTAGCCAAAGGCCAGTCTAGGGCCGAATCCTGTTCTCACAGTGGCCAAGCAGGTGCCCCAATGGGAAGCTCGCAAGCAGGACGCGAGTGCAATAATGCTCTCCCCCTGTTATTCCCAGCCACTGATATTCATCATCATAATTTATTATTTAGACCCCGCCCATCTGGCTGGGTTTCCCCAGCCACTCTGGGCAGCTCCCAACAGAATGATAATAATAATAAAAAAGTGATAAAACATCAGACATTAAAAACCTCCCTATTCAGAGGAATGGTGCCTCCGACAGTAGAGGGAACCCAACCATTGATAGCCTTATTCTTTTAAAGTCCTCCAACTTTGACCATCTCTACCTCTTCCATAATTTATTTAGTGCTGTGTGAAGAAGTACCCTTCCACGCTAAGCTGGATGTCCACAAATTCTAGCACTGCCACAGAACACCAGAGTGAACTGAAGCAATGATAATAATAATAGTTTTAATATTTATTCCCTGCCCATCTGGCTGGGTTGCCAGCTTGAGGCTGGGCGATAATGGAAAGACACACCTGGACGGACTGCAGGTCTTCTTTGGCTGGCAAAGGCCCCATAATCCCCTGGTGCCCAGCTCCCAAAAGACGGGCAGAGCACCAGGGCAGCATCCCATACCAAGAAGGCGAGTAAAATCTCAGGGGCTGAACTCTGGCTTGTGAACAAGCCTCTCTAGGCCAGTGTTTCTCCACCAGTTGCAGGTGAACATAGTGGCATCTCCTTACAGAGTTCCCATGCATTTGAGGTGCTGGGAGGGGCACTGATCCGACACTGGCTTTAAAAGCGGAAGAGAGGAGGGCATCACACTCCTTTCTGGAACTAGCTCTTCCTGGGCTCCCTTCTCCCTAAATCGGGGTGAGATGCCATCACAAATACAACACGAATTAGAGAGGTCAACTTGCCTTGCCTTGGGCACGATGCGGGGGAAAAGAAATGGGAAATAGGCTACAGTTCCCTTGGGTTCCTATTTCCCCCATAAACTACCCTTTTCCCAGGTGTTCTGTGCCCCCAAAGGAGGGCTAGCCCTGACCCACAGGACTACGGATTACGTCCTCCTTGAAGCGTTCTTTCCACTAATTTAATTGAAATAGTTTTAGTAAGTTACTCTCACGGAGAGAGCATTTTCTCCCAAGTATGTAAGGATGAGAGGAGGCTGGGGACTCAATGCCCCCTAACGGTTCTGATAACAGCAGGACACTGATTAAAATACAAATCTTGTTCGCAGCAGGGCAAGAGGAAAGTGGGACATGCTTTGTGACGAGCTTACACACAACATGATGCTCATGCATCCAAACTTGCCCAGCATGCAAACCATGGTCTCTTCAAAGGATGTGCGCAGAACCACCACCCCCCGAACATTTGCTGTGTTGAAGCGCACTCTCTTACCTCCTGTGTCAAAGCCAAGAATGTGCTTGTCCAAGGTGACTGGCAAGCCCTTGGGGAAAGAAAAGGGAGAAAAGTGTTATGCCTTCTCTTCAACAACTGAATCCATCCAAGTCATCAGATTTGGTGGTGTTGATTCCATTTACTCAACTTAAGTCCTGCAAATCCTAAAATAAGACACTATAGTTGCTACCTACAGTGGTACCTCGGGTTAAGTACTTAATTCGTTCCGGAGGTCCATTCTTAACCTGAAACTGTTCTTAACCTGAAGCACCACTTTAGCTAATGGGGCCTCCCGCTGCCGCCGCACCACCAGAGCATGATTTCTGTTCTCATCCTGAAGCAAAGTTCTTAACCCGAGGTACTATTTCTGGCTTAGCGGAGCCTGTAACCTGAAGCGTATGTAACCTGAAGTGTATGTAACCCGAGGTACCACTGTACTTTGATGGCCAGCATTTCCTCACTTCTGCTTCCAAAGATTTCAACCGAGCAACTCTCCCAACATCTGGTGGGCAGGATTGTGGCCTCAGAAACTAAGGCATTTGGAAAGGAAGACGCTTGGAAGTTTAAATTAATTTATTCCACAAAGGGGCTGTTTGATGATTCCAGGTCTTTTAAGAACACAAGACAAGCCTACAGAATCAAATCCAAAGGACCATCAAGTCCAATGGCCTATTCTCACAGATGCCTTTTGGAAGTCTGCAAGCTGGACCTGATTTGTGATTTTCCCCACAGCTTTTAAGATACGGACGCTCGAGAGGATTTGCAAGTCAAAACACCGCACGTACGTACCCCTACCTTTTACAAGTGCCATGTGTGATTTCATAGCAAGAAGCAAAAAACCCAACATCTTCCCCAGTTAAAACCAGTTCCCATTTATCAGCTAATTGCCAGCTAGTCTACTGCATCGGGCTCATAGCCTTCGCGGCTACCACCCAAGGATCAGGGGTCTGGTGGTCCCAGGCAGAAGACAAGAGAAGGCCTCTGGCATTATTCTCGCACAGGGCAAGTTGCCACGAGGGAACCTGTCAAGCGAGATTAATCGGCAATGTGGTCTCTGAGCGCAGCCAGCTGCTCAGCAGCCACTGAGTTGCCTAGGAAGAATTTTATCAGCTGACCTCCACCTACTCTGCCAGCGGCTGATCTCAGTAAGAGATGTTAAAACAGCAGAACACAGCGTGACTCTTCCCTCTCTGAATGCACTCCGCTGTGGGCTGCCTGCTGCGTCCTTGGTCTGACTATTTTCATGGATGCATTAATTCCAGCAATCCTTGTGTTCAATTACAGAACTACCATATTTTCCCGTCTGTAAGACGCCGTGTATAAGATGCTCCCTATTTTGGGTGACTCAGATTTAAGAAAATGGGGGGAGAGAGATGGCCCAGAGTATAAGACGCCCCCTAATTTTTGACATTATTTTTTAGGGGGGGAAACCTAATACACGGAAAAATACGGCATTTATTTAGCTCCACAGTTCTGGAGAGGGGCAGTGCCCATGGCATTCCTACACAAATCCATGAGCTGCTAAAAGCAGCTTGTGCCACAGGAGTTTCTGAGAGCTTTTAGCTCATTCACACCAACTATGTATAGGTGTGGACGCGGGTGGCTCTGTGGGTTAAACCACAGAGCCTAGGGCTTGCCAATCAGAAGGTCAGCAGTTCAGATCCCTGTGATGGGGTGAGCTCCTGTTGCTCGGTCCCTGCCCTTGCCAACCTAGCAGTTGAAAGCACGTCAAAGTGCAAGTAGATAAATAGGTACCGCTCCGGTGGGAAGGTAAACGGCGTTTCCGTGCGCTGCTCTGGTTCGCCAGGAGCGGCTTAGTCATGCTGGCCACATGACCTGGAAGCTGTACGCCGGCTCCCTCGGCCAGTAAAGCGAGATGAGCGCCGCAACCCCAGAGTCGGCCACGACTGGACCTAATGGTCAGGGGTCCCTTTACCTTTACTATGTATAGGTGTAGAAGCCACCTCTCTGAAAAGAGGTGCTTTTCATTTAAGGTAACTGTCATGTAATGTGGCTACTTCCGAAAGGCGGCCTTCTCTCTGCATCCTTTCTGTGCAGGATCACCTGGGCTGTTGCTGGTTTCAGACCCTGCCAGCTTTATTAACGCAGAGGGATTTCAAGCCATTCAAAGTGGCTGTAATTGAGGCAAAGGGTTCACTGGCTGTACAGAGACAGAGAGTTAGACATACCTCTTTGGACTGATTTGCCTTGGCGACAGCCTCCTGACTCAAACGCTCCTGGACCAAGATGCGAATTGCCTGGGAAGGAAAAAGAAGGCGAAAGCCCATGTAAGTGCTGGAGGATCCCTCTGGCCCAGGATGATCTGGAAGAGCTTATAGAAGCCAGCAATGACATACAGTGGCAAATGATGCAATGCGGAGAGGGGCATATGGTGCCTAAACTGGCAAGGGCGAGGGAGATCCTTACTGTGAAGAACTTACACCAAAAAAAATTCAGCGCTGTCTTCCAAGATTGTGCCTTCCTAAGAGGTAGCCAAGTTTTGTTTCAACTGACCCTAGTATTTGAATACATTCCCTTTCCACCAGTCCCTTTCCTTGGCCATATTTGATTCTACAGTAGCTCCTGAGAGCAGAGGTGGGAGTGAGGAAATAACGGGTGAGATTTTTCAGGCACAAAAGCTCTTGCCCCTTAAGCTGCTGCCTCTCAGGCCAAACAAGATGTCACAAACAGTAAACATGCATTTAAAAAAATCCCGGCGATGTACATTCACCCTTTCCTCACCTGCTGCATTTCCACGTGTACCCAGAACCTACAGAGGGAAAACCAGCTTGCAGAGGGATGATTTAGAGCGTGGAAAAAATGTCAGGAATGCCACCATTTGGCCTCTTCTCTGCTCTAAACTACTCTCCCAGAACTGCTTTCCCCTGAACAAAGCAACCTCTAGGATTTAAACACACATTATCTGCATATAAATATTTAGGTTGGCCATATAGGCTAGGCCTCCACACAAGTGTGAATGGATAATTGAACGACCGTGGAGGCGCTGGGTACATCACCCAAGCAGGTCCCACAGGCATAAATCACAACTATCACATGGCTAAAGATGGGCTTGGAATTCTGACAAACTCCTTTTGTTTTGTGCTGACTCGGACACCCTGCACAAACCTCGGGACCTTAGCTACATTTCAAAGTCTGCCGTTGCAACAAAGATGGATTTTAAAGAACCGATGCCAGCTACTTCTGCCTGTGCCCAGTCTTCTGACATGGTCAACAAGCTCAGTTTTGCTTCTATCTCTTTCCATCGGGAAAAGGCAGCACCAAATATCAACAGAGAAATTGTGGCCATAGCACAAACAACCGCCGTGCTTGTTTCCAAGGCTACCAAAGTTCCTTCAGGGGGTCTTTACTATTTGTGCCTCAGTAAAGGGACGCAGGGTGGCGCTGTGGGTTAAACCACAGAGCCTAGGACTTGCCGATCAAAAGGTCAACGGTTCAAATCCCCGCGACGGGGTGAGCTCCCGTTGCTCGGTCCCTGCTCCTGCCAACCTAGCAGTTCGAAAGCACGTCAAAGTGCAAGTAGATAAATAGGTACCACTCTGGCGGGAAGGTAAATGGCATTTCCGTGCACTGCTCTGGTTCGCCAGAAGTGACTTAAGTCATGCTGGCCACATGACCCGGAAGCTGTACGCCGACTCCCTCAGCCAATAAAGCGAGATGAGCGCTGCAACCCCAGAGTCGGTCACGACTGGACCTAATGGTCAGGGGTCCCTTTACCTTTAAAGGGCAGAGAGACCAGCAGCCTCAATGCAAGGGCCACCCACCTCACAGCAAACCTACATTTACCTGAAGCAGGAGCCGGGCCACAGCACATTTACTCCTGAGTAAGTCCCACAGAATGAAGCTGGCAGGGCCTACTTGTGAGTAAACACACTCTGGCCTGAGATGCACAACTCAGGAGTCAGTTACTTGGGAAACTTCTGAAGCTCTCTCTTAGATGAACTGCTCTTATGGCAGGAAGTTTTTTAAAATATATGTTTAAGCACCCCTTTCAATGACAGGATGGGAGCGTGAAGATCAACATTAGGAATGGTTTCCTAGCTTTAAATGCAGCTGGTAATTGGAATAAGTAATTATCCTGCCACTGAAAGGTGTGCAGGAGTAGCTAAAGAGAGGACTTTCGAAAGCGTCAGTGATTCGTGAAGGGTGAAGGACAGAGGCTGGACAATATGCCCTACAAGTCCCCTTCCTCTTTGAAACCTCTCACCCCAAACTCATTCTAGGCTACCAATTAAAATAAAAAAATTAACACGTTTAGCATCTTTTTGGGGGGAAGGAGAGTGGTCAGCATGCTTGTACAAACCATTTAAGAAACCACTTTTAATCTACTGCAGTTTGTATTTATGAAGAAAGAACAGGCTGCTAATGAGCTAACCTTGAGCATCACCAAATAGTCATCATGACGCTGGATCTGAAGGAGGTTCGCCAAAGCCATCACACCAGCCTTAAAGTCAGGGTTGTTTACTGTGGAAAAGCACACACACACAAGTTGATTCCCCTCTTAATCCAGGTGCCACCTTTTGCAGCAAGAGGGGAAACCTGTGGCTCTTAAGTCTAATTTCATGCAGGTGGGGGAAGCCCGGAAGAAAGCAGAGATGGATGGAGCAACTGAAGGAATTGGCGGGGAGGGGATCTTCTGGTGTTCAGACCTTTTGGTAAAAGCGATTTATCCCTTTCCTAGCAGCCTGGGGAAGGTGTGTGGGGAGAAAGGATGGTCCTGCCCACTTTTTGCCCTGGACCCTCCCACCGCTGGCTTCGGTCCCACCCACTGCCTGCATGCAACTCCTGAAAGATTACCACCCCCCAAGGGAATTTGGCCCTGGAAACACTCTCCTGTTTCACGGCATGAAATACGGCATGAAATACGGTGGCTTCTTCACTCACCATCCAGGTTGATGAGGGGTTCTGCATTTTTAGATGCATTCTCTGTGTTCTTAGCCCCCTCGGGCGTGGAGTCCTTATACTTGTCAGCTGTTGAAACAAAAGCCGTTCTGGCCCGTGAGTGACAATGGGGTTTTAGAGGACTATGGATGAGCTAAAAATGAAAGGAAGCAGCCCCAGGCCAAGAAAGGAAACAGGCACTGAACTATTCTTCTCCGTGAGAACAGCTTGTGCACAGAACGGCAGCAGCTGTCCGAGATGCCCGCAGCCTTCGCGTCAGAAGCCTGTCAATTGCTAATAAAAATGATGACACTTAAGTAGCAGCTGAACATGGAAAGAAAACAACAGATTTTCTGAACAATGGGGGAAACTGAGAAGCACGGCCCAAACGCAGGAAAACGTGAGGCCAAAACTATACATTTGGCAAAGAACCCAATGTGGGTATCAGCAAAGAGTTGCAAATTGGCAAAGTGGAGAACTGGCAGGCAGGCAAAGGGTATTTATGTGCCCTTAAAACTTTCCTCTGCTCTCTTTTGCTGTTCTTTGCAAACCCTGGATTCTGTGGGCTGGCCAGGTTAAAAAACAAACCAACAACAATATCTGGGGTGGTGGTTTCAGAGAAAAAGCTATTGGGGGCAGGGAAAGAGTTAATGTTTTCCCCCTTGCAGCTATTTGACAGAGAGCCTGGCTCCCAATCCTGAGTGTCTGTCACATGTAGCAATTGAGTGTGATAGAAAACTCAGGCTTGCGGATAATCAAGGGCAAAACTGTGAGTCAAAAATCTCTGGACTTTCAAGCCCACTTCTCTCAAGCCAATGTCCCACTGATGATAACAGAACTCAGGTGGCTTCCAAATTGATTTGTTCAAGATTACAGCCTTACATGACAGACTTATTCTGAACTGGAAAAGTTTGGGTGTGCTTGAGCCTCTAGTTTCCATGGCCTCGCTGATGCCTAGCGACTGAATCCTGCTAACTTCCAAGAGATATAGACATGTGAAGTCTCTCTGCATTCAGACTCCTCTATCTTTTAATGTCACCTTGTGTGAGCTCCCTTCACCCTACACCTCTTGCAGCAATGGCACAAGATTCAACACTGTTCGGGCAACTGAGAAAGTAAGAAATAAAGCTTAAGCCGTAACGGAAGAGTTACAGCACAATCCTGGGCATTTCTCCCCAAAGCACGTTTTATTGAGAGCAACGACACTCACTCTGAGGCAAGGTGTTGCCCTTTTAAAGACTCTAGACTTGGAATGAAATAAAGGAGTATTCCCTTTATGCACCTTAAAAAACTACAGCCAGAAATTAAGAGTAAATTACAGTGTTAATTGGCACGTGCTTTCTGGCCTCTTTCTGGCTCAGCTTGAAAAACAGAACTGCAAAGGAAAGGGATCTATACTGCCTTTGAAGACAAGGGAGAGTGAAAAGTCAAACATACCATTGTCCCCATACTCAAGCCTAACTGCCAGTCCCAAAAGCCAGTCAATTGTTTCTTGTCGCTCTTGGATGTTGAAGGGACAATTCACATCTTTAAGGTACTGTGAAAAACAAGAAGAAGATTGAACTAAGAACCTTCAATGATTCATAAGAAATTAACAAACACTGCAGGTTTGTCTGGGAGAGCAGCTTCCCAGGCAATGGGCATCTTGACTTGGAGGGTAACACTAAGGACTTGAGGAGGGGGGCAGAAATAGAAAATTGCTGCTGCTGCTCCTCACCTGGGTAAACCTAACATTTATTAGTTTGTAAGGGCTCAACACACAAACTGCATACAAAAGCACACCCTTGCCTTGGGCCTGCAACAATTTGTCTGCAGCTAAACACGTCTGGCCAATGCCAGAATGGGAGATCACTTGGGAACCTCATCTGTGCTACCTTGAACTTCATGGGGAAGAAAGGTGGGATATAAATCTAACACAAAGGAAAAGGCTCTCAATGGCTACAAGCCATGATGGGTGTGTTCTACACCTGTTGTCAGAGGCAATAAATGCCTCTGAATATCAGCTGCTGGGAACTGCTGGAGGGGAGGGTGGTCTTGCATTTGGATTTCCAATTGGGGCACCTGGCTGGCCACAGTGATGCTGGTCTTCAGGGGTCAGCAAACTTTTTCAGCAGGGGACCGGTCTACTGTCCCTCAGACCTTGTGGGGGGGACGGACTATCTCTCTCTCTCTCTCTCTCTCTCTCTATATATATAGGGGGGGGGGGGGAAATGAACGAACTCCTATGCCCCACAAATAACCCAGAGATGCATTTTAAATAAAAGCACACATTCTACTCATGTAAAAACACGCTGATTCCCGGACCGTTTGTGGGGCGGATTTAGAAGGCGATTGGGCTGGATCCGGCCTCTGGGCCTTAGTTTGCCTACCCATGGTCTTGATCAGCAGTTCTCAACCTGTGGGTCCCAAGATGTTGTTGGACTACAACTTCCATCATCCCTAGCTAGCAAGGCCAGAGCTCAGGGATGATGGGGAGTTGTAGTCCAACAACATCTGGGGACCCACAGGTTGAGAACCGCTGGTCTAGGTGGTCCCTTTTGCCTGATCCAGCACAGCTCTGCTTATGTTCTCAAAGAAATGATGAATTGGGCATTTTGCATCTGCAAAGCAAAGGAATGCAGAAGCACAAACATGGTCGTGTGACATTGTTCACAGCAAAGGGTCTTGGGGCAGGAGCTGCCACTGACAGATCACACTGATAAGCATTTCCAGACCGGAAATAATAACTGTTAGCATCAGCTAAGGTTTCAAGAAGTACTAACCTTTTCAAAGGACTTTGTCCATTCTGCAGCATTGTGGATGTTTCTCAGATTCCCTCTGTCTTCAATTTTGTAGTGTCTGATTTTCTGGTCTTCAAGCCAAACAATGAAGTTTCGAAATTCAGTTTCATCTGCGATAACAGATTAATAAAGTCACATTGATGATGTCAAAGTCTATCCCAAGTCATTGAATCCACCAAAGGATTTATGCCACTAGAGAGCTTTCCAAACTTTTCATGTCAAACTTTTAGACGAGCATCATTTTGTAATTTAGTTTTATTAGCAAACCGGAGGTTAAACTAACCCCTTTCCAGGAAAGCAGGGAGTGTTTGCGTGATACCCCTACACACAGCAGCTGACACACTTGTGTTGTGACACACAGTTTTGAAAGCTCTGGGCTGAAGGGGGAACTGCATAGGGAAAACAAAGCAGACTAACAGAGGATGTACCAGAAACCCTTGAACACATTAAAAGAAAATGTATTTCATTTCATTCATTCATTCATTTTATTTGTATGCAGCTTTTCCACCCAAAAATCATGTTCAAATTGGCTTACAACAAAGAAACAGGGATGCATTTCAAACAAACAATACAAAAACAATTTCATATCATAGCAAAATAACATAGCAACAATTTCATAACCTAACAAAACAATAGCAAATTTAACAACATACAAAAAACCCCACATTCCAATACTATAATTATAGCATGCACCATCCAATAGCAATAATAATAATAATAATAATAATAATAATAATAATAATAAACAGTATCAGAGCACTTCCCTCGACCCACCACTGAGCGCATCATGCAGGGAAGTTAAGTTAAGCTAAGCAGATATATAAGATTGGAACGTTTAATTATTAAGATACAAAATTACAATATCAATAATAAAGTTACAAAATAATAACAAGGAAGTCACACACGGGTGGAGGGAAGACACAGGGCAAGAGAAAGAAATGGATAAATGCTGGTACATAATGAAATGTGAAAATGTGAATTTACGAATATAACGTATATGTATCAATATGTAAAGATTTCATATATGTATTGCAACATTAATAATAAATTAAGTGCATAATAATTGTCCAGGGCACCTGTTTATCAGCTCCATCTGGTACGCAGGATGAGACTGTCTGGCCAGAGTAGTGCATGCTCTAGTTATCTCCCGCTTGGACTACTGCAATGCGCTCTACGTGGGGCTACCTTTGAAGGTGACCTGGAAACTACAACTAATCCAGAATGCGGCAGCTAGACGGGTGACTGGGAGTGGCTGCCGGGACCACATAATACTGGTCTTGAAAGACCTACACTGGCCCCCAGTACGTTTCCGACCACAATTCAAAGTGTTGGTGCTGACCTTGAAAGCCCTAAACGGCCTTGGCCCAGTATACCTGAAGGAGCGTCTCCACCCCCATCATTCAGCCTGGACACTGAGGTCCAGCTCTGAGGGCCTTCTGGCGGTTCCCTCCCTGCAAGATGTGAGGTTACAGGGAACCAGGCAGAGGGCCTTCTCGGTAGTGGCGCCCGCCCTGTGGAACGCCTTCCCACCAGATGTCAAAGAGAAGAACAACTACCAGACTTTTAGAAGACATCTGAAGGCAGCCCTCTTTAGGGAAGCTTTTAATGTTTAATAGGTTATTGTATTTTATTGTTTTGTTGGAAGCCGTCCAGAGTGTCTGGGGAAACCCAGCCAGATGGGCGGGGTATAAATAAATTATTATTAATTATTATTATTATTATTATTATTTTATTATTATTATTATTATTCATGAATTGAGCACAGCACACGCGAGTCAAAGTAACGTGTGAACCGAGCTGGGATGGGGGCGGGGGGGAGGCACAAGACCAAAGGCGCCAAGGGGCGTGGCCAAGACAGCCACGGGGCGGCGCTAAGGGGACCACGTGCGCACGCATGCGCGCTGCGGGGCAAGCCGCCGGCCACGACTGAGAGGAAAGGCGCCGACGGGAGTTTGGGCCTAGCCGCCTCACCTCGGCAGTTGAAGCCGGCCGGGTTGTGGTAGTCAAGCGCTGACAGCTTCCGCCGGAACATGGCGCCGCGCCTCGGGAGAGCCTCTGCCCGGCTCCGTTGCCGTTGCCGCCGCCTCAGCGAGAAGCGCCTCAGCCGCTGCGAAGAAGACGGCGAGAGACTGAGCGCGCCTGCGCAGCAGAGGCTGGAGTGGGCGGAGCTGCGAGGGGGTTATAAGTCGGCGGTGGCCAATCGGTGCTCGTGCCGAGCCGAGTGGGCGGGGCGAGCCGGAGGTGAGAATGGGCGCGACTTAAAGAGAGGAGGGGAAGGGATCGGGAAGGAGGCGCCGAAGACGTTGACTGACAGGCGCCCTGGCGAATAGAGGCGAGAGGTGGAGGAGGCTTGTGAGGAAGGAAAGGGATGCTGAGGAGGAAGGCGCCATAGACTTATAGCGTGTAGAGGGAGGCGGAGGGCTGGATTCCGGGGCCAGTTCAAACTTTTTATTTTGCCAACCATAAAAATCAGGGGGGACAATCATGGGTTTGGGGGCAACAGTGATTGCTCTTAAAAAATGGTTTTGTTTAAAGGCTTTTTAGGCAGACGGAGGGCAACAGGAAGGACGAAAGCTTCCCCTGTTGAATATCCGCCTGCTGCCTAGAT
Source organism: Podarcis muralis (assembly GCF_964188315.1). Taxonomy (NCBI): domain Eukaryota; kingdom Metazoa; phylum Chordata; class Lepidosauria; order Squamata; family Lacertidae; genus Podarcis; species Podarcis muralis. The sequence goes on from NC_135655.1 coordinate 5,025,991, forward strand.
TTTTAAGCGCACAGGAATGCAACGTTGGATTTTTCTTTTGTTTGCATGTGTTTCAAGAAATCCTGCTAACAGCATCTGGCTAGTGGGATGGAGTCAAAGGTTTTCCCTATTTTTCAAAAGAGGATATTCCACAGTTCAAGCCAATGAAGATTTAAATCGATTTTTAAAAATCTGATCCATTTTCTAGAGTGATTTATTGGACAGGTGGAGTTAAAGCTCACTCTTGTTTTTATTTTACAAAAGAACATGAAAATTAATAGCTTTTTTGGTTTGGATTATATTTTGTTGTTGGATTTTTATAGGAGCCACCCTGGAAGCCAGTCCAAAGGGTGGCACTCATAACTTTCAGATCTCACACTTCATCATTTAGAAGCCAAAGCTGTCTTAGACTTCAGCTGCATGTCAACAACTAAGATTTCTGCATCATTGAACTAAGTGGGATGTACTTCTGCGCAGACATGTAAGCAAGCCGCTCTGTGAGCCTTTTTGGCGGAAGAGTAGGTTATAAATGCTAGTCTAAATAAAGCTTTGCGGAAATGTTTTGAACATCCGCTTGCTGCTCATAAACATGATTTCAGGTCAGAGAGTCCTCACCGTGCTGTTTTCGCACCAAGAGCAAACAGCTCCAGAAATTTGAACCTGGGTCTCCGTAGCCCGTATCCTATAGGTAAAGGTAAAGGTACCCCTGCCTGTACGGGCCAGTCGTGTCCGACTCTAGGGTTGTGCGCCCATCTCACTTAAGAGGCCGGGGACCAGCGCTGTCCGCAGACACTTCCGGGTCACGTGGCCAGCGTGATGAAGCTGCTCTGGCGAGCCAGCACCAGCGCAGCACACGGAAACGCCGTTTACCTTCCCGCTAGAAAGTGGTACCTATTTATCTACTTGCACTTAGGGGTGCTTTCGAACTGCTAGGTGGGCAGGAGCTGGGACCGAAAGACGGGAGCTCACCCCGCCGCGGGGATTTGAACCGCCGACCATGCGATCGGCAAGCCCTAGGCGCTGAGGTTTTACCCAGAGCGCCACCTGCGTCCCGTATCCTATACCCAAGACAAAAACGAGGCGTCTCTTCTGTGCCACAACCTACTTCCTTCCCTGGAGTTGCTGTGGTTATCAGGTCAGTGGGCTTTTGCCCAAACTATCCAGCAGAGGGCTTTTTGCAGAAGGAATCAACTCGCAGCTCTCTGTGGCGAGCTTGTCATATCGAGATGAAGCTCCCACAAATTATTATAACATGCCTGCTAATAACAGAACGGTGAGATGGATATGGAGCACACAGGGAGCATCTTTCTTGGAGGTGTTACTTTCGAAGGAGCAGAGAGTCGGCCCAGGATAACTGAAGAAGCATTTCCACCCCCATTGTTTGGCCCGGACACTGAGGTCCAGCGCCAAGGGCCTCCTGGTGGTTCCCTCCCTGCAAGAAGTGTGGTTACAGGGTACCAGGCAGAGGGCCTTCTCGGTGGTGGCGCCCGTCCTGTGGAACACCCTCCCATCAGATGTCAAATAAAAAAGCAACTACCTAACATTTAGAAGACATCTGAAGGCAGCCCTCTTTAGGGAAATTTTTAACGACTAATATTTTAATGTATTTTTTATCTTTTGTTGGGAGCCGCTCAGAGTGGCTGGGGAAACCCAGCCAGATGGGTGGGATATAAATAATAAATAAATGATAATAATACCTCATGTAACGTTTGCTTCAGGTTGAGTGTTTACAGGTTGCGTCCCGTGGTGACCCGGAAGTACCGGAAAGGGTTACTTCCGGGTTTCGCCGCTTGCACATGTGCAGACGCGCAAAATGACGTCATGCGCAGAAGCAACGAAGCGTGACCTGCAGATGCGGGTTGCGTTCTTTTCAGGTTGCGAACGGGCCTCCAGAACCCTTCGCAACCAGAGGTACCACTGTAATTATTATTACTGTTGTTGTTTAGTCATTTAGTCGAGTCCGACTCTTCGTGACCCCCTGGACCAGAGCACGCCAGGCACTCCTGTCTTCCACTGCCTCCCGCAGTTTGGTCAAACTCATGCTGGTAGCTTTGAGGACACTGTCCAACCATCTCGTCCTCTGTCGTCCCCTTCTCCTTGTGCCCTCCATCTTCCCCAACATCAGGGTCTTTTTCAGGGAGTCTTCTCTTCTCATGAGGTGGCCAAAGTCTTGGAGTCTCAACTTCAGGATCTGTCCTTCCAGTGAGCACTCAGGGCTGATTTCCTTCAGAATGGAGAGGTTTGATCTTCTTGCAGTCCATGGGACTCTCCAGAGTCTCCTCCAGCACCATAATTCAAAAGCATCAATTCTTCGGCGATCAGCCTTCTTGATGGTCCAGCTCTTAATTATTATTTGCTACCAGGACACATTTAGATCAGCCTTCACCAGCCTGGTGTCCTCCAGATGTTTTGGGCTACATCTCCTGTCAGGCCAGGATGGCAGAGGTGGTGGTTCTCCTTTGCCTCACCCAGGTCTCTCTCTCTCCCCACCCTCTTCCCAGGAAGAAAAGGAGAAGGTTGCCCCATGTCTTCCATGAACCTAATGCTTTACAGCCATCCAAGTTGGATGCAATCACCAGCTCTTGTGGGTTCCCCCTATTGCCAGCAGGATGAGAAAGCACACGCTGCCTCCTCTCACTCGCTGTACATCCATCAGAGCCGGCGGCAACTACAGATGCTTCTAATAATCTCTCTTCCAATGCCCGTTTCATCCAGGGAGCCTCCAGCCCCCTCCCGCTTTGTACTTTGTCTCTCGTGTCGTACAAACCTGGGAGGAAACAAGGCACCCTCTTCCACCAGCCCAGTGGTTCAAGAGTGGACAGTTCCACCCCTCTGGGCGTGGTGGGATTGCCTAGTGGGCCTGCTAAGAGGCAAGGGAGCGGCAGAGGGGCAAATGAGCTGTGTATGTCATAGAAAACAGAACCGGGATTCAGAATGGCCTTAAACAGATTGGAGAACCAGGCGCCAACTAACAAAATGAATTTCAGTAGGGACAAATGTCAGGTTCTGCACTTAGGCAGGAAGAAGCAGATGCACAAATATAGGATGGGGGACACCTGGCTTACTAGAAATACATGTGAAAAGGAGCTAGGGGTCTTGGTGGACCACAAGCTTGACATGAGTCCACAGTGTGATGCAGCAGCAAAAAAAGCTAATGCTATTCTAGGCTGCATCAACAGAAATATAGTACCCAGATCAAGGGAAGTAATAGTCCCACTCTCTTCTGCCTTGGTCAGACAAGACTTGGAATACTGCATCCAATTCTGGGTACCACAATTTAAGAACGATATTGACAAGCTGGAAGGTGTTTAGCAGAAGGCAACCAAGATGACCAAGGGTCTGGAAACCAAGCCTTGTGAGGCACGGTTGAAGGAGCTGGGTATGCTTAGCCTGGAAAAGAGGAGGCTGAGGGGAGATAGGATAGCCATCTTCAAATATCTCAAGGGCTGTCACATGGAAGATGTTTTCTCCTGCTCTGGAGGGTAGGACTCAAACCCATGGCTTAAAGTCACGAGAAAGGAGATTCCGGCTAAACATCAGGAAGGGCTTTCTGACAGCAACAGCTGCTCAAAAGTAAGACACTCTCCCTCAGGTGGTGGACTCTCCTTTCTTGGAGGTTTTTATGCAGATATTGAACAGCCATCTGTTCTGGATGCTTTAGCTGAGATTCCTGCATTGCAGGGGGTTGGACTAGATGACCCTGAAGGTCCCTTCCAACTCTACGATTTTATGAAATGACTACCAGTCTTTGAAAAACTAGTATCTCTGGATCAGGCTCATCCCCCCCCCCTTTTTTTAGTTAATTCATAGTTTTGGGTGGATTCTGAATGTGCAAATGTGTGTCGAATTTTATTGTGCTATTATCGTCCGTGGTGGGTCGTGCAAGCCACTATTCTGAATGATTTCTAAAGGGTAGTGGGATATCTTTAGAGAACCAAGGGAGCAGCGGCAACCCGAAATTTGGTAACCGCTGCTTTAGCCCAGCAAAGCAATCCCTGACATGGGGACAGCTTTGCCTTCTGAGATGGTGACCACTGCGTATAGAACTATCTGCCGTCTAATGATGCTCACTGTAAACGGCACCACAGGGACAGCACAGAAGTCTGCGATACAAGGAGATGAAAAGGACGAGTCAAGATGCCCCATCAATCACAACACACAGTTTTTACTTGCAGAACAAACGGGGGGGGGGGGGGGGAAGCTACCAAATACAAGTGTTAGAAAAACAGTGGTAGTAACTACGTCGGGAATGTACACGCCGGCCTCCCAGGCCCTTCCGAAGCTATGGCACATCCTTAGTTAAATCCTTGGAAAAGAACAAAATTGGCCGAGGCTGAACAGCAACTGCAATTCTGGTCCCCCGTCCCCCCTCGCGTGGCGCTACTCTAAAAATGCTACATACACACAAGACCCAAATGCTAAGGAACATCGGAATAAATCTAGCCTGCTGCGATAATTTTACGATTCAACATAAATAACTGAGTGACATTTTTTTGGGGGGGGGGACACAAAAAAGGAATAAGGATATTATGTACATACACACACAGATACACAACCCTTTTCAACCATGCTCTGCGCAACCCTCTCTTTTTTTTGGAAAGAAAAAGACAAAAGGGTTTTTGTCTGGCAAGAGCGTAAGTGGACATCAATTTGACTCTTTTACACATTCCCCCCTCCCTCTCCAGACAACTCTGCAGATGTCAAGATCTTGAGCCTCGTAACGTAGAGCAACACCACCATTCCATTCTCCCAAGAAGGCAGCCGTTTTCTTTTTTTTATGATCATGCACTTCTCTGTAAACTTCCAGGCCATTTTGATTTTATGTTTTAAATTGGGTGGACTCTGGAAACACGTCCACGTTGCTGAAAAAATCTCTACATCAGTGTCCAGGGCGGCCCAAATTGGGGTCACAGGCTCCTGTGAGGTTTACAGAATGGCACAGAAAAACTTCTTCTCCCTAAAGGGGTTTTCTGAAGCAGGGACGGGAGTCAATAGAGGGTCTTCTTTGGCGTGGGCTTCGCAGTAAGCCATCAAGTCTGCGGCGGCTTTCGACACCTGGGAGGAAAGAGAGAGGAGGTCAAGTTCCCCGGAAAGCAGTTCTCAAAGAGCAGCTACTTGGGCAAGGAAGCCCACGGAGGCAGAAGATGGAGACCTTAAACCCTCTAGATATTAATAGACTCTCAACTTGCACAAAGTCAATGCGAGTTTTCCTCCAACTGCAACAGAAATCTACCCTCCTGTAGCAATGAATCATAGACACCGAGAGACAACAGGACTGCTCAAGGTGCCCCAACTATAAAATTGGAGAAATCGAGAGAGATATAGCCGCACCGGCAGCATATCTCTTCTTTCTCGTATCCAAAAATGCAACAACAACAACAACAATAATAATATAATTTTTATTTATACCCCGCCCTCCCCAGCCAAGGCCGGGCTTAGGGCGGCTAACAAGCAATAATAAAAACAAGTTGAATGAATATAACTTAAAAACAAAATACAACATTAAATATTGAAACATTAAAATATTAAAATGTAGCCTCATCGCAGGAGGAGAAAGGAAAAGAAAAATGAAACGAGGGGGAGGGAATCAAATTGGCTCCAAGCCAAAGGCCAGGCGGAACAACTCTGTCTTACAGGCCCTGCGGAAAGAAATCAGATCCTGCCGGGCCCTGGTCTCATGAGGCAGAGCGTTCCACCAGGCTGGGGCCAGTGTGGAAAAGGCCCTGGCTCTGGTTGAGGCTAATCTGACTTCCTTAGGGCCCGGGACCACTAGGGTCTTGCTATTTATGGACCTTGAGGCTCTCTGTGGGGCAGACCGGGAGAGGCGGTCCCGTAGGTACGAAGGTCTCTAGATATTAATGGACTCTCAACTTGCACAAAGTCAATGCGACTTTTCCTCCAACTGCAACAGAAATCTACCCTCCTGTAGCAAAGAATCATAGGCACCGAGAGACAACAGGACTGCTCAAGGTGCCCGGACTAAATAATAATAATAATAATAATAATAATAATAATAATAATAATAATTTATTTATACCCCGCCCATCTGTCTGGGCCTCCCCAGCCACTCTGGGCAGCTTCCAAAAGAATATTAAAATACTATAATACATCAAACATTAAAAGCTTCCCGAAACAGGGCTGCCTTCAGATGTCTTCTAAAAGCCTGGTAGTTGTTTATTTCCTTGGCATCTGATGGGAGGGCGTTCCACAGGGAAGGCGCCACTACCGAGAAGGCCCTCTGCCTGGTTCCCTGTAACTTGGCTTCTCGCAGGGAGGGAACCGCCAGAAGGCCCTCGGTGCTGGACCTCAGTGTCCGGGTAGAACGATGGGGGTGGAGACGCTCCTTCAGAAATTGGAGAAATCGAGAGAGATATAGCCGCACTGGCAGCATATCTCTTCTTTCTCATATCCAAAAATGCAAGAAGGGCTTTTACACTCGCCAGAAGCTCAGCCCTGCCCTCGCTGGTCCTGGAAGGATTCTTTTAAAAAAGTCCCATATGCTCAGAGACTTTGCACCTGTTCACTGGGGGAGATAGGAAGCCCAGAGCGCTTGTTCTTTAGATGTCCCTTTTATAAAGAAGCACGGAGTGAGACCATTGATCCCCTGCTGGTGAGGCTCACTGACCTCACGGAAAAGCAAAAATTTGACTTTTTCCTGTTAGGCAAAGATCATAAGATGACCTGGATGGTCACCAGATTCTGTGTACTGATCTGTAGGCGCAGACCACCCCCCAACCCAAACTAGTTTGTTAAGAAAACCCCCAAACTTGGTTCCATGGGTGACTCTCTCTGTGGTAGTTTATCTTAAAATTTTAAGTGTCTATATGCTTACCACATTTATAAATTTTAAATTTATTGTTGTACATATTTGTACATGGTCGATGGTGTACATATTGTTGTACACCATCGACCATAACATCCTTCTGGACTGTCTAGAGGAGCTGGGGGCACTGTTATACAGTGGTTCCGCTCCTTCCTCCTGGGCCGTGTCCAGAAAGTGGTGGTGGGGGATGAGTGCTCAGACCCCTGGGCTCTCACTTGTGGGGTGCCTCAGGGTTCTGTCCTCTCCCCCATGCTTTTTAATATCTATATGAAGCCGCTGGGAGATCATCAGGGGGTTTGGACTGGGTGTTCATCAGTATGCAGATGACACCCAGCTCTACCTCTCCTTTAAATCAGAACCAGTGAAGGCTGTGAAGGTCCTGTGTGAGTGCCTGGAGGCGGTTGGAGGATGGATGGCGGCTAACAGATTGAGGTTGAATCCTGACAAGACAGAAGTACTGTTTTGGGGAGACAGGGAGCGGGTTGGTGTGGGGGATTCCCTGGTCTTGAATGGGGCAACTGTGCCCCTGAAGGACCAGGTGCGCAGCCTGGGAGTCATTTTGGACTCACAGCTGTCCATGGAGGCGCAGGTTAACTCTGTGTCCAGGGCGGCTGTCTACCAGCTCCACCTGGTACGCAGGCTAAGACCCTACCTGCCCACGAACTGTCTCGCCAGAGTGGTGCATGCTCTAGTTACCTCACGCTTGGACTACTGCAATGCACTCTACATGGGGCTACCTTTGAAGGTGACCCGGAAACTGCAATTAATCCAGAATGCGGCAGCTAGACTGGTGACTGGGAGTGGCCACCGGGACCACATAACACCGGTTCTGAGAGATCTGCATTGGCTCCCAGTACGTTTCCGAGCACGATTCAAAGTGTTGGTGCTGACCTTTAAAGCCCTAAACGGCCTTGGCCCAGTATACCTGAAGGAGCGACTCCACCCCCATCGTTCAGCCCGGACACTGAGATCCAGCGCCGAGGGCCTTCTGGCGGTTCCCTCATTGCGAGAAGTAAGGTTACAGGGAACCAGGCAGAGGGCCTTCTCGGTAGTGGCGCCCGCCCTGTGGAATGCCCTCCCTTCAGATGTCAAAGAGATAAATAATTACCTGACATTCAGAAGACATCTTCAGGGAAGTTTTTAATATGTAACGCTGTACTGTTTTTAACACTGATTGGGAGCCGCCCAGAGTGGCTGGGGAAACTCAGCCAGATGGGCGGGGTATAAATAATAAATTATTATTATTATTACATTGTTTTATATGTTTATTTTCCTTCTGGGAAGACATTTAAAAAACAACAGACATTTAAAAAACAACAGAATTTTTGAGCACAGATGGGGAGCTTTTAAGCCACTGCTAAAATTTCTTTCCACCCTTTGTAATGACGCTCCTGGAGTCATTCTGGTGGTGCTGTACTGTATGCTCCAAAGCTAAGCATTTAGGAATGCTGATAATTAGTGCATCGTTATTACGTTGTCCTGCAGTGCATAGTCAACACCTCTTTCCCAGGAGGCAGTGATGGCCAGCAACTCTGATGGCTTTAAAAGAGGATCAGACAAGATCATGGAGGAAAGGGCTATTCTCTGCCTTCACAATCTCAGACAGGAGGGAAGAGGCCTCTTGTCCTCAGGTTCTGCTTGCGGGTTTCGCACATGCATCTGGTTCGTCACTGTGAGAAGAGGATGATGGACTAGATGGGCCATTGGACAGATCCAGCAAATTATTTTTATGTTCTTATTGCATAATCTCACAGCGGTGGCTGTGAGAAGCCGTGGTTGTGAGTATCTGTTGGGTATTCTCTCTCTGTGTGTGAGAATCATTTGTTCCACAAACAAAGAACAAAGAAGCAGAAGGCCGGGTTTGTTTGGTCTATGCATTGACATTTTCTGTGGGAACTGTCCTTTGGACATGCGCAGTGTGGCAGGAAGTACTGATAACAATGGTTCTGTGCAACTTATAACTTGTTGTGAGTCTCTTTCTTGAGCCTTGCGGTGAGAGAAGCAGAGAGAGAGTGAGTCTTGGAGTCTAGTTGGACTCTAAGCTACCTTTCAAGGTGACCCGGAAACTGCAATTAATCTAGAATGCGGCAGCTAGACTGGTGACTGGGAGCGGCCACCGGGACCACTTAACACCAGTCCTGAAAGACCTGCATTGGCTCCCAGTACATTTCCAAGCACAATTCAAAGTGTTGGTGCTGACCTTGAAAGCACCTAAATGGCCCAGTATACCTGAAGGAGCATCTCCACCCCCATTGTTCTGCCCAGACACTGAGGTCCAGCGCCGAGGGCCTTCTGGCGGTTCCCTCATTGCGAGAAGTGAGGTTACAGGGAACCAGAAAGAGGGCCTTCTCGGTAGTGGCACCCGCCCCGTGGAACGCCCTCCCACCAGATGTCAAAGAGAAAAATAACTACCAAACTTTTAGAAGACATCTGAAGGCAGCCCTGTTTAGGGAAGCTTTAAATGTTTAATAGGTTATTGTATTTTAGTGTTTTGTTGGAAGCCGCCCAGAGTGGCTGGGGAAACCCAGCCAGATGGGCGGGGTATAAATAATAAATTATTATTATTATTATTATTATTATTATTATTATTATTATTATTATGACATCTGAAGGCAGTCCTGTTTAGGGAAGTTTTTAATATTTAATGCTGTATTGGTTTTAACACTCAATTGGAAGCTGCCCAGAGTGGCTGGGGAAGCTCAGCCAGATGGGCAGGGTATAAATAATTTTATTATTATTATTATTAGTAGTAGTAGTAGTAGTAGTAGTAGTAGTAGTAGTAGTACTGTATATATTTGCTACCAATATGCTTTATGCCTGTCAAGCAAAACTGTGCACTTGACTGAATATGGCATCTATGAGTGTTTATTGCCTACTTCCGAGGAAGCAGCTGTGTTGAAATGTAACTCTGCTGAGCATGGATACTGGCACACACGGGCAGCGAAAGTGATGCTGGACCCAATCCTACTAAATCATCAATCAGATGTTGATGGATTGATCCAACGGTATCATGTCCTGTCCTTTTGAATTTGCCACTACTCTCCTGGGTGGGTGGGGCTGTGCCCCATTTCCCCTAATGGACCAGCTCCCAATATAAAGAACACTCTCGCCACTCTCCCTCTTTTGCCCAAATTTCGTAATTCCCAGAGCCATGCTGGCCTCGGCCTCATTTCCCCTCCTACCCCTGCAAATGAACTAGAGTAGAAATCAAAATTCAGGGAGCTGATCTCTTAGAAAACTACATTGTGCAAACTATGCCTTCATTGAAATCCCCACTCTCTGCAGCGGGGAAGATAGACACACAAGGGATGGGCAAATCTCTTCATTCTGACTTCTCCATTACATATTTTTCCAGTCTTCACTTCCTCACATTTCCACATCTGTTTGCCGATTCTTTTTAAGAAGCCCTCATGAAAAATTATCAGCGTTTTCGTGCTCCTTTTTCACGCTACATCCAATTATGCTGTGCAATTTTGTCCAGCACATGTCATTTTGCAGTTCCCCCCACAATAATGCGTTTTGGTACACATTCGTTGGCGGGAAGAGCTGCATTGCAAAATTCAGAAAGTGTGAATCTCAAAGGATGGCTTTGTTTTGGCTCATGTATGGTTTCAGAAACTGAGCTGGGTATGTTTGCCTTTAAAGGCAAATGGAATGGATTTTCTCCTGTCTTCCTCGTCTCCACCAGGTACACCTTGGGAAATTTTCCAAACCCATGTCCAACCTGCAACGTATGTGTTTGTGTGTAATAGCAACCAACCCCTTGATAACGCAAGGCTGGCCGAGACCCCTTTGTAAGTATGCCAAGCCACGGTGAAGGATGCTTGCTGTTGCCATGGTAACGCAGGGAGAAAGGAACAAGCCGCAGCCACCTAGCACATTTTAACGCAAAGGCTGTCTGAATTTCTGTCCATGGAGAGCAGGGTAGGTTACCCCGTTTAACAAAAGCACAGCCAGAGAAATATAGCTAGGAAATGCTAACTCGAGCCAAGCCAAGTTCCCACAACGGTGGCAATGCAATGGAAATGGCTTGAGGATTCGTAAATCGAGGGCGTGCCTGAATGGTGGAATCGCTGTCGCTTACGGACTCACTGTTAAAACCGTGTTTATGGAAGGCAATCTTATTCGGATACGAGGGATCGCCAAAGAAGAAGAAAGAAGATTTGCTGGCACACATGGTCCAAATTTCATTTACCAAAACACGGGTGGGCAGACGATAGGCTTGCAGGATCTCATGATGTTTATTTAATCCTGATATCCGCCAACTGGAACCAGGAACAAAAGATCTACTCTTGAAACGAATAGTCTTCGGAGCCCAGGAATTTGTGGCGCTGCGGGTTAAACCACAGAGCCTAGGACTTGCCGATCAGAAGGTTGGTGGTTCGAATCCCTGGGACAGGGTGAGCTCCCGTTGCTCGGTCCCTGCTCCTGCCAACCTAGCAGTTCGAAAGCACACTAGTGCAAGTAGATAAATAGGTACCGCTCCAGCGGGAAGGTAAACAGTGTTTCTGTGCGCTGCTCTGGTTTGCCATAGTCATGCTGGCCACATGACCCGGAAGCTGTACGCTGGCTCCCTCGGCCAGTAAAGCAAGATGAGTGCCACAACCCCAGAGTCGGTCATGACTGGACCTAATGGTCAGGGGTCCCTTTACTTTTACTTTTTTACCAGAGCCGAAGGGAGCTCATGGTCTTGTGACAAAAGAAATCCACTCCTGATTGTCCAACACCCCAGATTTCTCCCTGGATGGCGGGGGTGGGGTCGCTTTATCGTTGCAAATTCTAGCCAGTCTACTTAAGATAAGAACATATGAAGAGCTTGGTGGATGAGGCCAATCTAGCCCAGCTTCCTGTTCTCACAGTGGCCGAACAGATGCCCCAATGAGGAACCCTCAAGCAGGATTCGAACACAAGACCGCTCTCATTTTCTGCAGAGCAGAACCACTGTGGGTAATAGCCCTTGATCGCGCTCTCCTCCATGAATTTTGCTAGTTGTCTTTTAAAGCCATCAAAGATGGCGGCCATCTCTGCCTCCTGTGGCAGCGAGTTCCACCGTTTAATGACGCGCTGTCCTGAATCGTCCAATTCCACGGACTCCCAACTCCCACCATCCCCATGCTGGCTGGGGCTTATGGGAGTTGTAGTCCCAAGAACTTCGGCAGGGCCAAAGCTGCTCCAAAAAAAATCAACAACATCCCCTTCCCCCAAGCCAGGCGTCGGCAACGTTTGGCCCTCCAGATGTTTTGGACTACAATTCCCATCATCCCTGACCACTGGTCCTGTTAGCTAGGTGTTATGTACTGAGTTGAATAGGATCCAGAATGCAGCAGTCTGATTGGTCCTAGAACAATAGGATTCAGAATGCAGCAGTCTGATTGGTCCTAGAACAATAGGATTCAGAATGCAGCAGTCGGATTGGTCCTAGAACAATAGGATTCAGAATGCAGCAGCCTGATTGGTCCTAGAACAATAGGATCCAGAATGCAGCAGTCTGATTGGTCCTAGAACAATAGGATCCAGAATGCAGCAATCTGACTGGTCCTAGAACAATTGGACCCAAAATGCAGCAGTCTGATTGGTCCTAGAACAATAGGATTCAGAATGCAGCAGTCTGATTGGTCCTAGAACAATAGGATCCAGAATGCAGCAGTCTGATTGGTCCTAGAACAATAGGATCCAAAATGCAGCAGTCTGATTGGTCCTAGAACAATAGGATCCAAAATGCAGCAGTCTGATTGGTCCTAGAACAATAGGATCCAAAATGCAGCAGTCTGATTGGTCCTAGAGCAATAGGATCCAGAATGCAGCAGTCTGATTGGTCCAAAACAATAGGATCCAAAGTGCAGCAGTCTGATTGGTCCTAGAACAATAGGATGCAGAATGCAGCCGTCTGATTGGTCCTAGAATAATAGGATTCAGAATGCAGCAGTCTGATTGGTCCTAGAACAATAGGATTCAGAATGCAGCAGTCTGATTGGTCCTAGAACAATAGGATCCAGAATGCAGCAGTCTGATTGGTCCTAGAACAATAGGATCCAGAATGCAGCAGTCTGATTGGTCCTAGAACAATAGGATCCAGAATGCAGCAGTCTGATTGGTCCTAGAACAGTAGGATCCAAAATGCAGCAGTCTGATTGGTCCTAGAGCAATAGGATCCAAAATGCAGCAGTCTCATTGGTCCTTAAACAGTAGGATCCAAAATGCAGCAGTCAGTCTGATTGGTCCTAGAGCAATAGGATTCAGAATGCAGCAGTCTGATTGGTCCTAGAACAATGCAGCAGTATGATTGGTCTGCAGGAGCCACCCAATCTAGCTCCAGGTGGAAGTGAATCCACAACCTGATTGGCCTACAGGAGAATCCTGGAATTAGCCAATCACGTGCAGCCCACTGTGTAAATAATGTATATAAAGCAGATATTTTGGGGGAACATTCATTCCTCCTCTCCACTATGAGCTGAATAAAGAGCATGAAATCCACTCTTGACGCTGAATATATTTCACTAGGGTTCATGGGAGTTGTAGGCCAAAACATCTGGAGGCCCGAAGTTTGCCTATGTCTGCCCTAAGCCACCTGTCTGAGCCGAGAACTTGCTCACAGGGCCTTACCTTTATTCTGTCAATGTTTGCCTCCATTTTGAGCTGCTCTACCAGTTTCCTGGCTTGCGCTATGCTGGTGGTGTTGTTGCTGGCCATCTGAACGTTCCTCGTGGGCCTGCGGGTGCTCGCCCCTCCTGGTGCGCTGCAAAAGACGAGAGAATAAATCAAGGTGATCCATCAGGGAGCTAATAAACTGCTAGGTTTGCAAAGCCATCCTCGGGGGAAGAGAAATCTGATTGAGGGGAGGGTGATTAATAAAAATGCAAATACTACAGTTTGGTTTCATGGGCTGCAAGAAACGAGTCCACTATTTTTATTTTTGAAGTATCTTAGCTGGTGGAGAAGAGAAACTCACCTTGGGAAAACACTTAGCTTGCAGAGGAGGATTCTTGTAAACTCAGGTGTATAAAAAGTAAAGTGAGTTTTGAGAAAATGCATTCAAGCTCACCCATTAGGCCATTATGCTGATACAATCAATCAATCAATCAATCAATAAAATAAAATAAAATAAAATAAAATAAAATAAAATAAAATAATAATATTTTTTATTTATACCCCGCCCTCCCCAGCCAAGGCTGGGCTCAGGGTGGCTAACAAGCAATAATAAAAACAAGTTGAATGAATACAACTTAAAAACAAAATTAAAATACAACATTAAAATATTGAAACATTAAAATATTAAAATGTAGCCTCATCGCAGGAGGAGAAAAGAAAAAGAAAGAGGGGGAGGGAATCAAATTGGCTCCAAGCCAAAGGCCAGGCGGAACAACTCTGTCTTACAGGCCCTGCGGAAAGAAATCAGATCCTGCAGGGCCCTGGTCTTGTGAGGCAGAGCGTTCCACCAAGTCGGGGCCAGAGTTGAAAAGGCCCTGACTCTGGTTGAAGCCAATCTAACTTCCCGGGACCAAGTAGAGAGAGAGAGAGAGAGAGAGTTATTCTCTGCCCATCTGACTGGGTTTCCCCAGCCACTCTGGGCGGCTCCCAACAGAATATTAAGAACACGATAAAACACCAAACATTAAAAACTTCCTTAAACAGGGCTGCCTTCAGATGTCTTCTAAAAGTCAGAGAGTTGTTTGTTTCCTTGATATCTGATTGGAGGGCATTCCACAGGGTGGGTGCCACTACCGAGAAGGCCCTCCGCCTGGTTCAAACACAACCAGCTCCCTCCCGCGATGTGTTTAGAGATTAGGCAGCAGGTTTCCCAAGATGACTTCTTCTATTTTACTTATTTCATAAAATTCATATGCCGCGTGACTGTTTAAAAAAAAACGCAGTCAAAGTGGTGTGCCAAAAAGAGAAAACAAGAACATTATCAGTAAGGAAAATTAAGAACCATCCTTTAAGACTTTAGAAAAGTGAAAATCTAGTACAGTGGTACCTCGGGTTAAGAACTTAATTCGTTCTGGAGGTCCGTTCTTAACCTGAAACTGTTCTTAACCTGAAGCACCACTTTAGCTAATGGGGCCTCCCGCTGCCGCCGCGCCACCGGAGCACGATTTCTGTTCTCATCCTGAAGCAAAGTTCTTAACCCGAGGTAATATTTCTGGGTTAGTGGAGTCTGTAACCTGAAGCGTATGTAACCTGAAGCGTATGTAACCCGAGGTACCACTGTACAACCCTCTGTAATGTTGGAATGTTTTTCCCCCAAACCCACAGCCCTGAGATTAAGGGTCTCATGCGCGAGATGGAAAATGAAGGAGGGCAATTCACCTGAAGTCAGTGTCCCCTGTGATATTCTGTGTGGAGTTGATCCGAGCCGAGGATGTTCACTCCTCAAGAGTAAGCAAAGCCCTGTAGAATCAAAGAGAATGGCACATGTGAGATGTGTCTAAGCCCTGCTATCCATCCCCACCAGATGTTTTGAAGCACAACTCCCACCAGCCCCTGGAAAGATCCTTTTCCCCCTCGCCTCGTCCCCAATAATATTATTAACTATTATTTTTTATTATCAATTGCCCACCCTTCACCTTACAGGGCCCAGAGCAGGCTGCAAGCCTAAGGCGCGACGTTTAAAGGGGGCTTGAAACAACTTATAACCAGAAAGCGAGAGCTAACTGCCCGCCCCCAGAAAAGCAGAAGGAAGCAATCGGAATCTGTTTCATCAGAGCTGAACAAAGGCATTATTATTATTATTATTATTATTATTATTATTATTATTATTATTTATACCCCGCCCATCTGGCTAGGCTTCCCCAGCCACTCTGGGCGGCTTCCAAAAAAAATATTAAAATACTGTGATACATCAAACATTAAAAGCTTCCCTAAACAGGGCTGCCTTCAGATGTCTTCTAAAAGTCTGGTAGTTGTTGTTCTCTTGGACATCTGGTGGGAGGGCGTTCCACGGGGCGGGTGCCACTACCGAGAAGGCCCTCTTTCTGGTTCCCTGTAACCTCACTTCTCGCAATGAGGGAACCGCCAGAAGGCCCTCTGCCTGGTTCCCTGTAACTTGGCTTCTCGCAGTGAGGGAACCGCCAGAAGGCCCTCGGTGCTGGATCTCAGTGTCCGGGCTGAACGATGGGGGTGGAGACGCTCCTTCAGGTATACTGGGCCTTTGAGGCCATTTAGGGCTTTAAAGGTCAGCACCCACACTTTGAATTGTTCTTGGAAACATATTGGGAGCCAGTATAGGTCTTTCAAGACCGGTGTTATATGGTATCGGCGGCCACTCCCAGTCACCATTCTAGCTGCCGCATTCTGGATTAGTTGCAGTTTCCGGGTCACCTTCAAAAGTAGCCCCATGTAGAGCGCATTGCAGTAGTCCAAGCAAGAGATAACCAGAGCATGTACCACTCTGGCGAGACAGTCTGCAGGCAGGTAGGGTCTCAGCCTGCGTACCAAATGGGGCTGATAAACAGCTGCCCCATTATGTCCCACACGACGGTAGGAAAGTTAGCCTGGCTGCAGGATGAGGTCGAAGGCACCGCCGGTCCAGCACCCTGTTCTTACAGTGGCCAACCAGGCGCTCCAAAGGGAAGTCCACAGGCAGGACTTTGTCTCTCCCAACCCGCCATTCCCGGCCGTGGCTCTTCCGAGATGCACTGCCTCTGACAGAAGAGGAAAGACACGGCTATTGTGCTCAGTGGCCATTGGTAGCCTAGTCCTTCAAGATGAGGGGCGGGGCCTGAGGAGGGTGTGTGGCTGGGGAGCATCCCAAAGGCTTATTTCGCACGGCCACCAGAAGAAGAAGAGGAGTTTGGATTTGATATCCCGCTTTATCACTACCCTAAGGAGTCTCAAAGCGGCTCACATTCTCCTTTCCCTTCCTCCCCCACAACAAACACTCTGTGAGGTGAGTGGGGCTGAGAGACTTCAGAGAAGTGTGAGTAGCCCAAGGTCACCCAGCAGCTGCATGTGGAGGAGCGGGGAAGCGAACCCGGTTCACCAGATTACGAGTCTACTGCTCTTAACCACTACACTACACTGGCTCCATGGAAGCTCCATGGAAGGAAAAAGGTGGTACGTGTGGGATGTGATCCATGAGAGGCAGTCAAGTACAACATTCCTCGTAATGTTAGAAAAGACATGCATGGGAGTGTTTGGTCCAGCCAGTCAAAAACTTCCTGTTCCTCCTGGCTGGAGCATCCTTCCTCTTGCATGTGATAGAAGGTGGGCGTGACCTGTCCAGGTAACGAAAGGATGAGTCACGCAGCACACTTTTTTTTTTTTTACTTCCTTCTTCGTTTGACCAGCTTTTAGCTAGGACTGCTCTGCTAGCTCTCAGCTAGCAGGAACGTACAATCTGAGACAGACTGTATTGTGTAATAGTGAGAAGCTCACATGAGCCTGCAACCATCTACTTGCTGTGCATGTAAACTCTGCTACATAAAGGAACTTGCTAGCACAAGTTAGGAAGGATATTAATAAACAATATATCCTCTCCTGCCACCCTAAACGTTCCCACAGTACACTCATGCAATAAAATAAAACGAAAGTATTCACAGGGGCAGAGAAGCAGGGAGATAACACAATGATCTCGAGAACAGTTTGGCTTGTGTGTGTTAAAAACCAGCTGCAAAACCAGCAACACCTGCCTCGCATCAAAGGCAGCCCAAGAAACGTTTTCAGGTCTGCAGAGGCACAGGTGGAGGTTTAAGCCATGGGCGCGGGTGGCTCTGTGGTCTAAACCACAGAGTCTAGGGCTTGCTGATCAGAAGGTCAGTGGATCGAATCCCCGTGATGGGGTGAGCTCCCGTTGCTCGGTCCCTGCTCCTGCCCACCTAGCAGTTCGAAAGCACGTCAAAGTGAAAGTAGATAAATAGGTACCACTCCGGCAGGAAGGTAAACGGTGTTTCCATGTGCTGCTCTGGTTCGCCAGAAGCGGCTTAGTCATGCTGGCCACATGACCCGGAAGCTGCCTGCGGACAAACACCAGCTCCCTCGGCCTATAGAGCGAGATGAGCACCGCAACCCCAGAGTCGTCCGCGACTGGATCTAATGGTCAGGGGTACCTTTACCTTTAGGCAAACTAAGGCCCGGGGGCCGGATCTGGCCCAATCGCCTTCTAAATCCGGCCCACGGATGGTCCGGGAATCAGTGTGTTTTTACACGAGAATAATGTGTCCTTTTATTTAAAATTCATCTCTAGGTTATTTGTGGGGCATAGGAATTTGTTCATCCCCCCTCCCAAAAAAAATATAGTCCGGCCCCCCACAAGGTCCGAGGGACAGTGGACCGGCCCCCTGCTGAAACAGTTTGCTGACCCCTGGTTTAAGCGCTCGGAGCTTAACTGGAGGGGGGCATTCACTTTGGCCGCAACTCGTGCTGGTTTATGTCAAGGATCATTGGACCGGTGGCAGGCAGACATCCTACAGATAGAGACAGGAAGCGCATGTTCTGAAATGTAACGGAAGTCATCTGACCACACACTCCCAGCCACAAAAACGGTTTACCCTTTGCGTTCACCCACCCCCTCATAATGCAAGTTCTCCAGGCAGCAAATTAACCCCGTCCGGTTTGAAGCAAGAGCATAAAATAACGTGCAACAAACGCAGCTTGGTGTTCAAGCCACTTTCGCTAAATAATAATAATAATAATAATAATAATAATATTTTTTTATTTATACCCCGCCCTCCCCAGCCAAGGCCGGGCTCAGGGCGGCTAACAAGCAATAATAAAAACAAGTTGAATGAATACAACTTAAAAACAAAATACAACATTAAAATATTGAAACATTAAAATATTAAAATGCAGCCTCACCGCAGGAGAAAAGGAAAAAGAAAAAAAGAAAGAGGGGGAGGGAATCAAATTGGCTCCAAGCCAAAGGCCAGGTGGAACAACTCTGTCTTACAGGCCCTGCGGAAAGAAATCAGATCCTGCAGGGCCCTGGTCTCATGAGGCAGAGCGTTCCACCAGGCCGGGGCCAGTGTTGAAAAGGCCCTGGCTCTGGTTGAGGCTAATCTGACTTCCTTAGGGCCCGGGACCACTAGGGTGTTGCTATTTATGGATCTTGAGGCTCTCTGCGGGGCATACCGGGAGGCGGTATTATTATTATATTAGAGGCGGCCTTTGCCAATTGGGGCCGATGGGAGTTGTAGTCCCAAACCTCCAGAGGCTGCCAAATTGGCAAAGGCTGGCTTAGCATGCCTCTCCACCAACTTCACCTGTGGGATGCCGGCATGCTTGCAAACCTTGCAATCAAAGCACCCAGATTCTTATAGAGAAAGGAGATTACAAAGCAACAAGGTTGAGAGTTTTCATGCACTCACAGAAACTGAAGATCCGGATAGGGAAATTGGGGGTTTCTGCAAGGACTATGCTCCCCCGCTCGCTTTGCAAAGGACACTTTGGCCTAGCCTTATAAACGTCTTTTGTTCTCTATATAGGTTCCAGCTGGCTAATTACTTTCTCCTCCCCTACACTGCCGACAGGTGGTCCTGTTTAAGATCTGATCCTCAGTTGTCACCTCCCCTCCCAGCAAAGCCCCTGTGCCTTTAACACCTGCATGGCAGGTCATAATTCAACCGGTATAACTCTGCACAATGGGGTGCTCACCTGTGGAATTCACCGTCCCAAAAAAATATGGCGATGGCAAGCAGGTTCCCACCCCACCCCCGGTCGCAATTTTTATTTGTAATATCCAAGGCAACACGATGACCAATGCGATGTCAATATAAACTCTTTATATAATCTATACAGAACAGTATAAAATATATGAAATATGCACTCTCTGCAAAACCAAATAAACAGAAATCTTATAAATCACTGAAAGTCACAAAATATGCACTCTTGATGGATTCTCTTGAAAACACACACACACACACACACAATCACTGTTCACTATGTCTGTTTGTGGACCACTTTGGCAGCGTTGGACGTCATAAAATGGCTTGTTTTCACCAGATAAGAATCTGACCCCTTGTTTCTTTCACAGACTTGCACAGTCTACAAAGACTTTCAGAGACTTATAAGACTTATGTTTATTTGGTTCTATGTTTTGGTTCTATGTTACATATTTTTAACTGCTGTTATATCTGTGTATTGTCCCTGTTATACCCAATTGCAAATTTAATAATCATAATAATAATTTTTTATTTATATCCCGCCCTTCCTGGTTCAAAAACCGGGCTCAGGGTGGCTAACAACAAATATAAACCACTTGCCGTATTTTTTGCTCTATAAGACTCACTTTTCCCCTCCTAAAAAGTAAGGGGAAATGTGTGTGCGTCTTATGGAGCGAATGTAGGCTGCGCAGCTATCCCAGAAGCCAGAACAGCAAGAGGGATTGCTGCTTTCACTGCGCAGCGATCCCTCTTGCTGTTCTGGCTTCTGAGATTCAGAATATTTTTTTTCTTGTTTTCCTCCTCCAAAAACTAGGTGCGTCTTGTGGTCTGCTGTATCTTATAGAGCGAAAAATACGGTAGTTATAAAAGCAGCATAAAATACAGTATAAAAACATGAATAACAATAAAAATCAAAAATCAATTTAGGGGAAATAAGCATTAGATAATCCCCAGGGCTAGCTGGCTGAATTGGTCCTACCTGGGCCAGCGAGGAGGCCAGGGGAGAATTAGTTGTGGGGTCTCCCTATCATGTTTTATGACTTCCCTGATACTGTATGTGAGCTGGAACTGGTCTGCGACTGAAATAATAAATTTGTATTTGTTCTTCCTAACGTTTAGTCGGATTTGCAAAAGGCTCATTACCGCTGGTTTCCAACGAAGGCAAAATTCTGTCTGTTTACAATTGATATACGTGTGTATACTTGAAAAGTAAGCGCAATGTACAAGAGAACCCAAACAGAGGACGCCCACGGGAGCCAAGGAAGTAAACACATAAGAGGAAAAGAAGAAGACGTTTCAAACTTCAAAGCCTGTGTTGCAACTAATATCAAGCGTAGTTTAAACATGACAGCAACTTAAACATTGCAACGTACCGTATCACAAATCTTTAGAAGAGGAGGCCAGCTTAGCCTAGCAGTGCCTTCACATTCCTGTCCGAGTCACTGTTAGCTTAAATGGCTTTTCCCTTCCCGCAGGGAGGAAAAATAGCCCGGAGATGAGAGTTAAATAGAACCTCCATGTCTATGTGCAGTCTACCTGCGATACTCTGCCTGTCAGTTTTTGGCTACCTGCTGCTGGAAGTGCTGGCTGGGAAGGACCTGCCAGTCAAGCCCTTACATCAAGGTTGGAACAAAAGTTTTGAAAACCACACATTGCATTTGTTTCCCTCCCTCTTCTTCCAATTCTGGGCTGCATCAATAGGAGTATAGCATCTAGATCAAGGGAAGTAATAGTGCCACTGTATTCTGCTCTGGTCAGACCTCACCTGGAGTACTGTGTCCAGTTCTGGGCACCACAGTTCAAGAAGGACACTGACAAACTGGAACGTGTCCAGAGGAGGGCAACCAAAATGGTCAAAGGCCTGGAAACGATGCCTTATGAGGAACGGCTAAGGGAGCTGGGCATGTTTAGCCTGGAGAAGAGGAGGTTAAGGGGTGATATGATAGCCATGTTCAAATATATAAAAGGATGTCATATAGAGGAGGGAGAAAGGTTGTTTTCTGCTGCTCCAGAGAAGCGGACACGGAGCAATGGATCCAAACTACAAGAAAGAAGATTCCACCTAAACATTAGGAAGAACTTCCTGACAGTAAGAGCTGTTCGACAGTGGAATTTGCTGCCAAGGAGTGTGGTGGAGTCTCCTTCTTTGGAGGTCTTTCAGCAGAGGCTTGACAACCATATGTCAGGAGTGCTCTGATGGTGTTTCCTGCTTGGCAGGGGGTTGGACTCGATGGCCCTTGTGGTCTATTCCAACTCTATGATTCTTCCAAGCACTTGGGATGTTTTGGGATTCCGACAAGGTTTCTTTTTTTTTTAAAAAAATGTTTTTTATTGATTTTCACAAACATAAATAAAATTTAAACTTTTACATTCAACATTTTGTGTCATCTTATTTACCCTGCACAATTTGGCCCCCGGACTTCCCTCCTGGCCTGCTTCAGTTTTCCTAATTTACGTCTTCTCTTACAGATTCATATTTGCCCTCTATTCACATCACAGGATTTATATTAGCCCTGCTACAGTTTTTAAACTTCTGCACTTAATTCGTATGTACACAACAAATTTACTCCACTCCTCTTCAAACTTCGCCACTTTTTGGTCTCGGATTTTATAGGTCATTTTTGCCAATTCTGCATACTCAAATAATTTTGTCTGCCCCTCCATTATGGTTGGGATCTCCTGGGATTTCCACTTTGGGGCTATGAGAATCCTAGCGGCAGTCGTGGTGTACTGAAATAATTTGCGGTCT
The DNA here is from genome assembly GCF_964188315.1 of Podarcis muralis. Classification (NCBI taxonomy): domain Eukaryota; kingdom Metazoa; phylum Chordata; class Lepidosauria; order Squamata; family Lacertidae; genus Podarcis; species Podarcis muralis. The sequence continues at coordinate 5,048,138 of NC_135655.1, forward strand.
TCTTTCCTCACTTCATCTCCTATTATCCCTAATAAAAAAGCCTCCGGTTTCTTTGGGAAGGTACATTTGAAAAGTTTTTTCAACACATTATATATCGAGTCCCAAAACTTTTTCATCTTTTCACATGTCCACCACATATGGTAGAATTCGCCGTCCTTTAATTTGCACTTCCAGCAGGCTTTATTACTCAATCTGTACATTTTTGCCAATTTAACCGGGGTAATATATCACTAAGGGTAAAAGCCTCAGCGCCTAGGGCTTGCCGATCGAAAGGTCGGCGGTTAGAATCCCCGCGGCGGGGTGCGCTCCCGCTGATCGGTCCCAGCGCCTGCCAACCTAGCAGTTCGAAAGCACCCCCGGGTGCAAGTAGATAAATAGGGACCGCTTACTGGCGGGAAGGTAAACGGCGTTCCGTGTGCTGCGCTGGCTCGCCAGATGCAGCTTTGTCACGCTGGCCACGTGACCCGGAAGTGTCTCCGGACAGCGCTGGCCCCCGGCCTCTTGAGTGAGATGGGCGCACAACCCCAGAGTCTGTCAAGACTGGCCCGTACGGGCAGGGGTACCTTTACTTTTACCTTTATATCACTAAGGGACACGGGTGGCGCTGTGGGTTAAACCACAGAGCCTAGGACTTGCCAATCAGAAGGTCGGCGGTTCGAATCCCCGTGACGGGGTGAGCTCCCGTTGCTCGGTCCCTGCTCCTGCCAACCTAGCAGTTCGAAAGCACGTCAAAGTGCAAGTAGATAAATAGGTACCGCTCCGGCGGGAAGGTAAACGCCGTTTCCGTGCACTGTTCTGGTTCACCAGAAGCGGCTTAGTCATGCTGGCCACATGACCTGGAAGCTGTACGCCGGCTCCCTCGGCCAATAAAGCAAGATGAGCACCGTAACCCCAGAGTCGGCCACGACTGGGCCTAATGGTCAGGGGTCCCTTTACCCTTTAATATACCACCGGTACATCATTTCCCCTAGGTTTTCTTTTAAGGTGGAGCACGCTGTAAACTTCATACCTTCCTTCCATAGTCTTACCCAGTTGCCGTACTCAATATTGTAACCAAAGTCGACTGCCCATTTTATCATGACTTCTTTCATCCTTGGTGTTCCATTCCAGCAAATAGTCGTACATTTTAGACAAAAGTTTTGTTCTACCCTCTAAGATTTCTGTTTGGTATTTTGACTTTTTTTCGCTGAGGATTCCGACAGGGTTTCTTTCTTTTTCTTTTTCCAAATGCTTTTTATTGAGATTTAAGAACACCAACACCAACCAACAAAAACATCAAGTCTTATTACATATATCCTACTTTATGCTCCATAAAGCCATTGACTTGCGTCCTTCCCTTCCGCAAGTCTTCTTGTTTCAATCTATAATTCACAGTTTCATTGGTTAAAAATTACACCGTAACATAAGATTTAATTCAATCCTGCCAACGTTTTCATATTTCTACAGTTCTCACTTATATAAACCATAAATTTACTCCATTCTTTTTGGTAATTCGTCTCCTCCTGATTGCGAATTCTGTGTGTCAATTTTGTTATTTCAGTGTATTCGACCAACTTTATCTGCCATTCCCTTACAGTCGGAATCTGCTGTGACTTCCACTTTTGGGCTATCAAACTCTAGCTGCTGTTGTTGCATACAGATATAATCTTTGGTCTGTCTTCTTAATATCTTCTCCCACCAAGCCCAGCAAAAATTATTCCGGCTTTTTTGGAACCGACAAGGTTTCTTAATGGGGACAAGGAAGTCGATTCACATGCAATGTTCGCTTTCTTTCTTTTTTTCTCAGCCCTTGGCGTTTTTTTTTAAAAAAATAAAATAAAATCTCTTTTTTATTTATGACGTGCGGTTTGAAATTTTGAAAGACGAGCGGAGCCCAACTGGAAAGGGGCCAGCAAAAATGAGTGGTAATGAGCCCGTTTCCATGGAGACGGCTTCATTAGCATGCTGGCGTACGGCGATGGTTTGCTCATCTCATCTCGGGGAAGCGAGGTTTCAAAAGGGTTTGGCAGGAGAGGAGAAAGAATAGGCCCCCACCCCGTTCCGCAGGTCAAAAGAAATATATGTATGTTTTTCCTCGTCTCAGAAACAAGGAGGGCATTGTGACAGTTGCTGACTTGGCAGCACTGAGTTCCAATCTCGCTCTCTCTTCGCCACCTTCAGAGGAATTCCCCCCCTGAAAATTCAAAATATGCCGAAAGGCGATGGGAGTTTGAGCAGTCGGAAGCAAGGCATTTCCAAACCAGAGATCTGCATGTGGGGAACAGAGAAGATAAGCTGGAAACAGGACAGTTGCACTTATTTCAGGGCACACCGAGAGGAAAAATAATAAAAACTCAGATGAACGACCTCATTTGAACATTGCGATTGCAGCATACATTTAAAGAGCTATGATATGACTTTGCAGAGTCATGGCTCCCCAAAAAAGAATCCTGTGAGTTGTAGTTTGTTACGGGTGCTGAGAGCTGTTATTCCCACTCCGGGAACCACAGTTCAAAAAGGGTTTTAATAATCAGTTCCTCTTCATGGGGAACTATGGGAATCGAACCACCTAGGGGCGCAGCAATGAAATCGCAAACACAATTTGCAAAGCTAAGCAGGGTCCAGGGTGGTTCCAAATTGGATGGGAAACCACATGTTGAGATTCCTGCATTGAAGGGCTCAGACTACATGGCCCTCAAGGTCCCATCCAATTCTACGATTCTATGAATTGCAGCTCCCTGGGAGGCAAGAGGTCTCTTAACAAAACTTAAAGGTAAAGGGACCCCTGACCATTAGGTCCAGTCGTGGCCGACTCTGGGGTTGCGGTGCTCATCTCGCTTTACTGGCCGAAGGAGCCGGTGTACAGCTTCCAGGTCATGTGGCCAGAATGACTAAGCCGCTTCTGGCTAACCAGAGCAGCACACGGAAACGCCGTTTACCTTCCCGCCAGAGTGGTACCTATTTATCTACTTGCACTTTGACGTGCTTTCAAACTGCTAGGTTGGCAGGAGCTGGGACCGAGCAACGGGAGCTCACCCCGTCGCGGGGATTCGAACCGCCGACCTTCTGATCAGCAAGCCCTAGGCTCTGTGGTTTAACCCACAGCACCACCCGTGTCCTTAACAAAACTTAGAATCATAGAATCATAGAATTGGAATAGACCACAAGGGCCATCGAGTTCAACCCTCTGCCAAGCAGGAAACACCATCAGAGCACTCCTGACATATGGTTGTCAAGCCTCTGCTTAAAGACCTCCAAAGAAGGAGACTCCACCACACTCCTTGGCAGCATCTTAGCATCTTTAAAAAAACCTACAGCTCGCATGGTCATTTGGGGTGAAGCCACGACTCTCTCACAATGTCCAGATGTTGATCCGGTTTCTGGGTACTGGGTTCAAATCCTACAGAGCAGCTGCTGGTGGTCAGTACAGACAATACTGGGCTGGATGGATCCCGATTGCAGCTTGCTACACACTGGTCTGTGCTTTCAGACCAGTTCCACCGTTTGAGAGCTGATACTGCCTGTCTTCTCCGGCAGAACGTAGGCCACTTCACACACTGCAAAATGCCAGGTGTGGCTTCCCGAGGTCTATCCTAGCATGGCCCTAGCACAGATGGCCAAACATGGTCCTCCAGCTGTTTGGCCATCACTGCCCTAGCATATGATGCTCAACGGACAGATTATACCAGCCTTTGCCAACCTGGTGCCTTCCAAATGTTTTGAACTACAGTTCCCATCAGCCCTTGCCAGCAGGCTGGATGACAGATTATTTCCTATGAGGAAAGTGCCCTCATTGTAGGAATTCTGCAACATGCAAAAGAACCATTTGAATCCATAACAACAACAACAACAATTTATATATACCCCGCCCATCTGGCTGGGTTTCCCCGGCACTCTGGGCAGCTCCCAACAGAATATTAAAAACACAATAAAACATCAAACATTAAAAACTTCCTTAAACAGGGCTGCCTTCAGATGTCTTCTAAAAGTCAGAAAGTTGTTTATTTCCTTGACATCTGGTGGGAGGGCGTTCCACAGGGTGGGTGCCACTACCAAGAAGGCCCTCTGCCTGGTTCCCTGTAACTTGGCTTCTCGCAGGGAGGGAACCGCCAGAAGGCCCTCGGTGCTGGACCTCAGTGTCCGGGCAGAACGATGGGGGTGGAGATGCTCCTTCAGGTCTACTGGGCCGAGGCTGTTTAGGGCTTTAAAGGTCAGCACCAACACTTCGAATTGTGCTCAGAAACGTACTGGGAGCCAATGCAGATCTCTCAAGACTGTTGATTGATTGATTGATTGATTGCTGCATCCTATATTTTAATACAGTGGTACCTCAGGTAAAGTACTTAATTCGTTCTGGAGATCCGTTCTTAACCTGAAACTGTTCTTAACCTGAAGCACCACTTTAGCTAATGGGGCCTCCTGCTGCCACACCGCCGGAGCACAATTTCTGTTCTCATCCTGAAGCAAAGTTCTTAACCCAAGGGACTATTTCTGGGTTAGCGGAGTCTGTAACCTGAAGCATATGTAACCCGAGGTACCACTGTATAGCTTTTTTTGCAAAGAGGCTTTGGGCTTATGCTCCAGAGAGCTCTAGCTCGGCTTTAGCCTTCTTGGTTTTTCACTGCCCTTTTTCAAGGGAGGAGGGGAAATATTCATTCTGCAAAGGCTTGAGTCAGCTATGAAAAGTACTGGGAGGTTTTTAAAACTCCATAATGGAAGGTCTCTGGATTGTTTAGCTGGCAAAGAAAGAAAGAAAAATGGAAAACAGAACTTTGTAACGGATGGGAAGCATCGCTTAGTTAAACAAGATCTGGACAGCCGGCTAATTGATGGCAAGCGAGACGCCCCGCGCTGGAACGTTGACAGATGACATTTATGTTATTTTCAGGCACTCGCAGATTTTCTCCCTCGAATGTTGGCAAGTAGCAAAGATTTAACAGGCACAACAGCTCACAACAGCCTGGAGGCGTTTGGTCATGTGAGCCTCAAAATGGCATTGCAACTCCTGCTCATGAATATGTAAAGAAGAATGATAGGGATTTGCACAAAAGAGGGTGGAGAAAGTTCAGAAAAGGACTAAACACATTGATTCGTATGCTTGGTCTTGTTGTTCTGGATATGGGAGAAAGGGGAGTCACGCCGGGCAAAAACGGACCTCCTTTGCTTGTCCCCGTGCTAGTCTAGGTTTGTTGGTTAATTTTCCTAGTACAGTGGTGTCCTGCAAGACGAATGCCTCGCAAGACGAAAAACCCGCTAGACAAAAGGGTTTTCCGTTTTTGAGTTGCTTCGCAAGACAATTTTCCCTATGGGCTTGCTTTGCAAGACGAAAACGTCTTGCGAGTCTTGCGATTTTTTTCGCTTCCCCCCCTTTTTCTAAGCCGCTAAGCCGCTAATAGCCTTTTAGCCGCTAAGCCTTTAATAGCCGCTAAACCGCTAATAGCGCTAAGCCGCTAAGCCGCTAATAGGGTTGCTTCGCAAGACGAAAAAACCGCTAGACGAAGAGACTCGTGGAACGGATTATTTTTGTCTTGCGAGGCACCTCTGTAGGTACATTTTGGCACCAGTGGTCTATACACACACAAACAAACCATACTGCAAACCAAGTAAACGCAACAAACCAAGATCTGGACGCTTCAATATCTTGCTATGCCAACAAAAATAAATAACTATACAAATAAAGGACCATCCCACATAACGCTGACCCCAAAATCCCGGCGCAAACACTATACAATAGAACAAAAGATCATTATGCCCCCCTGCACACCTGTCTCTCTCCTCTCTTTCCCTGCAATATCTTGGATAATAGTATCTCATATTGAAAGTGGAGAGGCTATATGTTCTTTTCCCGTGCTTATTTGCTTGTACAGCGGTACGCCTGGTTGCAGACGGGATCCATTCCAGAGGTCCGTTCGTAACATGAAAAGCCCGCAGCCTGAAGCACCGTATCTGCGCAGGTGCAAGGCTGATTTGGCGCTTGTGCGCATGCGCAAAGCATGATTTAGCGCTTGTGCGCATGCACGAGTGGCGAAACCCGGAAGCAACCCTTTCCGGTACTTCCGGGTCACCGCGGGATGCAACCTGAAAAAATGGAACATGAAGCAAACGTAACATGAGGTATGACTGTATTGTAACACACCAAATCTTCAATAAAAAAGAAAAGGGAAAGGAACAAGGGGATGGAGCGACCCCCTATCATAGAAGCTTAGAGTTGAAAGGGACCCCCAAAGGTCATTTAGTTCAACCCCCTGCAATGCAGGAATCTCGGCTAAAACATCCAGGACAGATGCTTAGAAATCTCCTAGGAAGGAGAGTCCACCACCTCTCCTGGGAGTCTGTTCCACTGTTGAGCAGCTCTTACTGTCAGAAAGCTTTTCCAAGTGTTGTTGTTTTTTTTGGAATCTCCTTTCTTGCGACTTGAAGCCATGGGTTCGAGTCCTCCCCTCTTGAGCAGGAGAAAACAAGCATACTCCCTCCTCCATGGGACAGCCCTTAAGATGTTTGAAGATGGCTATCATATCTCCTCTCAGTCTCCTCTTTTTCAGGCTAAACATACCCAGCTCCTTCAAGAGCTCCTCATAAGGCTTCGTTTCCAGACCTCTGATCATCCTGGTCGCCCTCCTCTGCACACCTTCCACCTTGTCAACATCCATCTTAAATTGTGGTGCCCAGAACTGGACACATATTCCAGGTGTGGTCTGACTAAGGCAGAATAGAGTAGTACTATTACTTCCCCCCAGTAGTGATGTGTGGAAGTGAGAGCTGGACCATAAAGAAGGCTGATCGCTGAAGAACTGATGCTTTTGAATTCTGGTGCTGGAGGAGACTCTGGAGAGTCCCATGGACTGCAAGAAGATCCAACCTCTCCATTCTGAAGGAAATCAGCCCTGAGTGCTCACTGGAAGGACAGATCCTGAAGCTGAGGCTCCAAGACTTTGGCCACCTCATGAGAAGAGAAGACTCCCTGGAAAAGACCCTGATGTTGGGAAAGATGGAGGGCCCAAGGAGAAGGGGACGACAGAGGACGAGATGGTTGGACAGTGTTCACGAAGCTACCAGCATGAGTTTGACCAAACTGCGGGAGGCAGTGGAAGACAGGAGTGCCTGGCGTGCTCTGGTCCAGGGGGTCACGAAGAGTCGGACATGACTAAACAACTAAACAACAATTACTTCCCTTGATCTGGACACTAGAATTCTGTTGATGCAGCTTAGAATAATAGCATTAGCTTTTTTTGCTACTGCATCACACTGTGGCCTCATGTTAACCTTTTGGTCCTCCAAGACCCCTAGATCCTTTTCACGTGTACTACTAGTAAGCCAGGTGTCCCCCGTCTTATATTTGTGCACCTGGTTCTTCCTGCCTAAGTGCAGAACCTGACGTTTGTCCCTACTGAAATTCATTTTGTTAGCTTGCACCCAGTTCTCCATTTCCTGAGCCACAGAGACAATATGCTATACTAGAGTCTTCATACATCAGGGCTGGGCATTGCTATAAAGAAAGCCTCCATAATCAACTAAAACCAAATTTTAAAATTATTTTCTGGTATGGAAAATCAGTATTTTCCTCTGTCTTCTGCAAACCCAGCTCTCAAATCAGATACTGGGATTTTTGGCCCTTCCAGACTGGGTGGGTATATTCCACAACATGTTACTGATGCAATACCAGTGCATTTAGAGATGGATTTACCAGTCTGCTTACATGTCCTGCAATGCTTCCCCAGTGTAAAGGCTTTATTGCCCTTGAGGTGAAGGGCGCCCTTGTGCTCTGTGCAATGAAAAGAGAACAAAAATTAAACTGGAATATTATCGTAAAAACCTGCAGGGTTTTAGCAGGAGCCTATGTGACGTGCATAGACCGGAGGCGAAGAAGTATGTCCACTGCAAAACTTTTGCAGGCACAAACAAGTATTGAACACAGGCTGGCGTACCATGGAAGTGATTCTATCATGAGCAAAATTCATCATTAATGCACCAGAGAAAGGGCAAACTTGTTCAAGGCTTCGAAGCAAAAGTTAGCATGGTGACAAAATCAGACGTACCAAGCAAACGAATGCAAAGGTTCCATTGATGCTGTAGCAAAACCTCATCTTAACTTTGCAATCTCCTGCGAAGGTATTCCAAAAGGTTGCCTGTTTCTGCTTGTTATTACACACCAGAGAGGCGGTTAGAGAAACAGTAACTCCTTCACTAAGCTACAGAGGATCTGGTTGGCAGGACAAGGTAGGCATTGTCCAGAGAGCAAGCTGTGTGCCCGCTGAGCTGCTGCTGCTGCGATTTAGCAGGTATGGGAAAGGAGACATTTATTATATTTTTAAAAAGGGAATGAGGAACTAAAAAGAGTTTGAAACACAGGGCCTAATTCAACCCTGTTTGGCTGCCATCCTACACACCCTGACTTGGGAGTAAGCCTCATGGGACTCAGGGCTGGATAGCTCAGTCAGCAGAGCATGAGACGCTTAATCTCAGGGCTGTGGGTTCGTTGCATGTTGGGCCAGATGGGCGGGGTACAAATAATAAATTATTATTATATTATTATATCCTTTCACACCAAGAGTCTGGAGCGGATGCAGATGAACACTGGAGCGCTTTTAAGAAGAGGTCCAAGCTGGATGTGATGAAGAAGAGCCGAGATTAGGATCTGGTGCCACCCTTCTCGCTGCCAGCCGGCCGGTGGCTGCAAACACTGCTCCCTTTGCCCACGTGGTTTGATTTCAAACCATGCCAGCGAAGGAAGCACTTCCCCGAGGGCTTGCTGTCGGCCCTGATCAGCTGTTTGGTGACATAATTGTTTTGGCAGCAGATATTTGGGTGAGTCTCAGCCGTCGCGAGGCAGGATACACATTTAGTTCCTCTTCTGGTGTTGCTCAGTTGGTTACAGGAAATGAAGAAGGATCTGTTGTTTAAGGAAATGATTTCTCCTCTGCTGGCGGCAAGGCTGGAGGTGGCTCAATGGCGGAATGAGACAGAACCTTTATCTATGGTACCGAAGAATGCTCTCTGGAGGAAAATATTGCCTGCATGGTGACATGATGATGATGATGATGATGATGATGATGATATTTTATTTATATCCCGCCCTCCCCAGCTGAAGCCGGACTCAGAGCGGCTAACAACAGTAAAATAACACAACATTCTAAAATCATTTCATTATAAAATCAATTCAAATCAAATTAATGGCAACCATTGGGCTAGAGTTCTGTGAGGATTGCCAAAGGAGGGGGGTCAGGCTGTGCCCTGGCCAAAAGTCTAGTGGAACAGCTCTGTCTTGCAGGCCCTGCGGAAAGATGTCAAGTCCCACACGGCCCTAGTCTCTTGGGACAGAGTGTTCCGCCAGATTGGAGCCACAGCCGAAAAAGCCCTGGCTCTGGTTGAGGCTAGCCTAACCTCCCTGTGGCCCGGGACCTCCAAGATGTTTTTGTTTGAAGATCGTAAGTTCCTCTGTGGGACATACCAGGAGAGGAGGTCCTGTAGGTCCGAGGGTCCTAGGCCGTATAGGGCTTTGAAGGTTAAAACCAGCACCTTAAACCTGATCTTGTACTCCACCGGGAGCCAGTGCAGCTGGTATAGCACTGGGTGAATGTGATCCCGCAGCGAGGACCCCATAAGGTGTCTCGCCGCGGCATTCTGCACCCGCTGGAGTTTCTGGGTCAGTCTCAAGGGCAGCCCCACGTAGAACGAGTTACACTAATCCAGTCTGGAGGTGACTGTCGCGTGGATCACAGTGGCTAGGTCAGGGCAAGAATCAAAGAGCTGCAGTTTTGAAAGGGATCCCAAGGTGGCCACTTCCAAGGAAGGACCACCTTCCGAAGGAGTCTGTTCCACTGTCAAACAGCTCTTGCTTTCAGAAAATTTTTCCTGAATCTGCTTTCTTGTCCCTTGAATCCAGAGGTTGGGGTCCCACCCTCCAGAGCAGGAAGAAACAAGCCTGTTCCATCTTCCACGTGAAGATGGCTACCATGAGAGATTTTACTTTCTTGGGCTCCATGATCACTGCAGATGGTGACAGCAGCCACGAAATTAAAAGACGCCTGCTTCTTGGGAGAAAAGCAATGACAAACCTAGACAGCATCTTAAAAAGCAAAGACATCACCTTGCCAACAAAGGTCCATATAGTTTAAGCTATGGTTTTCCAAGTAGTTATGTATGGAAGTGAGAGCTGGACCATAAAGAAGGCTGATCGCCAAAGAATTGATGCTTTTGAATTATGGTGCTGGAGGAGACTCTTGAGAGTCCCATGGACTGCAAGAAGATCCAACCTATCCATTCTGAAGGTAATCAGCCCTGAATGCTCACTGGAAGGACAGATCCTGAAGCTGAGGCTCCAAGACTTTGGCCACCTCATGAGAAGAGAAGACTCCCTGGAAAAGACCCTGATGTTGGGAAAGATGGAGGGCACAAGGAGAAGGGGATGGCAGAAGACGAGATGGTTGGACAGTGTTCTTGAAGCTACCAGCATGAGTTTGACCAAAGTGCGGGAGGCAGTGGAAGACAGGAGTGCCTGGCGTGCTCTGGTCCAGGGGGTCACGAAGAGTCGGACACAACTAAACGACTAAACAACAACACCATCTTCTCCATCCTCTCCTGAGGCACCTCAACACATTGGGTTGTGCTCTGGTTTGCAGAGCTCCTGTCCTGCTAAGAGATGCCCAATTAGCAGGAAAGAAGGTATTTTTTACTGAGAGAAGAATTCCCACCTTTGCACAGATTGCAGCCGATCAGAGGAAGAGAAGTCAGCCGCCGAGGATTGGATCCTGAGGTCACTCTGGAGAAGGGGCATGGGAAGAAGAGCAAGGAGAAGTTCTCTATGCATTTAGGAACACTGAAAAAGCAAGGTGCTTTGGTTTCGAGAGATTGGTGGGCAAGTTCTGTTGCACGCAATGGAGCTCCAAGGAAAACACAGGTCCCTCTGAAAGATATTGGCACACACCAAACCATTTCCCGGTGCACAAAAAACATTAGATCTAGCTGAAAAGGTGACACGTGGCCATCTGCCTTGATCCTAGAAATTAATCCCTAATCATTCTTATCGCACAATTATAAGTTCATTGTATAATCTTAGAAGGTGGAACAGCTGTGTGGCTGCGACTGTCATGAATTTGTCAATGCTTTGTCCTGTGCTATGGTGAGACGCATTGCATTTCTATCGACAACACAGCCATAGTTCCTAACGGTGCATGCTCACATATAAGTTAAGGTAAAGGTAAGGGGACCCCTGACCTTTAGGTCCAGTCGTGTCCGACTCTGGGGTTGCGGCGCTCATCTCGCTTTACTGGCCGAGGGAGCTGGCGTACAGCTTCTGGGTCATGTGGCCAGTATGACTAAGCTGCTTCTGGCGAACCATAGCAGCACACAGAAACGCCGTTTACCTTCCTGCCGGAGCGGTACCTATTTATCTGCTTGCACTTTGATGTGCTTTCGAACTGCTAGGTTGGCAGGAGCTGGGACCGAGCAACGGGAGCTCACCCCGTCGCGGGGATTCAAACCGCCGACCTTCTGATCAGCAATTCCTAGGCTCTGTGGTTTAACCCATAGCACCACCCGCATCTCACATATAAGTTAGCATTTGCAAATGCTGTGCAAATAGAAGTCCCACTTTTGGCCACCCTTAAGACATGCGAATCTGTGCCGTAAAAAAAAGCAAGAGCTATAGATTTGTTGCTCAATAAAGCATTTGCCTGGAAAGGCAGATGTTTTGATTACCGCCATGATGACTCACTGGAGCAGGCGGTGTCTGGCAAGGAAACTGTTTGGAGAAAAGCCCCCCTGGCAATAATATGTTGTTTGCAGGGCGACAGAGTCAAGGGAGAGACCGTACAAGGGCCAGTCTCGTTCCTGAAATGAGAGGTGCCTCAGATGAACGGGAAAGGGTCGGTGCTTGGTGGCAGAACAGCTGCTTTGCTTGTAGAATGCCCCAGGCTTCATTCTGGGCATCTCCAGATACAACTCCTCGAAAGATGCCATCAACAGTGCCTCCGAAAAATTTTACACATCACTTGGGAAGACAGGCAAAGCCAGTGTGGTGTAGTGGTTAAGAGTGGTAGATTCGTAATCTGGGGAACCAGGTTCGATTCCCCGCTCCTCCACATGCAGCTGTTGGGCGACCTTGGGCCAGTCACACTTCTCTGAAGTCTCTCAGCCCCACTCACCTCACAGAGTGTTTGTTGTGGGGGAGGAAGGGAAAGGAGACAGTTAGCCGCTTTGAGACTCCTTTAGGTAGTGATAAAGCGGGATATCAAATCCAAACTCTAGTATATTGGAAGAAGCAAAGATCACCAGTGTTGAAGCAATGATTCTTCAACATCCACTTGGTTGGACTGGTCATGCTGTGCGGATGCCTGATGATCGTCTTCCAAAGCAACTACTCTATTCCAGACTTAAAAATGGAAAGCGTCATGCTGGTGGTCAACAAAAGAGATTCAAAGACTCTCTCAAGGCAAATCTTTAAAAATGTAGTATAAACACCAACAATTGGGAAACACAGGCCTGCAAGCGCTCCAGCTGGAGAACAGCCTTGACCAAAGGTCTCATGGGCTTTGAAGACACTCGAACTCAGGACACAAGGGAGAAAAGTGCTAGGAGGAAGGCACGCTTGGAAAATCCACGCCGTGATCAGCTCCCGCCCGGAAGGACATGTGGATCCAGAATTGGCCTCCACAGTCACTTATGGACTCATTGTTAAAACCGTGTTTATGGAAGACAATCTTACTCAGCTACAAGGGATCGCAAAAGAAGAAGAAAGAATAAGATAGCGGTACCTCGGGTTACAGATGCTTCAGGTTACAGATGCTTCAGGTTACAGACTCCGCTAACCCAGAAATAGTACCTCGGGTTAAGAACTTTGCTTCAGGATGAGAACAGAAATCGCGCAGCGACAGCAGGAGGCCCCATTAGCTAAAGTGGTACCTCAGGTTAAGAACAGTACCACTGTAATAACAGATTGGAATTGATCCCATGTAACATGACAAGACAGGACTCTAGCACTCTCCCACCCGGGCCCTGCTCTCACGGTGGAGTCTACCTCCTTCCGAATTTGAGGGACTTTATCCGCAAAAAACTTTGCAAAAGCATTGCAGGAGATCTTGGGGTCCCTTCCAGGCCCTGGTGACGAAGGTGGTTCCAATAGATTGCGAACCACCTGAAAGAGTCTCCTGCTGCTGTTTTCTACAGATGCAATAAGAGGCGGCGAAGAAGGTCCTCTTCGTCGTCGCCACTTGGTAGGCTCGACGTTGAGCTCTAACCTGTGTCCGGTCAGATTCGGAATGAGTTATCCGCCACCGGCGCTCTAGCCGTCTCAACGATTGTTTCATTGCCCTCAGATCCGTGGAAAACCACGGGGCTGTCCGGGCTCCATGCAATCGGAGAGGACACTTCAGAGCCAGACAGTCAATAGCCCTGGTTAACTCCGCATTCCAGCGGGCCACCAGGGAATCAGCTGAAAGGCCATCAACATGGGATAAAGCATCCCCTACCACTCTCTGGAAGCCAATTGGATCCATTTAGTGGCGGGGGCGGACCATCTGAATCAGTCCCACCTCCTTGCAGAGGGGAAGGGTCGCGGAGAAGTCCAGTTGCGCCAGGAAATGATCTGATCATGGCACTTCTTTCGTTTCGCTTTTAGTTAGTGTCAGATCACCAACATCCATAGAGGTGAACATCAGGTCCAAGGCATGTCCGCGGCTATGGGTTGGGCCAGACTTATTCAGGGACAGCCCATGGAGGCCATGCTTTCCACGAAGTCCCAAGCGGCCCCTTGTAATGTCGTGTCGGCATGGATGTTAAAATCCCCTAGGACAACCAAACTAGGTGTCTCCAGGAGAACATCCGCCACGACCTAAAACCTAAAAGATCCTATCACCCCATGTATACCCCACCAATCACTGCGCTCTGCCAGAGAGGGCCTCTTGTGGATGGCTTCTCACTCGAAGGCCCATTTCATTGATGAAGAAGACCTGGGCTTTTAGTGTGCCAGCAGCTGCCCTTGGAAACTCCTTCTGTTTAAGTGTCGGAGATGAATTTTAAACTCTGGAGCAGCGGTTCTCAACCTGTGGGTCCCCATATGTTGTTGGACTACAACTCCCATCATCCTTGAGCTCTGGCCTTGCTAGCTAGGGGTGATGGGTTCAACAACATCTGGGGACCCACAGGCTGAGAAAGGCAGGTCTGGAGGGTGGGAGATGGTGGCCCATCCAGTTGGCATGTGTAAGATTTTCATGTCAGACACAGTATAGTCTCTCGCCCTGACCTAGCCACTGTGATCCAGGCGACGGTCACCTCCAGACTTGATTATTGTAACTCACTCTACGTGGGGCTGCCCTTGAGACTGACCCAGAATGCCACGGTGAGACTCCTTATGGGGTCCTCGCCACGGGATCACATTCACCCAGTGCTATACCAACTGCACTGGCTCCCGGTGGAGTACAGGGTCAGGTTCAAGGTGCTGGTTTTAACCTTTAAAATCCTATACGGCCTAGGACCCTGGTACTGGTATGTCCCACTAAGGATCTTCCGGTCTTCAAATAAAAACATCTTGGAGATCCCAGGCCACAGGGAGGTTAGGCTGGCCTCAACCGGAGCCAGGGCTTTTTCAGCTGTGGCCCCGACGTGGTGGAACGCTCTGTCACAAGAGACTAGGGCCCTGCGGGACTTGACAGCTTTCGACAGGGCCTGCAAGACAGAGCTGTAATTCCACCAGACGTTTGGCCAAGGCACAGCCTGACTCCCTCCTTTGGTAATTCTCATAGAACTCTGGCCCAATGGTTGCCATTAATTTGGTTTTGAATTGATTTTAAAATGAATTGATTTTAGAATGCTGTGTTACTTTTATTGTTGTTAGCCGCTCTGAGCCCGGATTCGGCTGGGGAGGGCGGGATATAAATAAAATTTTATTTTTATTATTATTTTAGTTGCTGGTGATCAAAACACTGGCACAGCCAGCACACTTGCCAATATCTGCCTTGGTGGCTCAGGTGGTAGAGCATGAGACTTTTAATCTCGGGATCACGCGTTCGAGTCCTACCTTGGGCGAAATGCCTTGCAGGGGGTTGGACTAGATGACCCTGGATGGTCCCTTCCAACTCTGCAATTCTGAGTCTGCTATTCTGCCAGAGGTGTGCTGCAGCAATTTGTTCATTGATGGCCCTGTCTCTCCATTTCCACCGCTGCCAAGAAAAGTGAGGGCGTTGAGTTCTTTCGCTTTGGTCGCTCATGGGGTTGCAACCCTTCGCTGCTCTGTCAGGCAGCCCTCTGCAGATCTCAGATTCGTCTTATCCGTTCTCGAGCAACTGACCTCTCTGGGTAGCTGGTCATTTCTCTCTCCAGGTTGCTATGGAAACGAAGCCTGGCTTTTAAATCCAGCTCCCAGGCGGTCCTTGCCTACACCAGGGCCGAAAGAAACAACCCCAAGCCTCTACCGGCCTGGCTCGTTCCATGTCTGAGTCTGATTATAATCCACTTTTCAAATTCCAAAGCAGCTAGGATAATGGCCAAGCAAAACACACAAAAAAACCAGTATGTGGCAAATCCGCATGAATTAAATTGGGTGCACGATGGCTCATCCTAATCTAAACACGTGATGTGCAGGTGAAATACCCTTATAGTCCTGACATACCAGCTAAAACCCAGTAGAATTCACTATTCTCGCATACTTTCTATTGCATAATTCTACTCCAGTTTTTCAGATTATTTGAAATGGTTTTCCGAAGCTGAGCTCCACATTCTGGGACTATTTTTAAAGGGGTATATGGCTTGCCTGTGGGCATGAGCGATGTGAGCTTTTAAAACAGCATATCCTTATACAGTGGTACCTCGGGTTAAGAACTTAATTCGTTCTGGAGGTCCGTTCTTAACCTGAAACTGTTCTTAACCTGAAGCACCACTTTAGCTAATGGGGCCTCCCGCTGCTGCCGCGCAATTTCTGTTCTCATCCTGAAGCAAAGTTCTTAACCCGAGATAATATTTCTGGGTTAGCAGAGTCTGTAACCTGAAGTTTCTGTAACCCGAGGTACCACTGTAATATTATAATTTATTATTATATTATAATAATATAATTTATTCATACCCTGCCCATCTGGCTGGGTCGCCCCAGACACTCTGGGTGACTCCCAAAAAAATATTAAAAACACAATAAAATAAAATAAAACACATTAAAAACTTCCCTAAACAGGGCCACCTTCAGTTGTCTGAAGTAAAATAGTTGTTTATTGCTTTGACATCTGGTGGGAGGGCATTCCACAGGGGAGGAGCCACCACCGAGAAGGCCCTCTGTCTGGTTCCCTGTAACTTCACTTCTCACAGGGAGGGAACCGCCAGAAGGCCCTCGGCGCTGGACCTCCGTGCCCGGGCTGAATGATGGGGGTGAGGTGCTTCTTCAGGATTCCTGCCTTGCAGGGGGTTGGACTAGATGACCCTTGGTGTCCCTACCAACTCTAGGATTCTGCGCAAGTGAGAATGACCCAAGGACCCAATGGACTACACCAAAATGGCTAAAAGGACTGGGGGGGGGGGGGAATTCAGAAACCAGGATGATAAAAACTTCAGTAAGGACTGGGGAAAAATCGTAATCTACTTGAAAGAACACTGTAAGCAATTAAAAATATTAATGGGACTGCAATAACACTTGCAATGTGCAAAAGAACTATGTTTAGGAAAGTTTTTAATATTTAATGCTGTATTGTTTTTAACACTTGATTGGAAGCCGCCCAGAGTGGCTGGGGAAACTCAGCCAGATGGGTGGGGTATAAATAATAAACTTATTATTATTATTATTATTATTATTATTATTATTATTATTGGAAAAGTTGAGTTTTGTGGACAAATAGAGGATGATACGTTATACAGAGGAATGTGATTATTTGTGGACTCCACGGAGGGGAGGAACGAAGTCTGAGAATTTGGGGAATTCTACATTTTATGGTTGTCTTTTGTGTTTGAATGTAAAACCAAAATGTAAAACTAATAAAAAAAATTATACATATAAAAAAGAGAATGACTCAAGGCAGGCACACCACACCATAGCTGTTAACGGTTCCCTTTTTTTAAAGGAAATTCCCTTACTCCAAATAGGATTCCTCGCAAGAAAAGGGAAATGTTGACAGCTATGCACCACCCAAGGGAGTGCCAGCTCTCAAATGTCGACTTCTTCGCTGCTTTCGCTTCCTAACTCAACTCCTGGCAGCCCGGGGGTTGCCTCCTTGTCGGAAACGTGGCCTGAACTTTCTCTTCCCTCGGCCAAATTGCGTCATCTTCTCGGAGGACGCCTTCGACTCTCTATTGACGTTTTATTTTTAGTAGTCTCCAGACAAAGGCAACTCGCACCTGGCCCAGAGGCCCGTGGGATCCGTTCCAGGGATGACATCAGCGGCGACAAAAGGAGCTGCCCGAATGACTGTCCCCTTGGCGAGAAGCCTTTCGGACTGCTTTAATTAGGTATCTGCTCCAAAGGCGAATTAATTAATTGGCACTTGGCACCTGGAGCACGGCAGCCGCAAAGGCCCCCGTCAAGGCTTCAAATACAGCAAATATGTCGCCTGTCCTGTTATTACAGGGATGTACGCACAGGGGGCCGGCCCTGCCATTAGGCCCAATGTTGAAGCTGCCTCGGGCAGCAGATGTTGAGGGGCAGGGAGCTGTAGGAGGAAATAGAGGCATGGGGCAGGCAGCCTGCCCTGAGATAGCACCGGCAGCCTCAGGTTCTTATTTTCCATATCCAGAATCATCTACTGCACATTGGTCTCCATAACTTTGTGAATCGGGGAGCAAATTCCACAGTGTAACTATGCGCTCTATGAATAGGTACTTAATAATAATGATCAAAATTAAAATTTAAAAAAATAGTCTAGTAGCATCTTAGAGATGGGACGCGGGTGGCGCTGTGGGTTAAACCACAGAGCCTAGGACTTACCGATCAGAAGGTCGGCAGTTCGAATCCCCGCGACGGGGTGAGCTCCCGTTGCTCGGTCCCTGCTCCTGCCAACCTAGCAGTTTGAAAGCACGTTAAAGTGCAAGTAGATAAATAGGTACCGCTCCGGTGGGAAGGTAAACGGCATTTCCATGCGCTGGTTTGCCAGAAGCAGCTTAGTCATGCTGGCGACATGACCCGGAAGCTGTACGCCGGCTCCCTCGGCCAATAAAGCAAGATGAATGCCGCAACCCCAGAGTCGGTCACAACTGGAACTAATGGTCAGGGGTCCCTTTACCTTTACCTTTACTAGCACCTTAGAGACCAACTAAGTTAGTTCTAGGTATAAGCTTTTCGCACACGAAAGCTTATACCCAGAATGAACTTATTTGGTCTCTAAGGTGCTACTGGACTATTTTTTTAATTTCTAATTTCGACTGCGTCAGACCAACACGGCTACCTACCTGAATAATAACGATGTATTTTTTCTTTATAGAAAGCTCCATTTGCTACTCAAAAACTATATTCCAGTTCAACAAACTAGTGACTTCCAGTTCACCCAACATCAATGTTTGTAACGCAAATTTCATACAATTGCTCCCCCCTTTCTTTTAATTATTTTATTTTGACAAAGTAATAACCATACATAAATAAGAGCAAAAATGTGCACCCCACCCCGAGACCGTTCCATTGTAACTATCCGACCTCCCAAAACTTCAACACCTCTTGCGATGGTTTGACCCCTTTCCGTTTTAACAGTACAAATTCTACAAACGCTTTCCGTATCTCCTCAAAATCATTTCTCCTGCATATTCCCCATCTTACTTTAATGGCACATGTTAATTTATCATTAATAGCTTTATCCCATGTACAATTGTTTTTTAAGGTTCTGCTTACCTCTAACATGTGTCTAAATGTTCTGCTCTTTTCTTACACCTCAAACCACACTGTATGGGAAACAACACTTTATGTGGACTAGAAAGAAGTACAGTGGACGTTCGGGTTGTGAACGTGATCCGTGCAGGAGACACGTTCGAAACCTGCAGCGTTTGCAACCCTCAGCGCCGCGGCTGCGCATGCACAGGTCACGATTTGGCGCTTCTGCGCATGTGCAAAGCACAACCCGAAAATGTGCAACCTGAAGCGTCTGTAACCCAAGGTATGACTGTACTTGATTTGACCTGAAAGTCATACCGTCCCAACTTTTTCAAGCCTCAGGATGCAGCCCTACCAAAGCACTTTTTCAGAAGGGGAATTGCGGCACGAAATCGTGCGAGATCGTGGTGCCCCAAATGGCAGCCGTCGTCTCGTGAGGAAAAAAAATGGGATGACCCGGTTTTTCCAGGACATTTGTGGGGTATGGAATTGGGCCTGGAAACCAATTGGCAGCCCGTGCAGTTGGGCCAGGATTGGTGCTATTTACCCTGGTGAGCAGCCAATAATAATAATAATAATAATAATAATAATAATAATAATAATAATAATAATAATTTATTTATACTCTGCCCATCTGGCTGGGTTTCCCCAGCCACTCTGGGTGGCTTCCAACAGAATATTAAAATACAATAGTCTATTAAACATTAAAAGCTCCCCTAAACAGGGCTGCCTTCAGATGTCTTCTAAAAGTCTGGTAGCTGTTTTTCTCTTTGACATCTGGTGGGAGGGAGTTCCACAGGGCGGGCGCCACTACTGAGAAAGAGGAAGAGGAAGGGAGGAAGGGAGAAGAGAAGCTTCTCTCAATCCAGGAGAACCTTATAGCAGTCCGTCTGCCAGCAGATCCAGAGCAGAACCTAGGAGCCTGATCCTGGCTGCTGGATCAGGCAAGAAAGGGGTCCATTAGGTCCAGAGTGGCCAGCCAGGTGATACTTCCCAGGAGATGCTGGAAAGCCTGCAGCCGCTCTCTAGCTGCTGTAATCACCAACTGCTATTCAGAGGTAGACTGTCCCTGGGCATGGAGGTTCTGCTATTGCAATAGAGCTCCATAAGAAGGGCCCTAGTGATGTATGGAAGTGAGAGCTGGACCATAAAGAAGGCTGATCGCCGAAGAATGGATGCTTTTGAATTATGCTGCTGGAGGAGACTCTGGAGAGTCCCATGGACTGCAAGAAGACCCAACCTCTCCATTCTTAAGGAAATCAGCCCTGAGTGCTCACTGGAAGGACAGATTGTGAAGCTGAGGCTCCAAGACTTTGGCCACCTCATGAGAAGAGAAGACTCCCTGGAAAAGACCCTGATGTTGGAAAAGATGGAGGGCACAAGGAGAAGGGGACGACAGAGGACGAGATGGTGGGACAGTGTTCTTGAAGCTACCAGCATGAGTTTGACCAAACTGCGGGAGGCAGTGGAAGACAGGAGTGCCTGGCGTGCTCTGGTCCAGGGGGTCATGAAGAGTCGGACACGACTAAATGACTAAACAACAACAACAAAGAAGGGCCCTGTCGGATCAGGCCCAAGGCCCCTCTAGCTCAATACCTGGCCAACCAGGTGACTATATAGGAAGCTCGAAAGCAGGATCTGACCACACAGCCTTTTAAACTGGCATACAATTGGTATTCAGAGGCCTCCAAAAGCTCGCGGAGAGCCGAGCCACGAGGGTTCGGAGCCTTTGATGACAACAATCGTCTTTTAAAGACACCCAAGTTTATTTATTTATTTATCTTTTTTAAAATGATATTTTTTATTGATTTTAACATATAAATTATAAAGTGTACCACAAAACATATCACTTATACAATCTTTTCAGACTTCCATCAGCACCTCTGATGATCCACCGTTTTAACCACTTCTTATGCATTTCTTAACTTTATATTGCCTTTACATCTCTTAGCAAATCACCCTCCCCTTTATCCAATACGTCTAATAATTCTCCTCACAAAACGTCTTACAAACGTCGTCTGATCTTCACAAATACTTTTCAAATAGTCCGTAAATTTACTCCAGTCTTCCGTGAATTTCTGGTCTCGCCGGTTTCGAATCCTTCCTTTTAGTTTATCTAATTCTGCATAGTCATTTATTTATCCTTTATTTATTTATCTTTTAAAAGTGCAACAGGTTGTAGAAAGTTGAAACACATACTGGCAGGGTTGGTTTACGGTTCACTTTTAAAGCTGCTAAAATCCGACGGGCTGGAGAAGTAGGTTTCTTGAAGATGTCCCTCTGCTAATTCTGTGCCTGTAGGGGTGATGACCCACATAATGCCAATTAAACGGAACTAAAGTGTACTATTGTAGCCTCCGGCGCGCTTTCGAGTTGAGAAACGCAACCCGTCTCGGCTTGGAAGAGGGAAGCCGCATTCCAGGTTGCAGCCAATCTGCCTGGGTGCTTCAGGGTTTATTTAATAAGGCTGGGAATGGGAACTCCTCTGAGACTGAGCCGCAAATGGGGACAGGCGCTATCAACACTGGGGCGCGCAGAGAAGGGTCCAGCCATCCTCCCTGCGCCCCATAGAAGGAGCCCCAGTGTGTAGGCCTGGGAATGATGAGTGTGCAGTGCAAAAATGCCAAGCTCTGAGTCCAAGAACAGCTCTATACAGTGGTACCTCAGGTTAAGTACTTAATTCGTTCCAGAGGTCTGTACTTAACCTGAAACTGTTCTTAACCTGAAGCACCACTTTAGCTAATGGGGCCTCCTGCTGCTGCCGCACGATTTCTGTTCTCATCCTGAAGCAAAGTTCTTAACCTGAAGCACTATTTCTGGGTTAGCGGAGTCTGTAACTTGAAGTGTATGTAACCTGAAGTGTATGTAATGTGAGGTACCACTGTAAAAGAAAACTCTGCAAACAGCTCTTAACAGGGATGGGTTTAGGTTTGATGAGGTCCTAAGCTACTGAAGGTAATGGGGCCCTTTATATGTCCAGCTATCCTTTGCCAACAACAAATTGTCGCTGTTTTTTGTGTTGAATATATGCTATATGGTAATTGATGGACCTAATAGGTATCTCAAGCCATTTGCACATGTTGCCATGCAACCATTCCATGCAGAATGTAGGCACCCTATATATAAAGGTAAAGGTAAAGGGACCCCTGACCATTAGGTCCAGTCGTGACCGACTCTGGGGTTGTGGCGCTCATCTCGCTTTATTGGCCAAGGGAGCCGGCGTACAGCTTCCGGGTCATGTGGCCAGCATGACTAAGCTGCTTCTTGCGAACTAGAGCAGCGCACGGAAACGCTGTTTACCTTCCCGCCGGAGCGGTACCTATTTATCTACTTGCACTTTTTGGCATGCTTTCGAACTGCTAGGTTGGCAGGAGCAGGGACTGAGCAACGGGAGCTCACCCCGTCACGGGGATTTGAACCACCGACCTTCTGATCGGCAAGTCCTAGGCTCTGTAGTTTAACCCACAGCGCCACCCGCGTCCCTTACCCTATATATAGAAATGAGCAAACCAGTGATATTTTAGGGAGCAAGCGAGCAGTCGGGGCCCATGACTTACATAGGAGCCTACACAACACATCATAGGAGCCTACACAACACAAAACACTGTTGCTGGATGTAGGTTTTACTTTATTTGGGTTTTTTTTATCTTATACAGTGGTACCTCGGGTTAAATACTTAATTCGTTCCGGAGGTCTGTTCTTAACCTGAAACTGTTCTTAACCTGAAGCACCACTTTAGCTAATGGGGCCTCCTGCTGCCACTGCGCCGCTAGAGCCCGATTTCTGTTCTCATCCTGAAGCAAAGTTCTTAACCTGAAGCACTATTTCTGGGTTAGCAGAGTCGGTAACCTGAAGCGTATGTAACTCGAGGTACCACTGTATTTTGGAATTGTACATCCAGTTTATTTTTTCCTTTAATTTTTTTGCAGTCCCCCAAGACAGTGGGGCCCTAAGCTATAGCTTGTTTAGCTTATACGTAAATCCGGCACTGGCTCTTACTGTCCGAAAGTTCTTCCTGATGTTTAGTCGGAATCGCCTTTCTTGTAACTCAAAGCCATGAGTTCGAGTCCTACCTTCCAGAGCAGGAGGAAATAAGCTCATTGGAGTCCTGCCCACCCTCCACGTTGCTTGTTAAAGCATCCCTTTCCCCCCAAAGACAGGCAAGACCCCCAGCATCAAAAAAACTATCTGCAATATATTAACACTGATCCTCTTTGCATCTCTCTTTAGTGAGCGTTCGGTGGGAATTGCAGGCCGCTCAGCTGGAAGGAAGCCACGCATCAAACGGCAGAGAGTTTTCCTTCTCTTGGAAGTGGTTTAGCAGCGCAGACAAGACCCACGAGATCAACGCTTTCCCAGCGCCGTTTCCACTCTGCCAGCCAGAAACGGAACCTCCTGTTGCCTCGACGCAGGAGCTCCGTTTCCGAACAAGAGAAGCCTGTGTGTGTGTGTTTGTGATTAACACGGTGGAGGATAATTAAAGCATTTGCGAGGAACCTTGGGTAGGATCTGCGCCAACAAAGCCGGAGTTTCTTAACTTTCCACCAAGGAATGTGGTCCCTTGCTTTCCATCTGAAAAACCCCTTCGGTTTTGAACTTGTTGTTGTTTAGTCGTTTAGTCGTGTCCAACTCTTCGTGACCCCCTGGACCAGAGCACGCCAGGCACTCCTGTCTTCCACTGCCTCCCGCAGTTTGGTCAAACTCATGCTGGTAGCTTCGAGAACACTGTCCAACCATCTTGTCCTCTGTCGTCCCCTTCTCCTTGTGCCCTCCATCTTTCCCAACATCAGGGTCTTTTCAGGGAGTCTTCTCTTCTCATGAGGTGGCCAAAGTCTTGGAGCCTCAGCTTCACGATCTGTCCTTCCAGTGAGCACTCAGGGCTGATTTCCTTCAGAATGGAGAGGTTGGATCTTCTTGCAGTCCATGGGACTCTCAAGAGTCTCCTCCAGCACCAGAATTCAAAAGCATCCATTCTTCGGCAATCGGCCTTCTTTATGGTCCAGCTCTCACTTCCATACATCACTACTGGGAAAACCATAGCTTTAACTATACGGACCTTTGTTGGCAAGGTTTTGAACTTAGTGTTGCAAATAACCAGCAGATACGATTCCATGTTTCAGATACCTGAAGGAAGATGGAGCAAGCTTGTTTTCTGCTGCTCCAGATGGCAGGATCTGAACCAGTGGTTTCAAACGACAAGGGAGGAGACAGCAGCCACACCTGGGAAATGGCTTTGACTGGCTGGCTACACCAGGTAAGGGCAGCCAATGGGACTATTTACAATATAGTGATTATTTTTCCATTGGCCTCCCCACATCACCCCAGCCGGGCGAATTGCTATTTGCAAGCCTGTTCTAGCGCTGATGACCGCAGACATAAAACAAGTAGGGCATGCAATGAAAAGCTGGCGAGATCCCCAAAGTCCAGTAGAACTCTGAGTTTCTCTCCTGTGCAGAACCCGAATTATGGAAAAGTAAGAAAACTTGGCGCACCTGAATTTGGCACGGGCTGCCGGCATGATTTAAATAACCAAGTAGAAAAAGAGAGAGAGCGCAAATTGAATAACTGATGCAAATCAAGTTTCCCGTTTTGCAATTCATGCATTTCCTGATCAAGAGTTGCGTACGAATGGGCTGCTGTAACAATTAGAGCCATTTGGTGTGCAACTCAATAAAGCCTTAATTGAGAGCCAGTGTGGTGTAGTGGTTAAGAGCGGTAGTCTCATAATCTGGGAAACCGGGTTCGAGTCTCCGCTCCTCCACATGCAGCTGCTGGGTGACCTTGGGCCAGTCACACTTCTCTGAAGTCTCTCAGCCTCACTCACCTCACAGAGTGTTTGTTGTGGGGGAGGAAGGGAAAGGAGAATGTTAGCCGCTTTGAGACTCCTTAAAGGGAGTGAAAGGCGGGATATCAAATCCAAACTCTTCTTCTTCTTCTTCTTCTTCTAATGTTAACTTGGAATAATCCAAAACTCCGGTAATTCAGTTTGTGTGCTTGCCGCTTGCCATGCCTTTGTTTCAGCAATGCTGAAACCGATCCTAATCAAAGTCCCATTGAAACTACTCTGTTGGTTTTGATGGGTCTTCTATTTTGCCCAGGAAAGATTGTGTCTGATATATATTTCACTCTGGGCTGTGTTTCGATTCACCTAAGAGCCCACAAACAAGGCTTCACATGGTGGGAAGCCTGCGGGTGCCTGTGGCAGCTAGTCATTCTGCATCGCCACTGCCAACCCGCTCCCTCTCCCTCTCCCTCTCAGCGAGGTATTGCTTTTTCTTGGACTTAAGAGTGGAAAAAAGAACAAGTCACTGCTTGTTGGGTGATCAAATTGATGGGCGATGGTGGCCACAGTCACTAAGAGGCTTCTTATTGAGGCCAAGATGACATAAATAGGACTTAAAGGTAGGGTAACATCACCCTCAGATCAGGTTAGACTTAGAAATGCGACCTCAAGGATCCCTGGGAGTCAATTCCTCTCAGATTTCCAAAGAGGGGCAGGCACTCTGCACATGTTCAGAGGATGAGGGTTTTTTGTTTCTTTAAAAAATCTATCTGCCAACATTATATTAAAAACCACCACCACCACCAAACCTACATAGGGTTTTCTAGTTTCTAGTTTTTCTAGGGACAAAAAAACCTTCTTTGATATTTCTTCACTGGATCCCCTGTGGAACTTGTGAAAATAGATTCTGGGGCTAAGCCACCGTGACCCCAGCTCTAAAAAAAAGCAGAACAAAGAACCTATGTCTCTCGTTTCCTTTCTCTGTGAGTTTTGTTATCGCTGGTGTGAGATCTGGGTTGTGCACCTACCGCTGAATCCAGGCAGTTCTGCTTTGGATTCCGGCTTGTGACACCTTGCTACGAAGACTACGCACTCACAAATGTGCCACACCTGCTGCAAAACGCTGCAACATTTCATAGTCTCACAGCTGGGTGGCTTCCCCACCCCCTTCACCTGCTAGACACCCACAGAATAGTGCTGTGTGTTGCCCGAGCAACAGGAAGCTTTCAAAAAGAGCAGCTCTCGCTACCAGCAGCAAAGTTCCCATCGCTGCTCACAGCCCTGTTTCTCGGGATTATAGCATCATTCACACCTTGGGATGGAGCCACCTGGGAATCGAAGCGGACTTGGGTTGGATCAGAAGGCGGCTCGGGTCCTTCGTGGCATCAGATGTGCAATGGATCACATCTTGGACTACTGCAATGCGCTCTGCGTGGGGCTACCTTTGAAGGTGACCCGGAAACTACAACTAATCCAGAATGCGGCAGCTAGACTGGTGACTGGAAGCGGCCGCTGAGACCACATAACACTGGTGCTGAATGATCTTCATTGGCTCCCAGTACGTTTCCGAGCACAATTCAAAGTGTTGGTGCTGACCTTTAAAGCCCTAAACGGCCTTGGTTTCCCCAGCCATTCTGGGCAGCACCCAACAGAATATTAAAACCACGATAAAACTTCAAACATTAAAAGTTTCCCCATACAGGATTGCCTTCAGATGTCTTCTAAAAGTCAGGTAGTTGTTTATTTCCTTGACATTTGATGGGAGGGCGTTCTGCAGGGTGGGCACCACCACCAAGAAGGCCCTGTGCCTGGTTCCCTGTAACTTGGCTTCTCGCAGGGAGGGAACCACCAGAAGGCCCTCGGCGCTGGACCTCAGTGTCCGGGCTTAGCGATGGGGGTGGAGATGCTCCTTCTGGTATACTGGGCCAAGGCTGTTTTGGGCTTTCAAGGTCAGCACCAACACTCTGATTTGTGCTCGGAAATGTACTGGGAGCCAACGTATCTGTTATGTAGTGTAACCCATAAATGCAGGGCGAGTGGGCAGGGGGACGAGCTCCTTCTGAGGGGCAGTGCTTGCTGCCCCTGCCCCCTGGGCACCACCCAAAGGTCTGAAAGGTACCCTCAAATTGTCTGCCTGAGGAGAGCCTCCCCACTCTGCCCCATTTTGTCGGTCACACTGATCTTAGCGGTAAGTGTCGCCAGTACCAAGTCCGGGCACAGAATCCACCTGCAGGAATGCAAGTACGCAGGCACAGCGAGATTTCCCGCAACGAATCTAACTGTAACGAGGAAGGTTAAAAATGGGAGCAGCCTGTGGCGGAGAGTTAGCTGTAGCGCTTGAGAAGATTAAGGGCTTATCTGTAAGTTCGTTTTTGCAAACGCTGGAAATGACTCTCTGATTATAACCCGTGCTCCACATCACCTTCCTTTTTTTGTTTTTGTGTGTGGCTAATGTGTTGGGTCCCTCTCCACTTGAATGTGGGGCCCACCCAACGGAACTGGCATGTATGTGTAAAAATTGAAATTTGAATGAAAGCGATAAGGGGAGAATTGGAACCAAAAGAGAGAGAGGGAAACAGTTTATAAAAGGATGTAAATGAAACCGCTTTGAGGAGGAATGGAAGTCAACCAGAAGAAAAGATGAAATGAAACATGGTATAATTATATTGTTGGGGTTTTTTTTAAGGAACTGGCATGTCTGTGTGTATCTATCAGGCGGCTGTGGGGTGGACAGGCTTCAAGACAGGGTTCAAAAACCTTCTCTCAGATATAATCGACAGTATATTGCAGGAAATATGTACATCCGAAGAACGTGTCAAACGACGGCGATGATTTACCAAAACGAAGCAAGCAACCCACACATTTCCGGCCTCAACATCTCCTAAAGTCTGCTGCCAAAAAGGACAACCAAAATTATCAAGGGGAAATGGATGCAAAAAAGGTCCTTTCTCCCTCTCTCAAAATGCTAGAGCCCAGTGGGGCCACCCAGGGAAGATGAATATTCGGGGGTGGGCGGTAAAAGTACGAATTGTGGCATTTGAGGGAGAAATTTGGTTCTGTTCACATTTCTGTGTGCTCACATCCCTAGTTTGCATTTCCCCAAATGAGAGGCAAACCAAAAAACACAGCTGCC
The DNA here is from genome assembly GCF_964188315.1 of Podarcis muralis. Taxonomy (NCBI): domain Eukaryota; kingdom Metazoa; phylum Chordata; class Lepidosauria; order Squamata; family Lacertidae; genus Podarcis; species Podarcis muralis. Next base: position 5,075,801 of record NC_135655.1, read on the forward strand.
CTGATGGTATGGACACACCTCCGAATTTTGTGCTTCAGTTCCCCAACCGAATGATGTGTGCAGAAGGAGTGAAAACAATGTGAAAATGCATTAGGTTCGGAGAAAATCGCTTGCAAAGATGTGCACATTATCCAAAATTCACAGGAGTATCAGAGAATCAAAGAGTTGGAAGGGACCACCAGCGTAATCTAGTCCAACCCCCTGCAATGCAACCTCGAACCCACAACCTTTGCATAGTGAAAGTAGAGTTGCCGTACATCTGAAATTTCCCGGACACAGACAACAACTTTGCCAAAAAAGAAAAAAAAACCTCAACAACTCAACAAGTTTTGTGTCTGGGTTTTCATTTTCTGAAATACGGAAAGCCTAGTTAAAGCCATGCCCAAAGTGGCTTACAATATGAAAAAAACCCTACATAATTTACATCATGGTGGCTACCACCAGTGTTTTGGGCCTCATTGAGGGGCAGAATGTCAATATGAGTAGGAAAATGAGAGTACCCCTGAACATATTTTTTTTTAAAAAAAGCACTGGCTACCACTGTCCTGGGACGCGGGTGGTGCTCTGGTCTAAACCACAGAGCCTAAGCCTAGGGCTTGCCAATCAGAAGGTTGGCGGTTTGAATCCCTGTGACGGGGTGAGCTCCCGTTGCTCAGTCCCAGCTCCTGCCCACCTAGCAGTTCGAAAGCACGCCAGTGCAAGTAGATAAATAGGTAGCGCTCCAGCGGGAAGGTAAATGGTGTTTCCGTGTGCTGTTCTGGTTCTCCAGAAGCGGTTTAGTCCTGCTGTCCACATGAGTCGGAAAGCTGTCTGCGGACAAACGCTGGCTCCCTTGGCCAGTAAAGGAAGATGAGCGCGGCAACCCCAGAGTCATCCACGACTGGACCTAACGGTCAGGGGTCCCTTTACCTGCCGTGAGCCTAAGATTGCCAGAGGCTATTTGGCATGTTATTGGTTGCTGCGGCGAGGGCTGGTGTTGATTTGCTGTCGTTGTGCTAATTGGGTAGGCGCAACCCCCCTAAAAAAGTTCAACAACTCTGGGGGCCACCCCCCATTTTCCTAATTTGGGGTCCCTAAAAATAGGGGGCATCTTATACACGGGTTCGTGTTATACACGGAAGAATACAGTATTTATTTTGCTGGAAACTTCCCAGAGTGGTTTGGGAAACCCAGCCAGATGAGCAGGGTATTCATCATCATCATCATCATCATCATCATCATCATCATCACTTAAGGCACCAGGCCATTCAGTGAGATCCCAGCGTACCAACTCTGGTGGACTTCCACCCCCACCGTGAGATACTGTCAAGAGCAGGTATTTGGTTCCTGTCTGCTCTGATGAATGGAGGGAGGAAGTCGCCAGAGGAGGAAGCAGCAGCCCAACCGCACAGTGACGTGGAAGCAGCCGTTGCAGAGTCAGCACCTGCTTCCTTGCACTGCCACAAGCTAACACCCAAAGAGCAGATTTAGCTGCCTCTGTCAGGAAAGGTTGAAGCCTGGGACTTTTTAGCTTTGAGAAAAAGGCGAGTGATAGGGTTGCGTGGTAAGGTAAAGGTAAAGGGACCCCTGACCATTAGGTCCAGTCGTGGCCGACTCTGGGGTTGCGGCACTCATCTCGCTTTATTGACCAAGGGAGCCGGCGTACAGCTTTATTGACCAAGGGAGCCGGCGTACAGCTTCCGGGTCATGTGGCCAGCATGACTAAGCCGCTTCTGGCAAACCGGAGCAGCGCACGGAAACGCCGTTTACCTTCCCGCCGGAGTGGTACCTATTTATCTACTTGCACTTTGACGTGCTTTTGAACTGCTAGGTTGGCAGGAGCTGGGACAGAGCAATGGAAGCTCAACCCGTTGCGGGGATTCGAACCACTGACCTTCTGATCGGCAAGTCCTAGGCTCTGTGGTTTAACCCACAGCGCCACCCGCGTCCCTTAGGGTTGCATGGTAGGAGTTTATAAAATCATGCATGGTCTTGGCCGCTGCTCCCAGTCACCAGTCTAGCTGCCGCATTCTGGATTAGTTGCAGTTTCCAGGTCACCTTCAAAGGTAGCCCCACGTAGAGCGCATTGCAGTAGTCCAAGCGGGAGATAACCAGAGCATGCACCACTCTGGCGAGACAGTCTGCGGGCAGGTAGGGTCTCAGCCTGCGCACCAGATGGAGCTGGTAGACAGCCGCCCTGGACACAGAATTGGCCTGCGCCTCCATGGACAGCTGTGAGTCCAAAATGACCCCCAGGCTGCGCACCTGGTCCTTCAGGGGCACAGTTGCCCCGTTCAGGACCAGGGAGTCCCCCACACCTGCCTGCCCCAGGAAAGGCTGATATAAGTTGCCAACAACACAGCTCTGTGCAGCCTTCCCAGGTCTTTGCCATCCCGTATTTTCTGTCTCTTGATTGATTGACGATGCCGATTTAAATATGCTGCTCGCTGTTTTCAGGGGCCCTTTGGGGCTGAAAAGCTGAATAGCAACGCTAATTATTCTTTTCGGTGGCAGCCGGGAGTTAGTTGCCAAGCGCGAAGTTCTGTTCGGGTGCAACCAGCTAGCCACAAACGCTGCGTTCCTGGCAGACGTTAAGCCTCCACATGGAATTGCAAAGGCGGCGGGGGGGGGGGGAGAGAGAAAGCCCATATTGCATCTGTGTCAATCAGCCCCGGGTGATGTTTGGGGAAAAGTTCGAAGACCATCTTGCACGGCAGAGCCAAATTGCCATAGCAACAGCACGAGGCGAGTGGGTGGACGTCTTGTGGGTGTTTTTTTTAAATGACTCATTTTTTATTTTATTTTTTTTGTTTTGTTTCTTGAAGGAGTGATGGCTCCCAACGCCATCTTTCAAATTTTTATTTCAAATAAAAGGCTGAATTGCTTAAAAATAGAAACCCAAAGATGCCAAACTGATTCCCTGCGAACACTGAAAAATAATCTCTTGGCTTCTCTTTAAACATCTCCGCTATGAATGTGTTGCGTGGCTGGTTGGGCAGATGCGGCGGCATCCCGGGATAAAACTGCCTATCTGAGCTCTGTAATCCAATTAATAGAAGCCTTTGCAAATAGTTTAGAAGCGAGACATCATCTCCCATTATAAACAGCTGTGATCGCGTTAAGCTGCGCTTTCCCCCTCCCTCCCCACGTTCTGGGCGTGTGCATTCTCATAAACAAGCACAGGAAATAATACCGACTGCACCATGAATTAACTGACTCACCCACAAGTTAGCGGGAGGATATAGGGCAGGGCCCGAGTGTCGTTCATCAAGACAACACGCTGCATTCTGCAAGCCTGAGAGTTTCGCAAACCAAGAGCCCTGCCCGCCTGCTCTGACCCAAAGAACAAAGGAGTCGGATACCCTCCAACATTCCTCAGATGAAAAAAGGGAGATTTCTCATTCCTCCCCCCCAAACTGACCCTCTTAGACACCCCCATTTTTTGTGCCCCTCCCAGTACTTCCTATCAGAAGCAGGGCAAATGCCATGATACCACCATGATACCAGCAGGGCACAACACACAAGCCCTCCACCGTCCTGAAAAGAACCCTCAATTGTTATTTTATTTAATTTTCTTCCTTGGTAGATTTACAGAAAGAAAAACAAACACCAATATATGTACAGTCAAACCTCATGCTGCGTTCGCTTCAGATTGCTTTTTTTGGGTTTCGGCAGTCGCGCATGCGCAGAAGCGCTAAATCGTGCTTTGCGCATGCGCAGAAGTGCCGGATCGCGACTCGTGCATGCGCAGATGCGGGTTGTGAATGCTGTGGGTTGCGAACGTGCCTTCCACATGGATCACGTTTGCAACCCGAACATCCACTGTATTTTAGAATGGGGCATGATTAGATGCAGACACACACAGTTTTTATTTTTCAAAGAAAGAAGACTCCCTGTGCTCTGCTCCCCCTTTCTTCCCACCCAAGGCAGTCCTGCCCTCTGCCTGCACCTTAGGGCTGGCGTGTCATGCGAGGCTGGGCCTCCGCAGCCTCTCCTCCTCCCTGCCCGCTCTCCAGCAGCCGCTATGAGATGCCCAAGGGAAGAGTCCGGCAGCAGCCGCCATGGAGAGGCCATGGATATTCTCTCATCGCTGCTGCTGCTCGGGAGAAGAGCTGGCTCATCCTCCTCCTTAAGCTCGGCAGGGGAAAGAGGGGCATTCCGAGATAATAATAATAATAATAATAATAATAATAATAAATTATTTATACCCCGCCTATCTGGCTGGGCTTCCCCAGCTACTCTGGGCAGCTTCCAACTGAATATTAAAAACAATACAGCGTCAGACATTAAAAACTTCCCTAAACAGGGCCACCTTCAGTTGTCTGAAGTAAAATAGTTGTTTATTGTTTTGACATCTGGTGGGAGGGCATTCCACAGGGCAGGAGCCACCACCGAGAAGGCCCTATGCCTGGTTCCCTGTAACCTCACTCCTCGCAGGGAGGGAACTGCCAGAAGGCCCTCGCCGCTGGACCTCAGTGTCCGGGCAGAACGATGGGGGTGGAGACGCTCCTTCAGGTCTACTGGACCAAGGCCGTTTAGGGCTTTCAAGGTCAGCACCAACACTTTGAATTGTGCTCAGAAACGGACTGGATGCCAATGAAGATCTTTCAGGAGTGTTATGTGGTCTCGGCAGCCACTCCCAGTCACCAGTCTGGCTGCCGCATTCTGGATTAATTGCAGTTTCCGGGATCAAATCAGAAGCTGGGGTGGCTTAAGTAATTCCGGGGCTGTCCCTGGAGGATAAGCAGTGTCACGGCACCAGGAAACTGCCATATACAGAAGCAGAACATCTGTAGTTCAGCATTGCCTACACAGACTGGCAGCAACTGTCTAGGACTTCAGACAGGTCTCCCTTCCCTTCCTGTAGATGCCTGCGGGGAGTGAGCCTTCTCCCCCAAGCCATTGCACCCTTCCTTGTCTCCACCAGCCAAAGGGAGTGGGCTGCTATCTACAATACTGCCTTATTTATTTTATTATACAGTACATTGGTTATTGCTTTCACTTTATGGATCAATTGTCTTGTTAGATAGTAAAATTCATGTTAAATTGCTGTTTTAGGGGTTGTTTTTAAAAGTCTGGAACTGATTAATCCGTTTTGCATTCCTCTCTATGGGAAAGTGTGCCTTGGTTTTGGAACGCTTTGTTTTGGAACGGACTTCCGGAACGGACTAAGTTTGAGAACTAAGGTACCACTGTATCCCATAAGTCAGCGAGTATCTTAGGGACTAGAAACCGGCATATTCGGTTAGAACTAAAGCTGGACATTTCGGCAAGTTCAATATTATGCCCAACTTTCTGTGACGCACACCGTACGGTTCTGAAACTCATACAGCGGTGGATATATTGTAAGCGCTCTCGGACACTGGGGAAACACTGAAATCAAATTAGAGCAAGCGTGCAGAAAATTATTAATCCAGAGAGCTCAGCTTCTCCTGACAGGGAGAGGCCGCCGGGGCAATGTCTCATGGAAGTCTCCACCTGGGCTCTCGGGAGACCAGGCCGCGTTCTGCGTCTAGCAAGGCAGACGCAACACAATTATCAACAATTGCTGGAGCCCTCGGAGATTTCGCATGGAGAGGCTGTGTTGCCAGAGGGAATCCTCCTGAGGGAAGGTGCAACGCTTTTGTTGAGTCTGCAATGACTAAAAAAATAAAATAAAGAATGCTACCCATGAAGACCTTTTGCCACATTCTCCACCCCCCTTCTCCCTTGTTTCCTGTTAAGCGGAAAAATCTGGTTTCAGATGGACAGAATAAGAGAATCATAGAATTGCAGAGTTGCAAGGGACCCCTGAAGGTCATTTAGTCCAACCCCCTGCCCTGACCATTGGTCCTGCTGGCTGGGGCTGACAGGAGTTGTAGTCTGACAGCGTCTGGAGGGTGCCAGGTTGGCTACTCCTGTTCAAACCCCTTTGCCCCGTTCTTTATTCCTGGAAATCACATGCTGATTTAGAACTTCAGCGTCACCTGATAGATTAGCAGGTCCCTGATGAGCTGTTTTTCTGCATGCAGGGAATGGTCAAAAGCGTCTGCTCCCTGCAATGCCGGCCATCTCGAGGCAAATCTAAAAAAATGTAGTATAAACACCGACAACTGGGAAACACTGGCCTGCGAGCGCTCCAGTTGGAGAACAGCCTTGACCAAAGGTGTCATGGGCTTTGAAGACACTCGAACTCAGGACGCAAGGGAGAAATGTGCTAAGAGGAAGGCACGCTTGTCAAATCCACACCGTGATCAACTCCTGCCAGGAAACCGATGTCCCCACTGTGGAAGGATATGTGGATCCAGAATTGGCCTCCACAGTCACTTACGGATTCATTGTTAAAACCGTGTACAGTGGTACCTTAGGTTAAGTACTTAATTCGTTCCGCAGGTCCGTTCTTAACCTGAAACTGTTCTTAACCTGAAGCACCACTTTAGCTAATGGGGCCTCCTGCTGCCGCCAGAGCACGATTTCTGTTCTCATCCTGAAGCAAAGTTCTTAACCAGAAGCACTATTTCTGGGTTAGCGGAGTCTGTAACTTGAAGCGTGTGTAACCCGAGGTACCACTGTATATGGAAGACAATCTTACTCAGCTACAGGTGATTGCCAAAGAAGGAGGAGGAGGAGGAGGAGGAGGAGGAGGAGGAGGAGAAGCCCTGTCCCAACAGGAATGGAATCTGTGCGTGCGACCTGTGCAGAAGGGTGTCATTCTGCACAGCAACAAAAGAAGAGTTGGGCTGGATTAGACCCAAGGCCCCTCAGATCCAGTATCCTGTTCTCAGATGGCTTGTGGTTCCTTCCAGAAAAGGTTTTCAAAGGTGTAACACCTCTGGAGATGCAGAGGGTCTTCTATTGAGGTAGAACAACGTGGCCTTATGACTTTGTCTCCTTCGATAATTTAACTCCCTGCTATGCGTGAAGACCAGTAGTGATGTCTGGAAGTGAGAGCTGGACCATAAAGAAGGCTAATCGCCGAAGAATTGATGCTTTTGAATTATGGTGCTGGAGGAGACTCTGGAGAGTCCCATGGACTGCAAGAAGATCAGACCGATCCATTCTGAAGGAAATCAGCCCTGAGTGCTCACTGGAAGGACAGATCCTGAAGCTGAGGCTCCAATACTTTGGCCACCTCATGAGAAGAGAAGACTCCCTGGGAAAGACCCTGATGTTGGGAAAGATGGAGGTCACCAGGAGAAGGGGACGACAGAGGACGAGATGGTTGGACAGTGTTCTCGAAGCTCCCAGCATGAGTTTGACCAAACTGCGGGAGGCAGTGGAAGACAGGAGTGCCTGGCGTGCTCTGGTCCAGGGGGTCACGAAGAGTCGGACACGACTAAACGACTAAACAACAACAACAACAACAACATGCGTGAAGTTGTACAGGCAACACCAGTTTCGCATGCATTCAAAGAATGCCCAGCTGTGCATGCGCGGGCCTCTTTCGGACTCGGAAGGGGACATGGCAGGGCATAATGGGGTGGACAGACTTATGTGCTTTCCACCGATATGTACAATGACCCAGGATGTAACTCTTGCACAAAACGGGGGTTGCCTGTACTTCCTTTTGTCTGTCTTGCATCTTCCAACATTCAGCTTCACTTGATGTCTACAAGTCCTAGGACTCAGCTCTACAGCTGCAAATATAACGTTTTAAGGGCATTATACAAAGGTGACACTAGATGGCGATGGTGAGCTAATGGCAAATGCAATATATTTTTTAAAACTTTTTTTTCAGAGTGTTTTTTTAATATATGTCTAGATTCAGCCCTAGTGTTTTGAGAAAGGGAGGAAAAACCTTTCCTCCATCCATTTCCTCTGTGCCATGCCTAATTCCATAAATTTCTACTTGCCTGTTCTCCAAACTAAAAAACCCCAAATGCTGCAAGCTTTCCTCATAGAAGAGTCTCGCCGTCCCTTTGAACATTTGAGCCGTCATTTTCTGAACCTTTTCCAACTCTACCCTTTTTGAGGTGAGTTATTCCAAATGCTGCTGCACCACAGATTTGTAGAACGGTGTTGTTATAGCAACGGTTTCATTTCTAATCCCTTTCCCAATGCAACAGGTCTTAACCTTACAGAAGCAATGATGGTTTTGCTTCAACAAGACTTCTTCTTCTATATACGTGGGAATCTATCTTTAATTGTGCTTTTCACGGGTTTTCTGGCAACAGACATTAAGCTCACCAACCTGTGAGCTCTTGAATCCCTTTTAAATACAGTATTCCTCACTCTATAAGATGCACCAGACCATAAGACGCACCTAGTTTTTGGAGAAGGAAAACAAGAAAAAAAATATTCTGAATCCTAGAAGCCAGAACAGCAAGAGGGATCCGCTGCACAGCAAAAGCAGCAATCCCTCTTGCTGTTCTGGCTTCTGGGATAGCTGCGCAGCCTGCATTCGCTCCATAAGACGCACACACATTTCCCCTTACTTTTTAGGAGGGGAAAAGTGAGTCTTATAGAGCAAAAAATAAGGTAACTGCTGCTAAATGGAAGTGCATTTTAGGGAAGCTGTTATATGGTAGCTGAAATTAGGGAATACCGTATTTTTTGCTCTATAAGACTCACTTTTTCCCTCCTAAAAAGTAAGGGGAAATGTGTGTGCGTTTTATGGAGCGAATGCAGGCTGCGCAGCTATGACTGAAGCCGGAACAGCAAGAAGGATTGCTGCTTTCACTGCGCAGCGATCCCTCTTGCTGTTCTGGCTTCTGAGATTCAGAATTATTTTTTTTCTTGTTTTCCTCCTCCAAAAACTAGGTGCGTCTTGCGGTCTGGTGCGTCTTATAGAGCGAAAAATACGGTAGTTGCTTTTTTTTGGAAGCAATTTCACTTCTGAGTTCTTTATGACCTCTCGGATCGATACCAACCGAACCTGATCGTTTGTTTTTCATTTGTCAATAAAGCTCAGAACTTTGCCTGATATCATGACCACAATTGCTCAGACTTGCTTCCTGCGAAAGTTTGCTCAGATACAGGAATCTGCCCTGCATCTTCCATTGTGTAGACAGATGGAAATAATTAATTCAATTATAACTGAATAGCCCTCCAGACCTCTGGAGAGATTTAACTACTTTCGTCTTTTCTTTTCAACTTCCTCTTTCCCACTCCCTCCATTTCTGGGAAGTTTCTCTTCCTGACGTCAAATGTGACTCTGCTGCTCTTTCTTAGCAGCTGTCTATTTGCAGATACAGAGCACGAGACTCTTAATCACAGGGTTGTGGGTTCGAGTTCCACACGGGCTGGACTAGATGACCCTTGTGGTCCCTTCCAATTCTATGCTTCTATATATTGAATCGATAGGATTATAGTCACTGTTCCTGCTCGGGTCAGTAACATTTACATCTCACACCAGGTCCTGGGCATCACTTAAGATGGAATCCAGGGTCAGCTCCCCTCTGGCCAGTTCCATGATCTACTACTCTAGCGTAGAGTTATTTAGCTAGAAAGTTGAACGGGTGAAATGAAGGACTTATCCAAACTTAACTTTTGCACCGTTCTTTCCAGGCAAAGGTAAACGGAAGAAGGTTGTGAATAAGTCTTAAAATTAGCTGCACTTGCATAACTTGCAACATTTCTCTGATGAAAATAGGGATGTTAAAATAATAATAATAATAATAATAATAATAATAATAATAATTTGTTTATACCCCACCCATCTGACTGGGTTGCCCCAGCCACTCTGGGCAGCTTCCAAAATAGAGAAAAACATAATAAACCATTAAACATTTAAAAAACTTCCCTGTTCAGGGCTGCCTTCAGATGTCTGCTAAAGGCTGTATCTTTTTATCTTGGGGGTCACATAACTCCACACCCTCCAACATTTATCCGATGAAAATAGGGATGTCCTAAGGCAGGGGTCAGCAAACTTTTTCAGCAGGGGGCCGGTCCACTGTCCCTCAGACCTTGTGGGGGGCCGGACTATATTTTGGAGGGGGGGAAATGAATGCATTCCTGTGCCCCACAAATAACCCAGAGATGCATTTTAAATAAAAGGACACATTCCACTCATGTAAAAACACAAAACACGCTGATTCCCGGACCGTCCGCGGGTCGGATTGAGAAGACGATTGGGCTGGATTCGGCCCCCAGGCCTTAGTTTGCCTACGCATGCCCTAAGGATAAATGGGATCAAATCAGAAACTGGGATGGCGTCTGTAAATCTGGGACTGTCCCTGGAAAAGTAGGGACACTAGGAAGGGCCTGTAAAGGTAAAGGTAAAGGGACCCCTGACCGTTAGGTCCAGTCGTGGCCGACTCTGGGGTTGCGGCACTCATCTCACTTTATTGGCCAAGGGAGCCGGCGTACAGCTTCCGGGTCATATGGCCAGCAGGACTAAGCCGCTTCTGGCAAACCAGAGCAGCGCACGGAAACACCATTTACCTTCCCGCCGGAGCAGTACCTATTTATCTACTTGCACTTTGACGTGCTTTCAAACTGCTAGGTTGGGCAGGAGCAGGGACTGAGCAACGGGAGCTCACCCCGTCGCGGGGATTCGAACCACCGACCTTCTGATCAGCAAGTCCTAGGCTCTGTGGTTTAACCCACAGCGCCACCCACGGGAAGGGCCCGTACTTGTGATTTTAAAAAATCACATGTGATTCTCTAAGAGTGATCTGCAACACACTATCGGGTGGTTCACATAACTACAACAAATTGAAAAAGAGCCTCCTGGATCAGACCAACGCCCCACCGAGTCCCACAAAATTCGTTTATGTTTTTGCTTTCTTAGATCCAAGAAAACATACTTTGAATAGCATCCGTTTGCCAACTCCCTGTCCCTCTGAAGAGAGATACCACTTGCAGAAACAGAAATGAAATTCCCCCCCCTCCTTAAATGACGCTGATTTCACAAGGAACAATGGAGCAGAGATCCAGCAGCCCCAGCCCTGGCATGGAGGAACTTGGTGATACAGAAAACTGTGTGCTGTTAGAAAGATCCCATTATAACCAGCCTCGGGGGCGAAAATAGTGCCAGCACTCAGTGACACACACTCTTTTGGAACAGAGATGGGGGGGGGGAGATATAAGATTGAAAATCCATATATTATATTCTGCTATGTGACTTGGTTGCTCAGTTCAGTCTTTTTGCATGGTCTCTTATATATTGTTTTATGGGTTGTCACTTCGCTGTTATTTTTATCGATTACAGTCTGGTAGTTCTTTAGTTATCTCAACTAGGGCCAGGGCCTTTTCAGCACTGGCCCCGACTTGGTGGAACGCTCTGTCGCAAGAGACCAGGGCCCTGTGACATCTTTCCATAGGGCCTGCAAGATGGAGCTGTTCTGCCTGGCCCTTGGTTTGGACTCAGTCTGACCCTTATGTTTCCCTCCCCTTATGGGCTACTACTAAAATGAGGCTGCATTTTAAATTGTATTTTAACCCGTATTTTAATTAACTGTTTTTTCCCTTTTCTTTTACGTTTTATTGTAATTTTATTGGTGTTAGCCGCCCTGAGCCCAGTTCTGGCCGGGGAGGGTGGGGTATAAATAAAATCTTCTCTCCCTCCCCTCCTTCTCCTCCTCCTCCTCTTCTTCTTCTAAAATAATGCTTTTTAGAGTGTTGAGTTGAGTTCATGGCACCAAAAAAAGTTCAAGAACCGTGGACCTAGTGGAAGACTGGAAAGACGGCAGTTGCACGATTTGCAGGCTGTTTTCGGGGCAGACACTGACGTGGACATCTGAAAACTGGGCATTTTCATGCCGCAATGTGTCTTCTGAGCACCTGCGGATAATTTCCTTCCCTGCTAATTGCTGCCCTGAGTTCCGATCTCGCTCATCTAACCCTGTTGAGCTACGACAGCCGGGTGCTCTCTGCATTTTCCGGAAACAATGGAAGACCTTTTTTTGGCTTTGACAAGCTTTTCCAGGATGAAAAGGTCTCCGACTTAAGGTGTTCATTTTGCACGGCTTTAAACCTATAGTTTAGTTGTTGCTTTCTTCTGTTTTCAAAACTATTTTTAGAGGAGTTTTAGATTGCGGGTTCGTCAGTCGCCTTGGGACATGCAAAGAAGGTGATTGGTTCATAAGTCATGGTGGTGATATTTTCTAGAGATATCAGGTGGTATGCAATGCTAGTCCTACTCAGAGTAGACCCACTAAAGTCAATGACTGTGTTCTGCTTCCACAGTTGGAGGCAGCAATACTACTAAATCCCAGTTGCGGAAAACCACTGGAAGGGAGAGTTGCTCTTGTGTTCGAATCCTGCTTCCTAATTTCCCACTGGTTGGCCACAGTGAGAACAGGATGCTGGACTAGATGGGACACTGGCCTGATCCTGCTGGCTCCTCTTATATTCTTAACGCACAGGACTAGCATTTGTTTAGTTGTTTAGTCGTGTCCGACTCTTCGTGACCCCCTGGACCAGAGCACACCAGGCACTCCTGTCTTCCACTGCCTCCCGCAGTTTGGTCAAACTCAGGCTGGTAGCTTCGAGAACACTGTCCCACCATCTCGTCCTCTGTCGTCTCCTTCTCCTTGTGCCCTCCATCTTTCCCAGCATCAGGGTCTTCTCCAGGGAGTCTTCTCTTCTCATGAGGTGGCCAAAGTATTGGAGCCTCAGCTTCAGGATCTGTCCTACCAGTGAGCACTCAGGGCTGATTTCCTTCAGAATGGATAGGTCTGATCTTCTTGCAGTCCATGGGACTCTCCAGAGTCTCCTCCAGCACCAGAATTCAAAATCATCAGTTCTTTGGCAATCAGCCTTCTTGATGGTCCAGCTCTCACTTCCATACATCACTACTGGTAAAACCATAGCTTTAACTATACGGACCTTTGTTGGCAAGGTGATGTCTCTGCTTTTTAAGATGCTGTCTAGGTTTGTCATTGCTTTTCTCCCAAGAATCAGGCGTCTTTTAATTTTGTGACTGCTGTCACCATCTGCAGTGATCATGGAGCCCAAGAAAGTAAAATCTCTCACTGCCTCCATTTCTTCCCCTTCTGTTTGCCAGGAGGTGATGGGACCAGTGGCCATGATCTTAGTTTTTTTGATGTTGAGCTTCAGACCATATTTTGCGCTCTCCTCTTTCACCCTCATTAAAAGGTTCTTTAATTCCTCCTCACTTTCTGCCATCAAGGTTGTGTCATCTGCTCAGAACATGGCTGGATGCAATGAAGTCACCTCATTAGCAAAAAGGATGTTCTGCATAGACCACAGGACTTCCTCTTCCTTCTCTTGCGTGTTTGCTTTATCCCTCCTGATTTTGCTCCAAAGGGTTGGGGGAACCCCAGGACACATTTTGGGGGAGGCACAGGGGGAGAGGAAGTCCCCACTGTGCTAGCAGAAGAAGAGAAACAATGGGCACAACCCTTTATTACCCAGGGGCAACAGTGCCTCGTTTCTGGGGTGTGTTTCTACCACTTCCGATGTAAACCGACTTTCTCTTTTAATATCAGGGGCTTAATCCTGACTTCCCCATCTCAGCCTCCTCCAAGACGTCAAGCGCGTGACCGGGTCTGCAATTGCCCTCTGCTTTGTGGCTTCCCTGCAGGAGCCACAGCTGTCTTTGTGGGACATTCTCCATTCTGCGCACGTCAAGAATCTCCTCCAAGGTGTGGCCTTTTGAGCAGCGTCTGAAGGAAATCCCTTCGCTCGCCTGTCAATCTCTGAACAGGCTGGCTTCACCCAAGCTCTCAGGGCTGCAGCTGAATGGGGCACACAGATGTACACAACCGTTTCAGCAGGGCAAGACCACACCAGAGCCTCAGCCAGGGCTGAGGAACCTCCAGATGTTGGTGGACCTCAACTCTCATCATCTCCCTTGCAGCCAAGAAGGCCAATGGCAACAGACCCTTTCAGAGTCCCTATTTTCCAGGGAGAGTCCCAGATTTACAGAAGCCGTCCCGGTTTCTGATTTGATCCCAGAATGTCCCGCTTTTCCTTAGGATGTGTCTATTTTCACAGTAGAAATATCGGAGGGTGTGGAGTTATGCAACCCCTGAGCCAAGGAGATCAGTAACCTTCAGAAGAAATCTCAAGGCAGACCTATAGAGGGAAGTTTTGTAACGTTTACAGCTTTATTATGTTTTTATATATCTTAAAAAGCAGAGACATCACCTTGCCAACAAAGGTCCGTATAGTTAAAGCTATAGTTTTCTCAGTAGTGATGTATGGAAGTGAGAGCTGGACCATCAAGAAGGCTGATCGCCAAAGAATAGATGCTTTTGAATTCTGGTGCTGGAGGAGACTCTTGAGAGTCCCATGGACTGCAAGAAGATCCAACCTATCCATTCTGAAAGAAATCAGCCCTGAGTGCTCACAGGACAGATCCTGAAGCTGAGGCTCCAAGACTTTGGCCACCTCATGAGAAGAGAAGACTCCCTTGACAAGACCCTGATGTTGGGAAAGATGGAGGGCACAAGGAGAAGGGGACGACAGAGGACGAGATGGTGGGACAGTGTTCTCGAAGCTACCAGCATGAGTTTGACCAAACTGCGGGAGGCAGTGGAAGACAGGAGTGCCTGGCGTGCTCTGGTCCATGGGGACCACGAAGAGTCGGATACGGCTAAATGACTAAATAGCAACAACAATATGTTGGAAGGGACGCGGGTGGCGCTGTGGGTGCGATGCTCCTGGGTTTCAGGCAGGGGGGTCGTTCCCATCCCTACCTAGAGGATTGAACCTCTTGCTGCTGAGCTGGATCACTTCCCCCCAAATATCCGTACTGAGTCAGACCGCTGGACCACCCCATGAAGGCTATAAGGCCCACACAGCGCTTTGCAAATTAGGAGAGCTATGGAAATGATACGCAGCAACAGTGTTGAATCAGGGGCTACAGGCAGGAGCCAGTTCCCATTTCAGCTTCTAACATCGTGATTCACACAAAAAGCTGCCTTACATTAGGTCAGACGAGCCCACTATTGCCCACTCGGACTGCCAGCAGCAGGTCTCCAGGGCCTCAGGCAGAGGAGCAGACATTTCCTGCCCTCAGATGCTTTTAACGGGAGACGCAAGTGACTGACCCCCGGGACCTTCTGCCCGCAAAACAGGTTCTGTATAGGACTTCCACAAGACGCATATCAGTAGATTAGCAAGCTACTACTTAGAAAATCTGTTCCAGCATCTGCCCAGGGGGAGATCAGACCAGAAGCCCTGGAAGCTAAGTGCCAAGGCTCTCTCCCATCGCTCTCCAACCAGGTGCCCTCCAAATGTTGTTGGGACTACAACACCCATCATTCCTGACCACTGGCTAAGCTGGATGTGGATGATGGGAGTTGTAGTCAACCCAAGGCCCTCTACTCCAGATGTCCGCAAGGCCACCAGTTGGAGACCTCAAGTTGGGGTTCTACCACAACAACCCAGAATCCTCCTGGTCCCAGAAATCAGGTGATCTCAGTGAACCAATACAGTGCTGTTGTGCTCTATAAAAGTTCCCACATAGGCCCACTCAGTTTGGGAAATTTGTTTTTTTTTTAATAGATCTTCCCACTTCCATGGATTGATAGCTAACCCTCTTTTGGTATTAGAATAAAATTGGCTCAGTTGGTTAGAGCCTGATAAATGCAAAGGTTGCAGGTTCGATCCCCGTAAGGGGCAGCTGCATATTTCAGGATACTGCCCTATATCACTGGCCCATCTTAACCAGCATTGCCTACACGGGCTGGCAGCAGTTTCCCTTGGTTTTTTCTCCCAGCCCAACCTGGAGAAGTCGGGGATTGAACTCGGGACCTCCCGCCTGCAAGGCGGGTGCTCTGTCACAGACCTACAGCTTTTCAAATCCTTGTCATCACCCCATCTTGTGGGCACATGTTCCTTTCGGCCTTTGGGGGCCCATCAATTGGGCCATCCCAACATGAATTACTATGAGCAGCAGGGACATGGGTGGCACTGTGGTCTACCACTGAGCCTCTTGGGCTTGCCGATCGGAAGGTCGGCAGTTCGAATCCCTGCGATGGAGTGAGCTCCCGTCACTCTGTCCCAGCTCCTGCCAACCTAGCAGTTCCAAAACACACCAGTGAAAGTAGATAAGTAGGTACCGCTGCGGCGGGAAGCTACTGGCCACATGGCCCAGAATAATAATAATAATAATAATAATAATAATAATAATAATAATAATTTATTATTTATACCCCACCAATCTGACTGGGTTTCCCCAGCCACTCTGGGCGGCTTCCAACAGAACACTAAAATACAATAACCTATTAAACATTAAAAGCTTCCCTAAACAGGGTAGCCTTCAAATGTCTTCTAAAAGTTTGGTAGTTATTTTTCTCTATGACATCTGGTGGGAGGGCGTTCCACAGGGCAGGTTCCACTACCGAGAAGGCCCTCTGCCTGGTTCCCTGTAACTTGGCTTCTCGCAGCGAGGGAACTGCCAGAAGGCCATCGGAGCTGGACCTCAGTGTCCGGGCAGAACGATGGAGGTGGAGATGCTCCTTCAGGTATACTGTCTGTGGACAAACGCCGGCTCCCTCGGCCTGAAAGCGAGATGAGCGCCGCAACCCCATAGTCTCCTTTGACTGGACTTAACCGTCCAGGGGTCCTTTACCTTTTTTTTACTATGAGACGCAACCAGCAGAGATGTGTGGAGAGTTGTTACTTTCTCCAGAGCAGTTACCGTATTTTTCGATCTATAAGACGCACCAGACCTCAAGATGCACCTAGTTTTTGGAGGAGGAAAACAAGAAAAAAAAATTCTGAATCTCAGAAGCCAGAACAGCAAGAGGGATCGCTGCGCAGTGAAAGCAGCAATCCCTCTTGCTGTTCTGGCTTCTGTGATAGCTGCGCAGCCTGCATTCGCTCCACAAGACGCACACACATTTCCCCTTACTTTTTAGGAGGGAAAAAGTGAGTCTTATAGAGCAAAAAATACGGTATATTTTACAAATGCTTATCAAGCCTTCCTTAGCTGTCCGCTCCCCCCCCCAACCAAAAAAACCCCTCTACCACTGTCTCCATTATGGAGGCTTTCGGAGCACGCCACGCCCACCGAGGTGATGCCAAGCATCTCTGGAAAGCAGAAAGGGGAGGAAAGACAGAGAAGGCAAGTGGCTTTCTACCTCATCTTTAAGCCAATTGCATTTCAGTTCCAAGCAAGGCCATATGGCACAAAAGAGGATTTGAATCAGAGGATTCCATAAAATCCGGTTAATATGGAAGGAATGGCCGAATGGGTGTGGTATAGGACCCCCGTTGCAGAGTCAGAAATCAAGAGGCAGATGTTGGCATTTTGAGATCCACGCAGACACCTGGCAGTGCCAAACCACCCCACGGAGAGCATGCACCCTGAAATAACAGGCTGGTCTTTTTGCCCAGGGAACAGCTGATGAGTTCCTTTTGGATGGTGGCTGGACTGAAGGAGAGGTGATCAAAGGGACCAGCAAGTTTGAGAACCTGGCCAGGCAATCCTTGCAGAGAAGCAAAGGCTTCCCAGGCTCTTTTTAAATAAAGCAAAGACCGCCCCCCCCAAGGCCCTAATAAAACTCTCCTTCTAAGAGACAACAGGTATCTTTGTCTTGGGATGAACTTGTGAGCGGAGAGGCTAAGGACCATTGCGCTTTATGGGTTGTAATAGTCGATTAGCGCAAAATTAACGGGGGGCGGCAAACGAGGCGGAGGGAGTGTCATTTTTTAATTGCCTCATAAACGCGGGGGTTGAGTCCCCACCCGAGTTTCTTCCCTCCCACTCCCATCTCTGCCGCCGATCTCGAGAGTCACAATATCTGCCTCCCCTCTTCCCGCCCTGCCTCACCTCTGCAAAGCTGAGTTCTCGGCATTGAAAACAAAAGATGCTTATTTTGCTAGAGCTCACTTCTCTTTTCCCTGCAGTCGCTTCTTCCTTCTTAGATCTCTGCCCCTTACGAAACCAGAATTCAAAGCGTTTCCCCATCTCAGAGACCTGGGTTCAACCATCTTCTACTCTACACCCACCTAAGAATTAATCTCTCCCCTTTAAGAAAAAGGAGTATAAAGGTGAAGTTTGGACTGTTCTGCCTTGTTCTGTAGGATGATGGGTGTGTGTGTGTGTGCATATATTTGTGGTGGAGCTGGTTGAAAAGCTGATCTCCAATTTTTGTTCTTTTTTTTTTAATGATTTTTAAAAAATGAAAGGCCAGCTGACACTCATCCAGGATTAGCAGGCCAGCCAAAGTCTTCTAAATTCAGTCTTTGTTTCCCAGAGGCTGGAGCCTGTGGCATGACCTGCTTTGTCAATGGCCACTCACCCTTTTGCAAGGCTTGGGCTCCTTCCACAATGTCAACATCCTGTAGAGTCCCCATCCCAGGTCATTTTATGAATGGGCTGGTGGGGTGGAGGTGAGGGGGGTAAAAGAGTAGGCTGGGCTGGTTTGCCCTGAGTCAGACTGCCCGTTCAGTCTGCCCACCCAGTTTTAATGCTTATCTGTCCACCCACCCACCCATCTTAAAAAATAAATAAACACCAGAGTCTTTCTCTCGGCAGTTTGGCAATCTTGAATTCGTGCACGCTGCCAGCAGAACACAGCTGCCCACCCTCGCCCACCCCTTTGCCATCAGAGCAGTAATACCACCTACCACTGCCTAAAAATAAAAATTTTAAAAATCTGCTAACACAAGAGAAATATTTCCAGGAGAAGGAGCCAACACGCAGATTTTCCTCTCCCCCCAACTTAAAAGAATTGAAAAAGACAGCTTCTCCAGCTGGAGAAGGAGGAAACAACTTTAAACAAAGCCGAGCAGAAGGATTTAATATATACACATATTGGGTGGGATCCCAATGCTTGCCATGAGTTTCAGTATCTGAATCAGACAGACAAGACTCTCCGGATCAACATCATCCCCGGCGTGAGACATGGGAGGGGAGTCCAGGCATGCCAGAAAATGCTACTTGCTCCGAACAAAGAGATTGCAAACAGATTCAGGTGGGAAGGGGTCCCTCGCCCACCCAGGAAGATCCCTCGCAGAAAGGAGGGGAGGGTGTTTTTTTAAATATATATATATTATAATTCACTTGCATTGCAAATTAGGCAGAGCGCTGGCGATGCAACCACTCCGGAGTGACGCCAAATTAAATGAAATGCAGTTTTTGCAAAGAGCCGTGAGGCGTAAAGTGCGAGTGTGTGTTTTGTTCGCTGGTTGAATGAAAAAACACCACCACCACCACACACATTCCCATCAATTTCTCTTGCACTGGCGGGGAGAGACGTGTTATTATACTCCCTCCCTCGACACATCCCCCGGTTTGCAAGATTCCTTCCCCAAACGGAGGATCATATTTGGCTTGCAAGAAATCCGGGCAGGATTTGTCAGCCCACCCCAGTTGACGTCCCTTGTGAAAACCCCGTTCGCGCCTGGAGGCGCCACAAACCCAAAGGTGGAAAATTAGAGAGATCGATAGATCGATCAGATGCATGCATAGGAAACGAGGCTGCCCGTTGACCATCGCGTTGGAGAAAAAGGAAGAAAACCTACAGCCCAGGAAGAAAAAGGATAGAGACCCCCCCCCAGCACGTTTAGTGGGCTTTCGCCCTCTCCTTTACCTGGTTGAAGATTTCACAAACCGGAGCGCACAGCGGAGTCCCTCTCCTCCCCTCCTGGATCCAGATGTGGTCAGAAGCAAAATGCCCCCTCCTTTCCTGAGTCCCAGAGCCGGGAGTAGCAGCAACAGCTGGATCGCTAGAGAGCTGAGCTGAGATGCGAGTCCCCACCCAGTCTGCTCGGTGTGTGTGTGTGTGGTTTGTGTGTGTGTGAAATCAGCTCCCCTTTGTACAGGAAACACGGCAACTGCCGCTTCCTCCTCGAGCTGCTGCGTGATGCTTCTCCCTTGCAGCCTCCTTCTCTGTTCTCTCCCGCCCCTGAAATCCTGGAGAGCTGCTGCCAGCCCGTGCAGACAGCACTGAGCCGGGCGGACCCCATGCACTGACTCACTCAGTAGAAGGCATCTCGCTGGGTTCCTTGCAAAGGGATGTTCCCTGAGATTGGAATCGTAGAGTTGGAAGGGTCCCCCCCCCAAGAGTGATCTAGTCCAACCCCCACCCCACCCCCAATCTTTTTGCCCAACGCAGGACTTGAATCCAGGACCCTGAGATTAAGGGCTCCTGCTCTACCGACTGAGCTATCTGCTAAGCTGGAGTAGACCAGGCAGTGGCTCCTCCGGCGCAATCCTCAGCATCGCAGGGTAGGACTGGGAGAGCTGCTGCCAGCCCGTGCGGACAGCACAGATTAGGTGGACCTGATGGTCTGGCTCAGCACAAGACAGTGTCTTATGTAAATAAAGAGGAAGTGGGGCTAAATATAGCTTGAATGCAGAAACTGCTGGGCGCAAGTGTTAGAAAACAAGAAATAATAATAATAATAATTTGTATTTATACCCCGCCCTCCCCAGCCAAGGCTGGGCTCAGGGCGGCTAGCAAGCAATAATAAAAACAAGTTGAATGAATACAACTTAAAAACAAGATTAAAATATGACATTAAAATATTGAAACATTAAAATATTAAAATGCAGCCTCATCACAGGAGGAGAAAGGAAAAAGAAAAAAGAATGAGGGGGAGGGAATCAAATTGGCTCCAAGCCAAAGGCCAGGAAAAACAACTCTGTCTTACAGGCCCTGTGGAAAGAAATCAGATCCCGCAGGGCCCTGGTCTCATGAGAAAGAGCGTTCCACCAGGCCGGGGCCAGTGTTGAAAAGGCCCTGGCTCTGGTTGAAGCTAATCTAACTTCCTTAGGGCCCGGGACCACTAGGGTGTTGTTATTTATGGACCTTGAGGCTCTCCGTGGGGCATACCAGGAGAGGCGGTCCCGTAGGTACAAGGGTCCTAGGCCGTGAAGGGCTTTAAAGGTCAAAATTTGAATTTATTTAAAGATAATTATGAAAAATGTTGGTCAGAAATTAAAAAAGATTTAGAGATTTGGTCAAGACTGAAACTTTCCTTGTTGGGTCGAATAGCAGCTATAAAGATGAATGTATTGCCGAAGATGTTATTCTTGTTTCAGACCCTACAGATCGTGGACAGAGTGGAATGTTTTGGAAAGTGGATATTTCTAAGTTTGTCTGGCAGGGCAAAAAGCCCCGAATAAAATTTAAAATACTAACTGATGCAAAAGAAAGAGGGGGGTTTGCCCTGCCAGATTTAAGGTTATACTACGAAGCTGCAGCTTTCTGCTGGATGAAAGATTGGCTACTGCTTGAGAACACTGATGTCCTAGATCTGGAAGGGTTTAATAATGCTTTTGGATGGCATGCATATTTGTGGTACGACAAGGTAAAGATTCATAAAATGTTCAAAAACCATATTGTCAGGAAAGCAATATTCATGGTCTGGATAAAATACAAAGACTTATTAGAAAATAAGACCCCGAGGTGGCTATCACCAGTGGAGGCCAAGGTTCGAAAAAGACCCAATATGGAGGCCGGCTGGCCGAAATATTGGGAAATAATAGAAAAAATTGGAGATAATTGGAGGCTGCAGAGCTTTGAAAAATTAAAAAATAAGGTGCAAGATTGGTTTCTCTATGCTCAAGTTCAAGAGGTTTTTAAGTTGGACAAAAAAATAGGATTCCAGGTGGAAAAATCGAAACTAGAGACAGAACTGTTAGAACCCAAGACTAAGGTACTTTCGAGAATGTATAACTTGCTGCTTAAATGGAACACTCAGGATGAGACAGTTAAATCAGCCATGATAAAATGGGCTCAGGATATTGGGTATAACATTATGTTTGAAGACTGGGAAAGGTTATGGACCACTGGAATGAAATTCACGGCATGTAATGCCCTGAAGGAGAATATTATGAAAATGATATATAGGTGGTACATGACCCCAGTCAAGCTTGCAAAAATATATCACCTGTCTGATAATAAATGTTGGAAATGTAAGGGGACTGAAGGGGCTTTTTTTCACCTCTGGTGGACTTGTCCAAAAGTGAAGGCCTTCTGGGAAATGATCTATAATGAGTTAAAAAAGGTGTTTAAGTACACCTTCCCTAAGAAACCAGAGGCCTTCCTCCTGGGCATTGTTGGCCAAAAGGTGTTAAAGAAGGACAGAACTTTTTTTATGTATGCAACTACAGCAGCAAGAATACTTATCGCAAAATACTGGAAGTTACAAGATCTTCCCACACTGGAAGAATGGCAGACGCAATTGATGGACTATATGGAACTGGCTGAAATGACTGGCAGAATCCGAGATTTGGGAGAAGAAATAATGGAAGAGGACTGGAAAAAATTTAAGGACTATTTACAAAAACATTATAAGTTGTATGAATGTTAAGAATTTACATGATTTGGAAATTTTAGCTTCAGCAACTAGATTCAGGGATCAGGAAATTAAGTTATAAGTAAGAAAAGGTTGAAATTTAAAGTTATATTATATTTATTCTAGGGTATAAGTAACTGATAAAAAGTACTTTAAAATTTGAAGTATAATAGTTGAAAGATACAAGTAAGGTATGAAACAAGGAAATAATTTGCTGATATGTTTATTGTAAGGAACGCAGGGTGAGGGAGATGTGGGGAAGTCCAGTTGGTAAGGTAAAAATGTTTTTGAAAGTTGGATTTTTTCACTTTTCTTTTTTTCTTTGCTTCTTTTTCTTTCTTTTATGTCTTATATGTTTCTGACTTTGTAATTGAAAATGTAATAAAAATATTTTATATATAAAAAAAAATAAAGGTCAAAAGCAGCACCTTGAACCTGACCCTGTACTCCACCGGGAGCCAGTGCAGCTTGAAAAGCACTGGGTGAATATGCTCCTATGGCAAAGGCCCCGTGAGGAGCCTCGCTGCAGCAGTTCTGTACCTGCTGGAGTTTCTGGGACAGCTTCAAGGGCAGCCCCGCGTAGGGCGAATTACAGTAGTCAAGCCTGGAGGTGACCGTCGCATGGATCACTGAGGCCAGGTCGGGGCGGGAAAGGTAAGGGACCAACTGCTTGATGCGGCAAAGGTCGAAAAATGTCGCCTTGGCTGTTGCTGTAACCTCCGCCTCCGTGGAAAGGGAGGCGTCAAGGATTACACCCAAACTCTTAACGGAAGGCAATGGCACTAATTGAGCCCGGCCTTGGCTGGGGAGGGCGGGGTATATATAAAATTGGAGAGGTGCTGTGGCTCAGTGGTTGGGGTGCGTGAGGTGGTGCGTTGAACCAAAGACGAACTCTTCCAGATGCCCTGCAAACACCATATTGGTAGTCAAGATAACCCCACAGTTAATTGGTAGTTGTAGCAATGAGCTCATATATGTGCATATTCACTTCCTTTGATATAAGCTAATTGGCTTGTTTTGATGCTACCCTTATCTGTGGGTTTCGGGTGCTGAGCCCAGAAAAGAGAACTATCTGTAAAATTTGAGCAGTTGCTACCTATGCCCTCATCTGGGCCAGTGAAGCAATGGAAAGTCCTGGCCCAATTGGGACTCGCCTACAATAGTCAAGAAACAGCGTTTTGAATGTATTATAAACATAAGGTAAAGGTAAAGGGACCCCTGACCATTAGGTCCAGTCGTGACCGACTCTGGGGTTGCAGCGCTCATCTCGCTTTATTGGTCGAGGGAGCCGGTGTACAGCTTCCGGGTCATGTGGCCAGCATGACTAAGCCGTTTCTGGCGAACCAGAGCAGCGCACGGAAACACCGTTTACCTTCTCGCCAGAGTGGTACCTATTTATCTACTTGCACTTTGACGTGCTTTCGAACTGCTAGGTTGGCAAGAGCAGGGACCGAGCAACGAGAGCTCACCCCGTCGTGGAGATTCGAACCGCCGACCTTCTGATTGGCAAGTCCTAGGCTCTGTGGTTTAACCCTCAGCGCCACCCGCGTCCCTGTTATAAACATGCAATGACACAAATCTTCTCCTTCTGCTGTGCCCATAAAGGCAAGGGAGACACAGCAGGCTGCTTTGCTGCAAGTCTACCACTCTGACGTTTGGGACATCATTCTTAGCTATCTCTCTCTCCCACGAGTCCTCCTTTGGGTCTGCAGTTCCGAACAGGTTGGAGGTGTGTGTGTGGAGAACCAGAGACCCTGGATTTAAGGGGGCGTGGGGGCAAGAAACATATATCCAAACAGGAGGAGAGCCAGGAAAAAGTCAAAACGATAGATCTACACCCGCGCTTCCCAAACTTGCGTCTCCAGCTGTTTTTTGGACTACAAATCCCATCATTCGAAGCTAGCAAGACCAGTGGGCAGGGATGATGGGAACTGTAGTCCGAAAACAGCTGCAGAGCTAAGTTTGGGAAGCACTGATCTGCACAACCAGCCTGGAGGACCTGTGGACCATTGGCCTCCAAATCCCATCATTCCTGACCATGCTGGCTGCGTCTGATGGGATTTGGAGTCCAGTAACATCTGGAGGGCCACAGATTCCTTGTCCCTGCTGTAAGAACACCAGAGGCCCCTGCTGAATCAGGCCAGTGGCCTACCTAGGGCAGCATCCTGTTCTCACAAGAATAGAGTTTCACAAGAATACAGTAAAGTTGTTAGTAGAATAGCTTTGCAAACAAGCCTTCAATTGGGAGAAAGCTGTACTCACAGAGCTCAGGCGATGCTGGATTTCAGCATCAGTGTTGACCCTTCTGGAATAAGGGTAGGAAAAGTGATCGACACGTTCCAACGTTACACCATCGAAAAAATATGGGAGAGAGGAGATCCCAGCAGACTTTAGGGACTTTAGGGATGCCAAAATTATCAACCTTTTTTTTTTTTTTTAAATAAAAAAAGGGAGATGGAATGGATTGTGGAAACTATTGAGACATCTCTTTAGTAGCTGCCGCTTGCAAAATTATTTTAAGGATCTTAGCAAACCGTCTCCTAACTATATCCAAGGCTACCCTTCCTGAATCCCAAAATGGTTTTCGACTTTCTAAGGGGGACAGTAGTCATGATATTCACCACTCGACAGCTTCAGGGAAAATGCAGAGAGCAAAACCAACTGCTGCATATGGTGTTTATTGACCTAAGACCTTGGACGCTGTAAATCACACTGCCCTGTGGACTGTCCTTCTGAAAATTAGCTGCCCAGATCAATTTGTGAACATCCTTTGGCACCTCCATGATAATATGACAGCAACAATCCCAGATAACAATGGCTCTCAAAATGAACCATTCCGTGGGATCAGGTATTAAACAGGGCTGTGTTATTGCCCCAACTCTATTCCTTATTTTCACTGCCATGATCCTACACTTTGTTGAAGGGAAACTCCCCACCGGAGTAGAAATCATGTATCGGACAGATGGAAAGCTCTTTAATCTGAGCAGCCTGAAAGCAAAGAGTAAGGTTACTGTAACTTCCGTCATAGAGCCATACACAACGTCCTGTGTATGGGGAAAAGCAACCTGTTGCTCGCCAGGTGCTGCTGGACTCCAACTCCCATCAGCCCCTGCCAGCCTAAGCTGTCAATCACCAAGGCAGGGAGTGCATTAGGGCTCCCACTCAGAATCCTTGCCCTCCATCGCCATCTAGGGACCCACAGTGAAGTTACAGGAGCTCCACTAGAGTCCTTGTTCTGATGGCGAAAGCAAAGGCGAAACCAGGGATGTGTCCATCAAACATGTGTTTGGCTGTCCGTCATGCCCTCAAGTATTTATTCTCCTCACTCATCCAGCTTCTAAGCTGGGCTGCTCAGATTCTCGTGGTTGCATCCTGCCACAAGATGGCAGCAGGCACCCAAATCACTTCCTCTGAAGAGAGTTTTCCCTATTCGCAGATGCAGAGTTTGGCGTGGAAGGTCCTTCTGTAAAGCAACCAACATTTTCAGGTCCACCCAGGGAGACATTCGCATTAAGAACGGGAGAAGAGTCCTGGATTCCGGGTCAGGCCAAAGGGGGCCCATCGAGTCCGGCGTCCGGTTCTCACAGTGGCTGACCAGATGCCCATTGTGGGAAACCCGAAAGCAGGATTCGAATACAAGAGCAACTCTCCCCTTCTGTGGTTTCCAGCAAATGGTATTCAGAAGCGTTGCTGTGGCCAGTTAGGAAGGCAGAGCATAGCCTTTGTGGCTGGTTGCCGTTGATAACCCTCTTCACTGTGAAATAATAATAATAATAATAATAATAATAATAATAACAATAATAATACCACCCTGCCCATCTGGCTGGGTTTCCTCAGCCACTCTTAGATTAGAATTCAGAATTAGAACTTGTCTAATTCTCTTCCATAAGGGATACGGCTGGCGCTGTGGGTTAAACCACAGAGCCTAGGACTTGCCGATCAGAAGGTCGGCGGTTCGAATCCCCGCGAGGGGGTGAGCTCCTGTTGTTTGGTCCCTGCTCCTGCCAACCTAGCAGTTCGAAAGCACGACAAAAAGTGCAAGTAGATAAATAGGTACCACTCTGGCGGGAAGGTCAACAGCATTTCTGTGTGCTGCTCTGGTTCTCCAGAAGCGGCTTAGTCATGCTGGTCACATGACCTGGAAGCTGTATGCCGACTCCCTAGGCCAATAAAGCAAAAGCCATCTAGGTTGGTAGCCACCATCCCTGCCTCTTGTGGCAGAGAGTTCCACAGTTTATGTGAATAAGTGAGGAAGAGGGACTATAGCTTTCCTATGGCTGCCTCAGGACTTAAGGAAGAATTCACAATGGCAAACATGCCTGCCTTTGCTATGCTGGATCTCCACGGTGTTTACAACGACTCTACAGCTCCACCTTCTCTCCTCTGTCTGGGTCGCCAGTTGAGAATGCAGATATATATGTGCTATTTTGACGGCTGGGTTTCCCCACCCATCCCTTAGTGTGGGGAGGGAGACGCTCTGCTCAAAAAAAAAGACCAGAGGAGCTACAGCAATGTAAACTGCGACTTTTATTGTCATTTCTTCGAACAGAAGGCCGCACACCGCAAACGTCCCGCGTGACAAACGCAAATTGGCTATGCTCCTTTCAGCGCGTTGCTCCCGGCTGCTGGCGCGCCACCGCCCACCGCCCGGGGAAGAGCCTTTCACAGAAAGGAGCAGGGGCTTGTCTGTGCGGTGCAGCGCTCGGAGCTGGGGGTCTGCGGCGACAGCAACCGGGGCGCCACCCAGACCCGGTAAAGGGTTCCCAGAAATGCAAAAAGTATATACTATGGAGATATATATAAAAATACAGGCTAGTAGCATACGGCCTCCTTTGGACATCTATAATACAAAAGGACTTGCCTCTTCGACACCCCCTTCCCTTAAACCACACCTCGAAGGTTACCAACGCGTAGGGGCCAAAGGCTATCTTCCCCAGTGGCACAATTTAGGGCCGCCCCCATCGCACAGTGAGGACCCTGGCGGATGCCACGACGTTCGTGACCCCGGAAGGGACCTCTGCGGCTCTGGTTTGCTCAGGTCTAAAGGAGCAGAGTGGGGCAGGGGTTGGTTCCATGCAGGTCCCACCCCCCAAGTCTTTGCTTTGTGGCAAGGAACCAACACACCTCCTTTCAACGGAGAAAGTGGGTTGGGCAGGAAAGAGCGGCAAGGAGATGATAAGGCAGGGGAGTTTGAGCATCCCTGCGCATCGGAGGCCGCCAAGCCCAGTGGTTTGCAGAAGGAAGGTCTCAGGTGCAATTTCAAGCAGCACCTCTGGGTCGCGCTGGGAACGTCCCCTGCCCGAGCCCCCGGACAGCTGCTGCCGGTCAGTGTAGAGCAGTGTTTCCCCAACACGGGTCTCCAGCTTCTTTTGGACTACAACAACTCC
Source organism: Podarcis muralis (assembly GCF_964188315.1). Classification (NCBI taxonomy): domain Eukaryota; kingdom Metazoa; phylum Chordata; class Lepidosauria; order Squamata; family Lacertidae; genus Podarcis; species Podarcis muralis. The sequence continues at coordinate 5,103,313 of NC_135655.1, forward strand.
CATGATCCCTGACCGTCCTTGCTTGCTAGGGATGATGGGAGTTGTAGTCTAACAACAACTGGAGACCCAAGTTTGGGAAACACTGGGGTAGAGAATTCTGAGCTGGCCTGTCTCCCTGTAAGGCACCTTCTCTGAAAATCAGATCCACGCTTTAGACATGAAGCAGGCAGAAGTATGAACAGACTGCCTTCAACCACACTAAGCCAAGCCACTGGTCTACCTGGGAATATAGTGTCTCGCTCTGGCTGGCAGCAGCTTTCCGCCCTGCAAGTTGGGATCGCGTCGCTGGAGATGCCAGGGTTAGAAGCTGGGATGCGAGGTGTGCAAAGCAGGGACTTGTATCCATAGTGGTGCTGAGTCCCTCATCCGGTTAGGGCAAGGAGTTAGCTTGGCACTTCCCCCCCTCCCTGGCCTGCTAAATCTGGAGCAGATTTGGGGAGGGTGCAGGCGAGGGGGACGTCCCACGGCACAAATCCTTACACTAATGGAAGGAGAGACTTCGTGCCGCTTTGGGTGAAAGAACTGAGCCGCAGGCCCATCCCCAGAGCTGACCTCTCTTCAGGTGTGAGGTTGGACTTTTCAAGGACGGTGCCACCACCTGGCAGGCCCTGCTGCCATCTGAAGGCCTTGCCCACCCTTAGAACCATCCAGGCAATTTTGCCTCCATTTGCTGTGGGGATCGGGAAGGGACAAAGCACACATTTGTCACACCGCCGACATCCACTGGGACCCACCAGCACATCTCTGAAGACACTGCTTGGATTCACAAAGGCAACTTTTTGCTAGCGGGCTCTCTGCATATGCGTCTAATTCCCCCTGAACTCATTCCTTGAGGTCTCCATCCCTGGCTTATGCTGCCATGCAAGACTTAGACACAAAAAAAACAGTGGGTTTTCAGCTGAAACCGTCCAAATAAATTGAAAGTTTATGCACAAAGACCCTCACAGCTGGTTCTATAAAACAAAGCTAGCATTCCCCGCAAGGGAAGTGTTATCACACAGAAGCCAGACAACCGACCGCACAGCAGGTCAACTGTTGTCGTTGTTTTAAGTCTTATTTTAAGCAGCGGCAACACAGATCCATAGATCCAGCCTCGGCTTTTGTGTGACCGTGAGATATGGCTTCTGATGATGTCCACAGAGCATCTTTACTTCTACACCAAAAAAAGGCAGAAAGACGAGAAACAAGATGGCTTGTCCAATCACACAGCTCAGTCTCGCAAGGCGCAACACTCGCCTTCGTCAACACAGCGGTGAACCGAAATCCGGAACATTCCTCCGCTCAGTCGCCAGGGTGATACTGCCCTCTAATGGCAAGAAGTGTTTTATCTACAGAGCTTCTCCATTTTTGATCGGACGCAAGACAACAGGCTGGGTGACGGAGGTGGCTTCAAAATTCACCAAACGGCAGGCACAGCTGAAGCCGTGTGCCCACCTGTGGCATTTGGGAATAAGGCACTTTTGAGCTCACCTCCCTCATCTTTCAAATCAGCTGAGTCAGCGTGCTGAGACTTGGCCCTCACATGCGGCTAGACCCTATGGAGGAAAGTTCTCATCACCGCATAGCGACTTCACAGGTGTTCCTCCATGACACAGATGCTCATCTGAATCCAACTCAGATTAGATCAGGGTGTGTGCGTGTGCATCTGCATTTAATATCAGCCTGCAGCTTCACCGTACAAATTGACTGCCGCCTGATATTATGAGTTGAGATCAGCCTTGGCTATCCTGGTGTCGTGCAAAGGTGCTTGGACCGCAGTTCCCTTCTGCATGACAGCATGATGCTGGAAGCTCATGGGAACTGTAGGTTAAACACCTCTGCATGGCACCAGGTTAGCAAAGGCTGTCTTAGATCGTTCAGCAGTTCAGCTCAAGAACAGCAACGACAAAAAGCTGATCGATAAGAATTCAGAATCAAGGAATTTGGGTGCAGCCATGCATCCGGGACGGACGAAAGGGCCGCCTCAGGTGAGCTGTCGCTGTTATTACCCGTGTCTCAAGAGACACAGAGGAAAGTGTTATGCAAACCGCGATGGCTGACTTGTGCGATCGTGCGGTGCTGGGGCATTCACGGGAGACTGGGAAACGGCTAATTTCAAAAAATCTCCTCTTTCTTCTCCAAAATAAACTCTCCAGGGTAAACCAGCCAAGCTTATTGGTAATATCACCTGCCCTTCTCAAGCACCCTGACCACCACACCAGCGTGAAAGGTCAGCCTCGCTCCTTGCTGAAATTTGTCTCACCTAGATCCAGCCTCTGTCTACAGATCTGGGAGGGCCACTTCTGATGCTGCGCCAAATGACAAGAGGGCTGTCCAATGGGAAGCGAGGAACAGGGCAAGCAACGGCAACACTGCTCCTTTATATACCGTCCTCCAAGCCCAACACGGTCCACTCTCCGTGTACTGCAGCCTACCAGGTGCTTGAATCCCCAGGTGAGGGCAAGACAAACCCTGACAGGTCGCCATCCTTGGCTGAGGAGGGATTAAGATTGGCCTGCTAGGGGTGGAGTCTGCAATTTGCAATGGCTGGTACCAGAATGCTATGGAGAAGGGGGTTGGCACCTGTGCCAAACCGGCAGTGCCAATGACAAAGCACAACATAAAGGGACATGCAGTCTCACTGCAACTGGCGCTTTACGACACACAAACATACACACCCCTGCCTGTATCACAAAGCAAAATCTTAAAAGGAAGCTGCAAACGTCTTGTGCTGACATGCTGAGGAGCGCAGGTACCGGTGAAAGCTCATCGGAAGCAACAGGCAGAATCTAGACGTGCCCAACTTGAGACTTCTCTTGGCTCAACTCTTAATACTGATTATCTGGTCAGCCTATTTGGATACCAAAACAGTAGGAAGGGGGGGAGGGAAAGGAAAGAATGGAAATTTTCTGCCTCTTTAGAAAAATATCCTCGCTTTCAGCTTTATAAAATAATATATATATACAGGTACATATATATATTTAAGAAAAGCTCCAGTCAGAAAAAAGACAAGTGTATCAAAATATGGCGATGCTGTATGGCTGTGAATACAAAACCTCTCAAAAAATATTTGTTCGCGTGCTTTTTTAAAAAGGCATCGTGCTAAGAAACTTAAATCGTTTTGCTTCCCCCGCACCCGCAGAACGGCTGAAGGTCTTGGGACAATTTGAGAGAGGGGACAACCCAGACCCGTTTAATGAAAACAGGTAATTCCGAGACGGCCATCCTCTGAACACCAGCCTCCTTCCCCTCGGAGAGTGGCGCAACTTTTCCAGAAGAATGGAGAAGCCGAGCGTCACCTTCTAAAGCTCTCGGCTCAAAGTTCCAGCTATGGGGAACACTGCTCAGCAACAGGCTACGGGGCTGCCCCCCCCCCCGAAATATGTTTGCTACTGCTTGGGTCACGAAGCAGTAGTCACGGCCAATTCCAGCTCTCTGGCAGTGCACATACCTTTGCGCTATTTTATTCCACGGAAGACTAATAAATATTGTACATCTTAGGTGGGGGGTTGGTTCCAAGGGTTCTGCGTATGCACGGAAATCATATATGCCCAAACCCCTGGAGTCGCGTCTGCAGCTACCAGGTGTGTGCAAGTAAGGCTTAAAAGCTCCTTTTGTGCCGGGTAAACCACACGGATCCAGCAGGGGAATAAAGAGCTTTTAAGCTCTCTGTCTTAACTTGGGGATGAAGGCCAGCCCAGAACACTGGCTCTGGGATGCTCACACGAAATCTCGCAGGAACCCAGATGGCCCTGAGAGATCTTGCACGAGCATCCCAGAGGCGGCCCCCTCAGTAAGGCGGAGAATGTAGGAGCTCTTTAAAGATCTCTACCTCGTCTGGAGTTCAGTTGCGCGATGCCAACCGGTCTGCCTCCAATTGCGTATGGTCGAAATCGTGCAAGCTCAATGCACGTAAGATGCAATCTTGCAGTAGCTGCACATAGGAGGTCCGGTCAAAGATGCGTTTGCTGCCCAGAATTGTTACTGTATTTGTAAAGTACCGTATTTTTTGCTCTATAAGACTCACTTTTCCCCTCCTAAAAAGTAAGGGGAAATGTGTGTGCATCTTATGGGGCAAATGCAGGCTGCGCAGCTATCCCAGAAGCCAGAACAGCAAGAGGGATTGCTGCTTTCACTGCGCAGAGATCCCTCTTGCTGTTCTGGCTTCTGAGATTCAGAATATTTTTTTCCTTGTTTTCCTCCTTCAAAAACTAGGTGCGTCTTGTGGTCTGGTGCATCTTATAGAGCGAAAAATACGGTATTTGGCATAAAGAGCTATGCTGAGTGGAGAGACCCTAAAGGTAAGGGAGCAAAACTGTTCTCCTAATGAGCCTGTGGTCAGAGGATGGCAGAGCCAGTGGAGGGATTTCCTGCAGAACAGGGTGGAAAACGGGGTTGTAGCAAGAAACGTGGAAGCAGCAAATTTCACTGCTGTTTCTACTGGATCATGATGGACTCTTTCCCCGTTCTCTGCCCCCCAAAAAGGGCTGGCAAGGGGAGCATCCCAGGATACACAGAAGACCCAGTTCAAAAAAAGAAAACAGCAAAGATATATTATGGGGTGTGAGGAAGAAGTCATACTTACGACGCAGCAACAACACCCCCCCCCCTCCCTCGACAGCAAAAATAAAAGGGGAGCAAGTTTTCTTCCCTGTGTGTAAGTAGAGCTTATAAGATTGTCTATATATGTAACATGGGGTGTTTGGGGGGGGGTAGTTAACTTTTCCTACAGAAGGCATTTAAAACAGAAAAACAAAACGTAAAACGGGAGATCTGCAAGATCAAGCATACAATAAACAAATACTCCTCTCTATACTTATATACGCATTTTTTATATATAATCTCTCTCTCTTTCTCTCTCAAATTTAAGGTACTTTGGTCAGCAAACCTTATTGCTACATCCTGACAGATTATCTGTTCATGAGGTTGTTTCCACCTCAAATGAAAACGCTTCCAGCAGCTTTCAAAATCCCACTTTTCTGAACATTGGTTTTTAGGCCTGTTTTTTCCCTTCCCCTTTTTCTTTTGTAAACAACACAAAATATCAGATGGAAGATGATGTCACTGCAGTCCTTTTCCTTTCGGTGGGGAAAAACGGGAAAATGGCGAGGTGGCCCGACTGCATCGCGACACACTTGCCGCCCTCCCCCAGGCCTCTCGACCGACGGAGGACAAAGTCCCTTTGGTCAGTTATTGCTCACACCTGTGGTCTCGATGGCTTCCCGTTTGGGATGTGTGCATTTCTTTGGCTTGACACAGTGCAGGAAATAAAAAGGGTTTGGGGGGGTGGGAGAAAGAAGACTACAGAGACCGATGTCCTCGCTTTCAGCATTGATGCCACAACGGCCGACCCGAAGAAAGCTGTAAAATGTGATGCAGGAAGAAGCCACGGCCACCTGAAGCGCAGAAGAAAGACGGCAGCTTGGCGTGAGGCAAATAAAATTAAAAAGCCAATCTTTGTGCATCGTGTTTTTCTTGTCAAAACGAGAGAACACAACAAGTGCTCAAGGCTGGCCTTCCCTTTTCGGAGAACAGAAGACCACCGTGTTTCCAGACATCGATTCGGAAGGAACCAGCCTTTGAGACAGGCACATTTTTGTCAAAGTGCAACACACAGGATCTGTGTAGTATCCGAGAAGAGATCTTGACGGGGAATATATATCTCTATATACCCCTGCTATGGCACCAGAAATAATCCAGGGAATCCGTGGTCCTCTTTCTTGGGTCAACCTCCCTCCCGAGTACCCAGCTCCGGAGGCCTTTCTGGAGATGCAGCGTCAGACGACAAACTCCGGGACTTCTTCGTGGGCGAGATCCAGAGAGAAGTATTTGCTGGTCCTCTTGACGGGGAAAGCGTCATGAATGTTGATGCATTGCTGCGCCAAGCAGCCGTTGCAGTAGAGGCCCTCTTCGGCCAGCCCGTGGCCACAGCCGAAGGTGTAGCTCTGGGCTGTCTCCTGGCAGAGGCTGGCCAGTCGCAGGAAGTCCTTTTGGTAGAGCCGGATGTCGTCCAGGCTCAGGCTGTGCCGGTCAGTGGAGGTCTTTGGCTTCCGGCAGGCCGTCTGCAGGAAACAGGAAAGGATCATCTTTATTGTTATTGTCCCATACAGAACAACGAAATTGAAAAATATCTACATCAGACCTTCAAACAAGCCTGCTATCCCAGCTACCCCAGCCTGGTTAACCCCCTAAAAACTCTGATACCCCATAATTAAATACAATATGCTCCCACAGAGACTACCTTAAAGGTAAAGGGGCCCCTGACCATGAGGTCCAGTCGTGGCCGACTCTGGGGTTGCGGCACTCATCTCGCTTTACTGGCCGAGGGAGCTGGCGTACAGCTTCCGGGTCATGTGGCCAGGATAACTAAGCCACTTCTGGCGAACCAGAGCAGTGCACGGAAATGCCGTTTACCTTCCTGCTAGAGTGGTTCCTATTTATCTACTTGCACTTTGACGTGCTTTCGAACTGCTAGGTTGGCAGGAGCAGGGACAGAGCAACAGGAGCTCACCCCATTGTGGGGATTCGAACCGCTAACCTTCTGATTGGCAAGTCCTAGGCTCTGTGGTTTAACCCACAGGGCCACCCGCGTCCCTTAACCCCCCAAAAAAACCCCTCTGATATCCCATCATTAAATACAATATACTCCCACAGAGACTACCTTACACTGCGTTTAAAACCAAAATCGCATTTGGATAGAAACTGATTCTCAGGCGGCTAGTCCTAGTCTTTATAACCCTGTAGCTTCTTCCAGAAGGCAAAAGCTGAAAGAGATCATTTCCGGGGTGCGCACTATCCTGCGCTATCTCTGCAGCTTTCTTATGGCACCTGGCAGCATAGATTTGATCCAAGGTGGGAAGAGTGCACCCAATTGTTCTCTCCGCAGTCTTTACAACCCTGGACAGCGTTGTTTTTTCCCTGACCGTGCAGCTCCCAAACCACACACACAGACCATAAGTTAATACACTTTCCACAGTACAATGGTAAAATGCCATCAACAGGTCCTTTGAGAGATTGTTTTTCCGGAGGATTCTCAGAAAATATAACCATAGAAGGGTTTAAGGCAGAAGCGGTCAACCTTTTGGAGTCCACGGCTCCCTTGACCAACTACATCCTTCCTTGGCTCCCTTGTGGGGCTCAGGAGCCCAGTTATGCCACCCCTTGCCTGCAGAACTGGCAGCCCCTCACCCCTTTTCGAACACCCTCCCTTGTGGAGGCTTCCCTCAGCCTCCTCTCCTCTCCTTGGGAGTCCTCTGGGCAGCTGCTGCCACCGCCCCTGATCTCTGAGCATCCCCAAAGAGAGGTGCCTCCTCACACTGCCCCACAGAGGCCTGGGACTTGTCCGTCCATTCCCAACAGCAAGGGATGGCGGACTGGCTGGCTGGGCTCCCCCCCTCGCTTACTCTGAGTCTGCCTTAGCTGCTGGCAAGCAGCCGCCCCTGGCCAGCCCCAGAGGCACCATTCGCCTGCGGAGCTTGTAGCCAGGGCTTCTGCAACAAACAGCCCTGCAAGCCTCAAATACGAAAGTTTGGTTGTGCTTAGACTAACCTTGTGCAGAATATAGAGAACACAAAGATTTGATGGACTATGAAAGAACTCAAGGAAAGGGAGTGACTGAAGAACAGGTGTAAAGGTGAACTAGAAAGAGACGTGTGGTGAACGCGGTGGAAGTCTTTTAGAATATTTTAACTAGGATATATATATTCAGTGGTGCCTCGCAAGACGAAATTAATCCGTTCCGCGAGTCTCTTCGTCTTGCGGTTTTTTCATCTTGCGAAGCACGGCTATTAGCGGCTTAGCGGCTATTAACGGCTTAGCGGCTTTAAGAAAAAGGAAACAAGCTCGCAAGAACTCGCAAGACGTTTCGTCTTGCGAAGCAAGCCCATAGGGAAATTCGTCTTGCGGAACGACTCAAAAAACAGAAAACCCTTTCGTCTAGCAAGTTTTTCGTCTTGCAAGGCATTCATCTTGCGGGGCACCACTGCATTGTAATGTTTGAAGTATAAATTTGGTATTATTGATTATGAAAAGTATTTTTTCTTTTGCTTTTCTTTCAGCTTTCGTCTCTTTTCTTTTCTAGTCTGCATGTTGGAAAATACGTAGACAAATGAGTTTACAGTGTTATGTATTGATTTTTGTTTCTATTTCTTTTTATTTTCTTGTAATATTTATTAGAAACTAATAAAAAATTTTAAAAACCCAACCAGCCCTGCAAGCCTTTGGGAAGCAGAGACGCAAGAGGGCATCAGAGGAGGGAGGGGAGGAAAGAGGTCAGTGTTGCCCACGCCACCCCTGACCATCCTTCAAGGCACCCCAGGGTGCCAGGGCGCACGGGCTGAAAACCGCTGGCTTAAGGAAACACTAGAGCAGGCAAGTCCAGTTCTTAAGAGACTGAAATCTACTCCCGCTATTTAAAAAAACTGGTAGTGATCTACCAAAGCTGTTGAGCTTTTTTTGGGGTGGGGGGAGGGTCCAGCGATCTACCACAGACACCCCGCGATCTACCAATAGATCACGATCTACCTGTTTGACATCCCTGCACTAGAGCAGGGGTAGGCAAACTAAGGCCTGGGGGCCGGATCCGGCCCAATCGCCTTCTCAATCCGGCCCCCGGACAGTCCGGGAATCAGCATGTTTTTACATGAGTAGAATGTGCCCTTTTATTTAAAATCCATCTCTGGGTTATTTGTGGGGCCTGCCTGGTGTTTTTACAGGAGTAGAATGTGTGCTTTTATTTAAAATGCATCTGTGGGTTATTTGTGGGGCATAGGAATTCGTTCATTTCCCCCACCCAAAAAATAAAAGTCCGGCCCCCCACAAGGTCTGAGGGACAGTGGACCGGCCCCCTGCTGAAAAAGTTTGCTGACCCCTGCACTAGAGACTCCACAATTCTATGGTTTTATGGCCTCGGATGCAGAACTTTATGGACTCATGCAGAACTTACAAACCTGGGGCAATGAATCAATGCTTTGGCCACGAAGCTTGACCACGGTCTCCGAAGAGCTGGAAGTGGACGAACTGACTTCTTTGACAACTAATCCTGTGTTGGAAACAAGAAAGCAAAGAGCCAAGAATTCGTCATTATTCAAGGGCGGCCCAGTTCTTAACAGAACCGCTAAGCACTGCTTAGGGAACAGTACATCAGAAGCCTGCTTTTTAGCGTAATGGAAAAATCCGATTGCTTCGCCACCACCCGGCTGCATTTTCAGAATGTGGGAATGGGCGAATGTGGCTCGAGAGACAGAACTGGTAATATATCCCCGAAAACCATTTTGTGCAGAGACGGTCCACATTCATCACGCCTTGGAACAAGAAGTGCCAATGTGATATTAGACCCCGTCCACTCTTTTATCATCCGATAGCTTTTTAAGACAAAACACAATTTCAGTTTCAGGGTATTGATTAAACTGACTGTAGCCATTACAGTTCAAATGGATGGCGAGATTATGTAGCTCTTGCTTATTACTTATTTTTCCTGGGAAATCTCAACTCGGCACGGATTGTTTATTTATCCCTGTTTAATGAATTTTGCTGTGCGGTGCACTATGTTCAGATTCCTGCACTGCCGGGGGGCGGGGTTGGACTAGATGACCCCTAGTACCCCCTTCCAACTTTGCAATTCTACGATTCTCCTTTGAGCATGGCATAGCCAGATATAACCTTACCTGTGTATTATTTCTTCGATAGCTTGGCAGGGATTCTCAGAAGAAATCAAAGATGTTCATTTGATTTCTGAGGGATAGCTCAGTCGGTAGAGAGTGAGACCCTTAATCTCAGGGCCGTGGGTTTGAGTCTCATGCGGGGAGAAAGATTTCTGCATTGCAGGGGCTTGGACTGCGGTCCCTTTCCAAATCTACAAATATGTGATTCTGTGATATTTAGGAATGTAGGAAACTCTCTAATACCAAGACAGATTCTTGGTCCATCTAGCTCAGTGTTCTGTTTTCGGCAAACACTCATAGCTGAGTAAGATTGTCTTCCACGAACACGGTTTTAGCAATGAGTCCGTAAGTGACTGTGGAGGCCAATTCTGGACCCACACGTCCTTCTACAGTGGGGACATGGGTTTCCTGGCAGGAGTTGATCACGGCGAGGCTATTGCCAAACGCTCAGCATTACCCACACTGACTGGCAGCAGCTCCCCTGGGCTTTATTTATTTATTTTCTTTTTTTAAAAATTGATTTTCCAAATTTATAAACAAACACACATAAATCTTAACTGTAATTATTCCACTATTATTAACATTGTTAGGTGACTTCCTCAAATCCCCCTGGCTGAATGTCCATGTATATCATTGTAACAGTTTTCCAAGACTAATTTCTCATAAAATTTACTTCTTTTCATATAAACTTTAAACATATTATTATATAAAATCACATATTTAAATCCTAAGCCAATCTGGTATTTGCAAGTATTTCTATTTAAATTATCTTAGCATATTTAACTAAATATTCTTTAAATTTCATCCTCCCTGGGCTTTAGGGGCAGGAAGCGTTTCCCAGTGCCACCTGAATATGTTTTGAAGAAGGAGCTGATTTAAACAGGAAGCTGCCTTATTTTGAGTCACGACTCTCTGGGGTTTGCAGCCACGAGTCTTTTCTGGAGACGCTGCCGGGCAGGGATCGATTCTGAGATTTAGCTGAGATTCCTGCCCTTCCAACTCTATGATTCCACAAACCCTAGACTTTCTGTGTGCAAAGCGGACACTCTACTGCCAAGGGCCTTCTGGCGGTTCCCTCGCTGCGAGAAGCCAAGTTACAGGGAACCAGGCAGAGGGCCTTCTCGGTGGTGGCCCCTGCCCTGTGGAACGCCCTCCCACCAGATGTCAAAGAGAAAAATAACTACCAAACTTTTAGCTGACATCTGAAGGCAGCCCTGTCTAGGGAAGCTTTTAATGTTTAATAAAAAGATAAAAGTAAAGGGACCCCTGACCATTAGGTCCAGTCGTGACCGACTCTGGGGTTGCGATGCTCATCTCGCTTTATTGGCTGAGGGAGCCGGCGTACAGCTTCTGGGTCATGTGGCCAGCATGACTAAGCCGCTTCTGGCAAACCAGAGCAGCACACGGAAACGCCGTTTACCTTCCCGCCAGAGCGGTACCTATTTATCTACTTGCACTGGTGTGCTTTCGAACTGCTAGGTTGGCAGGAGCAGGGACCGAGTAACGGGAGCTCACCCCATCGAGGGGATTCGAACCGCCGACCTTCTGATTGGCAAGTCCTAGGCTCTGTGGTTTAACCCACAGCGCCACCCGCATCCCTTTTTAATGTTTAATAGATTATTGTAAAGGTCCGTATAGTTAAAGCCATGGTTTTCCCAGTAGTGATGTATGGAAGTGAGAGCTGGACCATAAAGAAGGCTGATCGCCGAAGAATTGATGCTTTTGAATTATGGTGCTGGAGGAGACTCTTGTGAGTCCCATGGACTGCAAGAAGATCCAACCTATCCATTCTTAAGGAAATCAGACCTGAGTGCTCACTGGAAGGACAGATCGTGAAGCTGAGGCTCCAGTACTTTGGCCACCTCATGAGAAGAGAAGACTCCCTGGAGAAGACACTGATGTTGGGAAAGATGGAGGGCACAAGGAGAAGGGGGCGGCAGAGGACGAGATGGTTGGATAGCGTTTTTGAGGTTACCAGCATGAGTTTGACCAAACTGCGGGAGGCAGTGGAAGACAGGAGTGCCTGGCGTGCTCTGGTCCATGGGGTCACGAAGAGTCGGACACGACTAAACGACTAAACAACAACAACAAGATTATTGTATTTTAATATTCTGTTGGAAGCCGCCCAGAGTGGCTGGGGAAACCCAGCCAGATGGGCAGGGTATAAATAATAAATTGTTGTTGTTGTTATTAATTCCTTCCCTGCTTATGCCGAGCTCCTGGGAGGTTTACCTGAGTGCCCGTTGAACTTCCTGGCCATGAGCATGTCTTCGGTGATGTAAATGCAGACGTCGGGACTCACGTCATCCAGGGACCTTTCGCTCGTGGGCTCGAGGTCTCGGGGGTCATCGACCAGCATCTCTATTTCTGAACCAAAGATGGAGGGGGGTGAGATGGGAGTGGGGAAGGGAGGCTGCAGTACAGGGAAGAGCACTGAGGACACAGCAGAGCATCGTCTCATCCCTCATGAAGAATTTGGGATTCCCCCATCCAGGATTTACGTACAGTGGATGTTCGGGTTGTGAGCATGATCTATGTGGGATGCACGTTTGCAACCTGCAACGTTCGCAACCCGCATCTGCGCAGGTGCGGGTTGCGATTCAGCGCTTCTGGACATGCGCAAAGCATGATTTAGCGCTTCTGCACATGCGCGACTGCCGAAACCTGGAAGTAACCCGTTCCGGTACTTGTGGGTTTCGGCGGTCCGTAACCCGAAAAAACACAACCTGAAGCAGCTGTAACCTGAGGTATGACTGTATAAGCTAAACAAGCTATAGCTTAGGGCCCCACTCTCTTGGGGGCCCCCAATAAAATTTAAAGGGGAAAAAACTGGATGTTTTTCCAAACTGTAAGATAAAAACAAATGAAATAAAACCTACAAACAGCAACTGGGTTTTGTGTTGTGTAGGCTCCCATGATGTAAGTCACGGGCCACGCCTGCTCCCTCAAATATCACTGGTTTGCTCCTTTCTATATATAGGGTGCCTACATTCTGCATGGACTGCTTGCATGGCAACATGTGCAAATGGCTTTAATTACTTGTTAGGTCTATAAATTAACGTATAGCATATATTCAACACAGAAAACAGTGACAATCTGTTGTTGACAGCTGGACATATAAAGGGCCTTCAGTAGCTGAGGGCCACACTGAACCTAAATTCGGCCCTGCCCATCCTCATACGCGTGGGCTTTGGAAAAGTAAAGACATTTTCATTGCACCGTGTTTGCAGGCGCCTTCCATCAGCTTTGGCTGGTGGCCCAGCTAAGCCCCTATCTGGACAGGGATAGCCTAACTACTGTTGTCTATGCTCTGGTAACCTCAAGGTTAGATTTCTGCAATGCGTTCCATGTAGGGCTGCCTCTGAAGACGGTTCGGAAACTTCAGCTGGTGCAGAATTCAGCGGCCAGGTTGTTCACCGGAGCAAGACGGTTTGAGCATATTACACTGATTCTGGTCCAACTGCACTGGCTACCAATTCGTCTCCAGGCCCAATTCCAAGTGCTGGTTTTGACCTATAAAGTTTTAAATGGCTCAGGACCCCAATACCTCCAGGACTGCCTCTTCCCATATGAACCTGCCAGGACCCTGAGATTATCATCTGAGGCCCTTCTTCGTATGCCCTCTCCTTGAGAGGTCTGGAGGGTGATGATACGAAAACGGGGCCTTCTCTGCAGTGGCTCCCTGTTTGTGGAATGCTCTCCCCAGGAAAGTCTGCCTGGTGCCTTCATTACAGTGGTGCCTCGCAAGACGAAAAGAATCCGTTCCGCGATTCTCTTCGTGTTGCGGTTTTTTCGTCTTGCGAAGCAAGCCCATTAGCGCTATTAGCAGCTTAGCGGGCTTAGCGGATCAGCTGATAAGCGGCTTAGCAGATCAGCTGATAAGCGGCTTAGCGGCTCAGCTGTTAAGCGGCTTAGCGGAACAGCTGATAAGCGGCTTAGCGGCTTGGGGAAAAGGGGGGGGGGAGGAAAAAAACCCTGCAGGAACTCGCAAGACATTTTCGTCTTGCGAAGCAAGCCCATAGGAAATTCGTTTTGCGAAGCACCTCCAAAACGGAAAACCCTTTCGTCTAGCGGGTTTTCCGTCTTGCGAGGCACCACTGTATACACCTTTAGGCGCCAGGCAAAAATGTTCCTTTTTAACCAGGCCTTTGGGTGAGCTGATTTACATCCTATGCCCTACGTGCTTTTTTGTGGGGGTTCGTCTGAGCGAACTACAGCGTGGAAATATAACCAGTCCATCCGTCCCCAAAGGGAGGGGCCCGCCCCACAGGCTCGGAGCTGGACTTACCGTCATCCTGGGAGGAGTCTTCTTCCTCCAGCCGCTCCTTCTCGCTGCTCTCCACGCCCGAAGTGTGGGAGCTGCTGTGGCTGGTCAGGGAGCTGCAGGCCCTCAGTTTGTGGTGGGCGGAGGGCAGCAGGAAGTCCTCCTCGCCCCCCTGCTCGCCCCTGGGCTTGGGGTCAGCCTCGATTCCCGACGTGTGCGAGCTGCTGTGGCTGGCGGTCGAGAGGCGGGAGAGGCACTTGTGCTTCACGCTCCCGGAGCTGCTGCCGCTCGCGCGGGAACGCTTCTCCATCTGGTCCATCTCCAGGTCGCTGATATAGGACTCGCGGTACTGTTTCTTCTCTGGGGAGCAAAGCCGGGGAGAGTCAGGGGAGAGACACGGCGCCACACCCCTCTCTTTCTCCAGCTTCCAGTTGGGTTATCAATTTGATTCCCTGCTGCAATGGTACCTGTTTATCTACTTGCACTGGCGTGCTTTCACACTGCTAAGGACTTCCCTGGCTTTTTTCTGGCCCATGTAGGACCAGTCTGGAAAGTTAGCCTTGACGTTTTCATCCCCAAAAAGTTTTTGATTTGAGTTTCCATTGAAATGAGGCTGTATTTTAAATGTTTTAATGTTGTATTTTAATCTTGTTTTTAAGCTGTATTTCAATCAATTGTTTTGATATTTGGTGTTAGCCCCCCTGAGCCCGGTCTTGGTTAGGGAGGGCAGGGTATAAATAAAAATTATTATTATTATAATATTATTATTATTATTAATTATTATTATTAAGTTGGCAGGAGCTGGGACAGAGCAATGGGAGCTCACAGTATTGCGGGGATTCAAACCGCCAACCTTCTGATGGCAAGCCCAAGAGGCTCAGGAGTTTAGACCACAGCGCCACCTGAGTCCCTTTACTTTTTACCTTTATTTCCCTTTACAACTCAACCAAGCCCCCCCCCCATAATCTCACAGCTCCTCCATGTCCCCCCATCCCTAGAAAAGAGGGTCACAGCAGCTTCCGTTCTCACAGCTGCACTTTAAAACTCAGTAGACATCAGCTTCCTGTTCTCCTGGTTGCTCATAACCTTGTGGACTAACACCCTTGGCAGGCGGGAGACACGGACCAAAGCAAAGAAGAGCCGAGACAGGGCCGCTCCTACCTTCGCTCTCCTCCAGCTTCCTGATCTGCCGCAATACGGGCTGCAGGTTCATGTAGAGGCGGTGGCTGTTGCTCAGGAGCTGCAGGAGGTGCCGCGAGCGCAAGGGGCAGGCGGTGTAGTAGGTGAGCTTGCGGGCAGAGGGCAAGCCGTCGGGCAGGATCTCGAACCTCTTGCCCTGCGGAGAGAAAGGAGCGCATTCGGGAGTCAGCTGGGGCCTGGAGACCGGACGCTGCAGTGAGATTCAGGATGCAAAAGCGAAAGCACCTCTGTACGCAGCGCAGAACTGTGTAACTCCCTCCTGCATCGATATCCCCCAAATTGGACTTGACTATTTGAAGAACTGCTGTAGACAAATGAAAACGCGGGCAGCGTCCGAATTATGAGCAGTGGAATGAAAACAATGGTGAGGCAGAGGGCCTTCTCGGTGGTGGCGCCCGCCCTGTGGAACGCCCTCCCACCAGATGTCAAGGAAATAAACAACTACCTGAGTTTTAGAAGACATCTGAAGGCAACCCTGTTTAGGGAGGTTTTTAATGACCGATGTTTTAATGTATTTTTAAATATTTTGTTGGAAGCCTCCCAGAATGGCTGGGGAAACCCAGTCAGATGTGCAGGGTATGTATGTATGTATGTATGTATGTATGTATGTATAAATAAATAAATAAATAAATAAATAAATACATTATTATTATTATTGAGGTTAATTTGTATTAGATTAAAGTATGTCATATAAAACAGTAGGTATAAGGTGGAATAAAAACACCATGGAAGTAAGGGTGGGAAGTCAAAAATTTTAAGAAAAACATATACAGTTGTACCTTGGAAGTCGAACGGAATCCGTTCCGGAAGTCTGTTCAACATCCAAAACATTCAGAAACCAAAGCACAGCTTCTGATTGGCTGCAGAAAACTCCTGCAGCCAATCGGAAGCCGTGCTGGACATTGGGCTTCCGAAAATCTTTCGAAAACTGGAACACTCACTTCCGGTTTTCGATTGTTCAGGAGTCGAAATGTACGAGTTCCAAGGCATTCAGCAACCAAGGTACGACTGTATTGAAATATAAGTAAATTTGTAAAACCTGTGAAAATCAATAAAAAATTATGTCTTAAAAAAAAAAGAGGATTAGACAAATTTGTGGAGGAGAGGGCTGCCAATGGCTACAGATGAACTAAGATACAGAATGACAGAAAAATGTACCGTATTTTTTGCTCTATAAGACTCACTTTTTCCCTCCTAAAAAGTAAGGGGAAATGTGTGTGCGTCTTATGGAGCGAATGCAGGCTGCGCAGCTATCCCAGAAGCCAGAACAGCAAGAGGGATTGCTGCTTTCACTGCACAGCGATCCCTCTTGCTGTTCTGGCTTCTGAGATTCAGAATTTTTCCCCCTCTTGTTTTCCTCCTCCAAAAACTAGGTGCGTCTTGTGGTCTGGTGCGTCTTATAGAGCGAAAAATACGGTACTTTTTTTGCTCCACCCACTCTTCCTGCTGGCCCTGCCTCCTGCTGGGATGTGGCCCTTAGATGCCTTTTCAGAGAGGAATGTGGCCCTCAGGGGGAAGGGTCCTTGTGGCACCTGCTTTTTGGGAGACACTGCTGAGAGAGACTTGTGTTTTTTAACACTTTTGGCTGCTTTCTTTTATTTGTTGCCGCTTTATTATTCTGTAAGTATTTTATCGCAAGCAGCTTTGAGAGGGTTTTTATTTCTTGCCAGGAAGCGGAGCTCGTAAAAGAACGAAACAAAAAATAGAAGCGCCGGCTTTGGATGTGCGAGGCCCCAAATCAAACTGATGCAGAGCTTGCTAGCGGGGTTGAATCTTTAAAAAAGCAAGGCAGCCTCTCTAAGGCGCTGCCTTGAAATTATCTTTATTTGTTAAAGGTGGCTTCGAAGCAGTTTACCAAAGACTGCAAGACACTCTTAAAGTCGCAGGGATTTGAACCGGCAACCTTCTGATCGGCAAGCCCTAGGCTCTGTGGTTTAACCCACAGCGCCACCCATCACCCTGGGTAGCTTCCAGCAAAGTATTCAAATACAAAATCCTCAAATGTTAAAAACCTCCTTGTACCTCTTGAAGGAGCGTAATCCTTGAACATAAAAAAGGTAAAGGACCCCTGGACGGTTAAGTCCAGTCAAAGGCGTCTATGGGGTTGCGGCGCTCATCTCTCTTTCAGGCCGAGGGAGCTGGTGTTTGTCCACAGACAGCTTTCCGGGTCATGTGGCCAACAGGACTAAACTGCTTCTGGCACAACGGGACACCGTGACGGAAACCAAAGCGCCTGGAAACACTGTTTACCTTCCCGCCACAGTGGTACCTATTTATCTACTTGTGCTGGTGTGCTTTCGAACTGCTAGATTTGGCAGGAGCTGGGCCAGAGCAACGGGAGCTCACCCCGTCACGGGGATTCGAACCGCCGACCTTCTGACTGGCAAGCCCAAGAGGCTCCATGGTTTAAACCACAGCACCATCCATGTCCCTTGCACATAACCATGTGCCGTTTAGAGAAATGCTTTCTTTTGTATTTTCTTCACATTATACTCTCCGGTTGCGTCCCTGCTTTACTTATCTTCCCCCCTGGCCAAACTAAAGCTTTCCAAAAAAATACGTTAGCTTCCCTCACCATCCTTCCCCCTTGACCCTTTTCGTACAATCTCCATTTTGAGGTGAAGCAACCAGAAATTACCCCAAGCGTGCGCCCCAAGAAAACCCATCGTGCAAATCCGTGCCACAGGCAGAATATTTGCGAGGAATTGAGCAGCGAAGCTGACTTTGGTATCTCCCTACTCACCACAAACACAAGTTTCCCCACATTCGTCCAAGGGAAGTCGTAAAGCAACTGTCTTTCGCTGTTTACATTCTGGGAAGGAAGAAAAGGGGGCGGGGAGAGAGACAACGGCCATTATATTTATTACCTGCTCTTTTCTAGCATGCCTCATGGTGGGTTACGGCAATGTAAAACTAAAAAACAGTTAAAGCAAATTACAATCACAGGAACAGCCCTGAAAACACATGCCTCAGGCGCCAGGGATGTGTCTTCAGCGTACAATGAAAGACGCACCTCCGTGGGGAGGAATTTCCGCAGGTTAGGGGCCACCACACAGAAGACCCTCTCCTGGTCTGCCGCCACCATGGCTGTGAACTTCTGAGGGAGGTGGGACTACTCAGAAAGACCCCTCTGCTGCTTTTAACAGCCAAGGGCGTCTGTAGGCAAGGGGTTTTTCCAGCTATTTGGGGCCTAAGTTGCTCAGGGGTTTGAAGACAGGCATGAGCATCTTGAACTGGGTGCAGAAATGAACTGGCAGCCATGATAAAGGTAAAGGGACCCCTGACCATTAGGTCCAGTCGTGGCCGACTCTGGGGTTGCGACGCTCATCTCGCTTTATTGGCCGAGGGAGCCGGCGTACAGCTTCCGGGTCATGTGGCCAGCATGACTAAGCCGCTTCTGGCGAACCAGAGCAGCGCACGGAAACACCGTTTACCTTCCCGCCAGAGTGGTACCTATTTATCTACTTGCACTTTGACGTGCTTTCGAACTGCTAAGTTGGCAGGAGCAGGGACCGAGCAACGGGAGCTCATCCCATTGCGGGGATTCGAACCGCCGACCTTCTGATCGGCAAGTCCTAGGCTCTGTGGTTTAACCCACAGCGCCACCCGCATCCCGGCAGCCACGATAGCTGAATATATTTACCATTTGCAGAATTTTACAATATAAAATGGGAGGTTCAAGGCAGGCAGCCAAGTAGGAGAATGGATTGCAAAGAGAGTATGTGTGTGTGTGTGTGTTTTATCCCATGGGAGCAGAAATGTCAGTGATCTTTTTTCCCTAAAAAGGTACATCTTTTCTAAAAAGGTACATCTGTGCACATCTTAGGTTTCAGAAAACTCTCCCCATCTCTTTCTGCAGCTCTACCATCCAAAACCTGGACTCTCCAGCATGGAGACGAGTTACAGTGGTACCTCGCAAGACGAATGCCTCGCAAGACGGAAAACTCGCTAGACGAAAGGGTTTTTGGTTTTTTGAGCTGCTTCGCAAGACGATTTTCCCTATGGGCTTGCTTCGCAAGACGGAAACGTCTTGCAAGTTTGTTTCCTTTTTCTTAACACCGTTAATACAGTTGCGACTTGACTTCGAGGAGCAACTCATAGCACGCGGTGTGGTAGCCTTTTTTGAGGTTTTTGAAGACTTTGGTGATTTTTGAAGCTTTTCCAAAACTTTCCCGACACCGTGCTTCGCAAGATGAAAAAAATCGCAAGACGACAAAACTCGCGGAACGAATTAATTTCGTCTTGCGAGGCACCACTGTACCTGCTTTCAGGCAAGCCTCAAAAGTCAGAAGGACTGTGAATCATCATCCCTCCCCCCCCCCCCCCCGGAAATCCAAATCCCAGATTCCATGCAGAGTTTACCCTGCTGAAAGTGAGCCGGCTTATGTCTGGGAAAACAAGAAGTCATCTCAATGGTATGTAATGTTTTGGAGGCACGTACCTGGAATATCTGGATGCCTCGAGTGGTAAGCCCTAGAGTGAGGGAGGCCTCGATTTCCTTCTTGTCCTGCGAGAAAGAAATGATAATGACTCTTTTTGCCCTTTTACAAAGCCCTCACCTCGCACACACAATTCGAACGGCTGTTTTACTTGGGAAAAGGAGCGCTCAGACATGGAGAGAAAAGAGGGGCCCCCCTGGTTCTTCAGAGCAAGGTTGTGTGTGGATTAACAGAGCATCCTTCCCCAACCCGGCGCCCTCCAGATGTTCTGGACTACAACTCCCATCAGCACCAGCGGGCACAAGGGCCATACCTCGCTGGCTTCCCTCACAATCCCGTTCCAAATTCTAGCTATGTTGACATGAGCCAACAGTGTGACACGGCAGCTAAAAAAGCCAATGCAATTCTGGGCTGCATCAATAGGAGTATAGCATCTAGATCAAGGGAAGTAATAGTGGCACTGTATTCTGCTCTGGTCAGACCTCACCTGGAGTACTGTGTCCAGTTCTGGGCACCACAGTTCAAGAAGGACACTGACAAACTGGAACGTGTCCAGAGGAGGGCAACCAAAATGGTCAAAGGCCTGGAAACGATGCCTTATGAGGAACGGCTAAGGGAGCTGGGCATGTTTAGCCTGGAGAAGAGGAGGTTAAGGGGTGATATGATAGCCATGTTCAAATATATAAAAGGATGTCATAGAGAGGAGGGAGAAAGGTTGTTTTCTGCTGCTCCAGAGAAGCGGACACGGAGCAATGGATCCAAACTACAAGAAAGAAGATTCCACCTAAACATTAGGAAGAACTTCCTGACAGTAAGAGCTGTTCGAGAGTGGAATTTGCTGCCAAGGAGTGTGGTGGAGTCTCCTTCTTTGGAGGTCTTTAAGCAGAGGCTTGACAACCATATGTCAGGAGTGCTCTGATGGTGTTTCCTGCTTGGCAGGGGGTTGGACTCGATGGCCCTTGTGGTCTATTCCAACTCTATGATTCTATGATTCTATCACTGGTTACTTATGAAGCCCTGAAGGATCTGGGGCCGTAAATCCTCAAAGAAGCACCTCTCCATTACCCAGCCGTGCTCGCTGGGGGTGATGGGAATTGTAGTTCAAAACATCTGTAAGGCATCAGGTTAGCCAAGGGTGCCCTCTATTGTCCAGTGCCTGGATATGACGATTGGTCTGGGAGACGTTTGCTTGCTGCTAGCGCCCCAGCTTTTCACAGAAACACAGAACTGCAGGGTTGGAAAGGACCCCTAATCCTCTAGCACGCCCCCCTGAGATTTTGCAGCATCCCCCGCTGTGAAATGCAGCTGTCCTCCAGAAGCGAGGGCTAAAGCCTGGTGGCCAGGCCGAATAATGGTCTCCGTCTTCAGACCTTGCAACTTATCTCTACAGCCGTTTTTGAAGAGTGCCGTCGCAAACACACCGTTGCAGTTTCTCAGTGAGCCATGTGAAAACGCAGCACTAAATTTCCCTGAGGTTATTATTATTATTACAGTGGTACCTCTGGTTGTGAACGGGATCCGTTCCGGAGCCCCGTTCGCAACATGAGCGTCTGCGCGTGTCGCGATTCGCCGCTTCTGCGCATGACATCATTTTGAGCGTCTGCGCATGCGGCGAAACCTGGAAGTAACCCTTTCTGGTACTTCCGGGTTACCGCGGGACACAACCTGAAAAGACGTAACCTGAACCGAACGTAACAAGAGGTATGACTGTATTATTATTATTATTACTATTATTATTAGAAGAGTTTGGATTTGATATCCTGCCTTTCACTCCCTTTAAGGAGTCTCAAAGTGGCTCACATTCTCCTTTCCCTTCCTCCCCCACAACAAACACTCTGTGAGGTGAGTGGGGCTGAGAGACTTCAGAGAAGTGTGATTTGCCCAAGGTCACCCAGCAGCTGCATGTGGAGGAGCGGGGAAGCGAACCCGGTTCACCAGATTACGAGTCTACTGCTCTTAACCACTACACTACACTGGCTCCATATTATTATTATTATTATTATTATTATTATTATTATTATTACTGTAGTTTTTATATAGCACCCTATACCTAGTGGTCTCAGGGTGGTTCACAGAAAATATCACAACATATATAATCAGAATGAAAACAACAACCCAATTAACACCCCCCCCCCAGAAAAGAGCCACCTTTTAAAAGAGTATAGGATGTCAAACAGATCAACCAAAGGCCTGTTTAAAAAGGAACTTTTTTGCCTGGCACCTAATGGTGTGTAATGAAGGCGCCAGGCGAACTTCCCTGGGGAGAGCATCCCACAGACAGGGAGCCACTGCAGAGAAGGCCCCGTTCTCGTGTTGCCACCCTCCGGACCTCTAGAGGAGGCAGCACACGAAGGAGGGCCTCAGAAGACGATCTCAAGGTCCGGGTAGGTTCATATAGAAAGAGGCGGTCCTGGAGGTATTGCAGTCCTGAGCCGTTTAAGGCTTTATAGGTCAAAACCTATTGTTTTGGGGCCAGGAGGAGGAGAGAGAATAATGACCAGGGACACGAAATTCTTTTCGCCTTCCCAAATGGAGGACATAAACTGATCAGCGGCTCTTGCCTTGCCTAACAGGACCCGTTCGCCTCTGCCTCCCCCGTACCTTATACAATCTATAATAATGCACAGCCACGTCATCGAGACGGACAGCTTCCTTGATGTACTTCAGATGGGCCTCGGAGGCCGTCAGGGCGCACTGGTCCTTGTGCATGATGGGAATGTGCTTCAGGATGTAGTCCTTCCCTCTCTTTGCCACCACCTGCCGAGAGAGAGAGAGAGAAGGGGCGCTGGGTGTTAATTGCGCCTGGCTGGGAATGTCAGGTTTGCTAGGCGAAATAACAGTGGACCAGAGACGACTTGACACAGCCTTCCCAAATCCCAGTGGCCTCCAGTTGCTTCCAACTGGAGCAAGCCTGCAAGTTATGCGGGGCTTACGTTCTGGGGATGCCACCTAAAGCCAAAACAGCACAGACTCAAAACATATGGCAAGTGGGACTGCCAAAGTCATTCCCCCCAGAACCTTCACCCTTTCCATATTCTTTTTCCTACCACGTGTGTCAAGCTAAATTGAAATACTTTATTGTCATACTTTATTGTCACTTCTACAACTTGTACAGTGGTACCTCGCAAGACGAATGCCTCGCAAGATGGAAAACTCACAAGAAGAAAGAGTTTTCCGTTTTTCGAGGTGCTTCGCCAGACAAATTTCCCTATGGGCTTGCTTCGCAAGAAGAAAGCCCAAAGGGAAATCTCCGGGGACTTCTTTTAAAATGCTGGCGGTCGGGAGCAAAGACTTTCGCCCACCGCCGGCCTTCAGAAGAGGTTCTGAAGGCTGGCGGTGGGAAGAAAAGCCCTTGTCCCCCAGCCCAGCCTAGCCTTCAGAAGAGGTCGGGGGACAGACTGTCCCCGGACCTGGTCTGAAGGCAGTTTCCATAGGAACGCATTAATTGATTTTCAATGCATTCCTATGGGAAACCGTGCTTTGCAAGACAAAAAACTCGCAAGAAGAAAAAACTCGCGGAACGAATTAATTTCGTCTTGCGAGGTACCACTGTATACAGTGAGATTACACGAGCACCCCCCACTCAGCTCTCTTAGTCTTAATTCCCCTCGTTTACTGACAGTTGCCCTGTTGTTATCTTTTCATTCAGCAGCCTAACAGCCCACGGATAGAAGCTGTTCTTTACCCTGTTGGTGTGAGGAATCATGCTTCTATATCTTCTGCCCGAGGGCAGGAGATCAAGAAAGTGCCGGCCAGGGTGTGAATCATCCCTGAGAATTTTCCTCACTCTCCTGAGGCAACCTTCTTTCGCTATTTCATCCAGTGGATTCACGGGACAGCCCATAAAATCTTGTGCTGTATTCACCACCCTCTGTAGGCACTTCCTATCAGTTGATGTCAAACCAGCGGACCACACCGTGATGCAGTATGAAAGGACACTTTCTATTGTGGACCGGTAGAAGGAGATCATCAAATGTTGACATCGTTCTTCTGCAATACTCTGAGGAGATGGAGTCTCTGTTGGGCTTTCTTAACCACCTGGGTTGTATTGATTTTCCAAGTAAGGTCTTCACTGAGATAAATGCGCACAAGTTAAATGCGTGCACTTGCAGGCTTACTGTACGACCCCAGCCAACGTCTCTGACAGCCAGGAATTATGGGAGTTGTAGTTCAGCACCACCCAGGGGGCTGGAGGCCCTCAACTTAGGGAGCACCTCTTCCCAAAGGTTCTTCTCCTTTCCTTTAAAAGAGCAGCTGAAGTCTTCTCCACCATACCTCCCTTTTTCTAAAGTCACAAATATGAGCGTCTGCAGCAAGGCTTTCAGCGTGTAAATAAATGTTTGCAATTCTCAACAGCGTTACTTTTGGGGAAGCAAGCGGCTTTATTTATTTATCGCGCGGTTTCGGCTGGTTAAAACTGCACAAGTTAAATGCATGCAACATTTTTTTCCCCCAGTATGGAAAGAGCTTATCTACCTTGCTTGCTGTGCAAAGCCCTCTCAGCATGCCGGCTCTGGAAGAATGCGCACGGTCGCACGAGATCTCGCAAGAGCAAGCCGTACCAGATGAGCAAGGCAGAGAGCAAAAAGGATGGCTTTAAAGATTTCTTCCTTGCTTTGGGGCAAGGCCCACTCAGCACACCAGCTCCAGAAGGGCAAGTATCCTTGTGAAGGGACAGTTCAAGTATGTGGGGGACTCCCTGGTCCTGAATGGGGCAACTGTGCCCATGAAGGACCAGGTGCGCAGCCTGGGAGTCATTGTGGACTCACAGCTGTCCATGGAGGCACAGGTTAATTCTGTGTCCAGGGTGGCTGTCTACCAGCTCCACCTGGTACGCAGGCTAAGACCCTACCTGCCCGCGAACTGTCTCGCCAGAGTGGTGCATGCTTTAGTTATCTCACGCTTGGACTACTGCAACGCGCTCTACGTGGGGCTACCTTTGAAGGTGACCCGGAAACTGCAATTACTCCAGAATGTGGCAGCTAGACTGGTGACTGGGAGTGGCCGCCGGGACCACCTAACACCGGTCCTGAAAAACCTACATTGGCTCCCAGTATGTTTCCGAGCACAATTCAATGTGTTGGTGCTGACCTTTAAAGCCCTAAACAGCCTCGGTCCTGTATACCTGAAGGAGCGTCTCCACCCCCATCGTTCAGCCCGGACACTGAGGTCCAGCGCCGAGGGCCTTCTGGCGGTTCCCTCATTGTGAGAAGTGAGGTTGCAGGGAATGAGACAGAGGGCCTTCTTGGCAGTGGCACCCGCCCTGTGGAACGCCCTCCCTTCAGATGTGAAGGAAATAAGCAGCTATCTTCTTTTTAAAGACATCTGAAGGCAGCCCTGTTCAGGGAAGTTTTTAATATTTAATGCTGTATTGTTTTTAACACTTGATTGGAAGCCGCCCAGAGTGGCTGGGGAAACTCAGCCAGATGGGCGGGGTATAAATAATAAATTATTATTATTATTATTATTATTATTATTATTATTATTATTATTATTATTATTATTATTATTATTTGCCTTCTTGTGCACATGTGGGACCCCTGGAACCAAACCCCCACGTAAGATGCCATTGTACTATACTGCCTTTCATTCAGGGCCCGGATAATGACAAGGCTGTTTATGCAACCCGGAGCATGCATTACCTAAAATGCAAAATTTGGATTCTGGGGTATGTGCGTGCAACAGAACACTTACATGTTTATATTCCTCCTGTTCTTTGGAGACTGAAGGTGCAGAGGGTGGGTTTTTTTTGCCGAGAGTCATTTTAGACTCTGGAATGTGTTTTCATTTCAGATCGCCTGTCTCATCCCAGCGGTTGTGTCTGCTATCTGAAGCCTGAGCTGTTGCTCCCCACCCCCCCCCCCCCCTTAATGCAGAGGAGATGCTAAACACTCCTGGGTGCTTAAAATGGAAATAGTGAGTCAAGCTTGCTGCAAGCATGTAATCCTCTTAGCCGACACGTTTGCAGTGAGGGCTGGCTTGGGAGTCGGGTGAACTTGAAGCCTGAGACGGGTCGGTCAAACACACCAAGCCGCCCTTTTGCCTTGCGCCAATAGCCACAGGCAGGCCTCAAGACACGGTCGCTGCCAGCTTACTCGCACAACGCTGCAATCGTGTAGGTAAATCCCGCGAAAGTTGCAGGCCTGCTGTGTTTTACTGGTGTGGCATAGAATCACAGAGTTGGAAGGGTCCCATAGCTGTCAATGTTTCCCTTTTTTTTAAAGGGAAATTCCCTTATTCCAAATAGGATTCCTCGCAAGAAAAGGGAAAAGTTGACAGCTGTGAAGGGACCCCAAGGGCCATCTAGTCCAACCCCCTGCCAGGAGAGCCAGCTTGGTCCTGCAACCATGGGCGCCTGGGGCCATGGGTGTCATGCATGGCCCTGGCGCTGAAATTTGTGGGTGCCCGACCCCAATCATGGGGAATTTTGTGGGTGCCCAGGCACCCAGGGAGCTGGCAGCTATGCCTCCTTTAATGCGGGAATTTCAGCTCAAGCATCCATGACAGATGGCCCCCCCCAACCTCTGCTTGAAAACCTCCAAGGAAGGAGAGTCCACAACCTCCCAATGGAGACTGTTCCACTGTCAAAGCCCCTTCCGAGCTCGAGAGGAGGGGGGAGTTGCGAGCCACCCCTTCCCACACACGCGGGGGCTGGTTTTAGCCCCCGCGAGAAGAGGGAATCCCCGGGCGTGTCTGCGACCCGGCCCGCCAATCGGCGGGCAGGGGAGGCGTGGCCTAGCCCTTTTAAGGCCGGCACGCCCGGGGACCGCCCTCTTTTCCCCGTTCCAGCTGCCCGGTTTTCCCATCCCACCCACCCTTTAGGCTTAGCTAGCTTTGACCTTGCTATGGACTCCGGTTGGTCGCCGCAAGGGGCCTGGTAGGAATTTTTCCAACTTGGCGCACTTCCAGCCTTTTGGTTTTTTCGCCTACCTCGTAGCAAACGTCACAACTTCCTCGGTATTGGTGGTTAGGCATTGGCAGGGGGAATTGTTATGCAAGTGAAGGGGGGGAAGGAAGCACCATCACCTTCCCCCAATGAAAAGGGTGGTCCGGTAGAGGAATCCAGGGGGCGTTGCCCTGTCTGAAACCTAGGGAGGTCAGGGCCCCCGGCACGCCCCCCCAGCGGTGACACCCGTGGGATCCTAGTTGGCGTACTTCAACAGGACTCCCACGGCTTGTGGATAACCCTTCCCGGTCTCCATGCCAGGTAGTCGATAGGAGCCAATGCCTAAGGCCAATACCTTCTAATTCCTGTAATCAATAAAGTTGTGGCCTTTTATGCCCATTAACCTTAATGTGTCCGGTGTCTTCATTTCACATGGGGGGAAGGGGACTCGCCACGCAAACAGCTGTTACTGTCAGAAAGTTCTTCCTGATGTTTAGCCGGAATCTCCTTTCTTGCAGCTTGAAGCCATGGGTTCAAGTCCTACCCTCCACAGCAGGGGAAAACAAGCTTGTACAAAGTGCACACTTGGGTGTCCAAATGACTGTTCATCCACAGACAGACACACACAGCCAGGATAAATTTTATGGGCTGGGAATTCCAAGGAGGAGCTGACTGACCGAAGGAGACTTAAGAGCATAGAACATGCAGAGGGAGCTGCCTCGTGCCCAGAAAGACTTATTGGTACGACTAGTTTAGTGTTGTCTACACTGACTGGCAGCACCTTCTCCAGGGCCCCGGTCTCGCCTGGAGAAGCAGGTGCGCTGCCCCCGAGCCACACAGCCCTTCCTGAGAGCCACTGACCATTAGGTCCAGTTGCGGACGACTCTGGGGTTGTGGCGCTCATCTCACTTTATTTGCCGAGGAAGCCGGCGTACAGCTTCCGGGTCATGTGGCCAGCATGACTAAGTCACTTCTGGTGAACCAGAGCAGCGCACGGAAACGCCGTTTACCTTCCCGCCAGAGCGGTACCTATTTATCTACTTGCACTTTGATGTGCTTTCGAACTGCTAGGTTGGCAGGAGCAGGGACCGAGCAATGAGAGCTCACCCCATTGCGGGGATTCGAACCGCCGACCTTCTGATCGGCAAGTCTGTGGTTTAACCCACAGCGCCACCCTGCTATCCCATTTTAAACAGCTATGGACTCCTGAAAAGTATCCTGGGAGATGAAGTTTGTTATGGGTATTGGGAGTTGTTAAGAGATGCCCCCTTTCCCTGAACGAGCTACAATTCCCAGAGTGGCTTAAATATCAACCTCTCTTCCCAGTGCTAAACAAGCTATAGCTTAGGGCCCCACTTTCTTGCCCCCCCAATATACTTCTTTTTAATTGTATTTCAGTTCAACAATTACTTTGATAAAATACATATTTTGTTATGTGCAAATGGCGTGAGATACCCATTAGGTCCATAAATTACCATATAGCATATATTCAATGCAAAAAAAAAAAAAAAAACAAAAAAAAATCCGACAATTTCTTGTGGACAAAGGACAGCTGGACATATAAAGGGCCCCATTACCTTCAGGAGCTTAGGGCCAAATCAAACCTAAATCTGCCTCTGGCTCTTGCCGGGGAACTCCGGGAGCTGTAGTTCGGGGAGCTAAAAAGGGGTTTCCTAACAATACAGTGGTGCCCCGCAAGACGAATGCCTCGCAAGACGAAAAACCCGCTAGACGAAAGGGTGTTTGGTTTTATGAGCTGCTTCGCAAGACGAATTTCCCTATGGGCTTGCTTTGCAAGACGGAAATGGCTTGTGAGTCTTGCGATTTTTCCCCGCTCCCCCTTTTTCTAAGCCGCTAAACCGCTAATCCTTTAATAGCCGCTAAGCCGCTAATCCTTTAATAGCCGCTAAGCCGCTAATAGCGCTAAGCCACTAATAGCCGTGCTTCGCAAGACGAAAAAACCGCTAGACGAAGAGACTCACGGAACGGATTCTTTTCGTCTTGCGAGGCACCACTGTACTCAGCTCCCAGAATTTTTCGAGGGAAGCAGTGACTGTAGTGCTTTAAACTGTGTTACTTTTACTGTTGGTAGCCGCTCTGAGCCCGTCTTTGGCTGGGGAGGGAGAGATATTTTTTATTATTATTATTATTATTATTATTATTATTATTATTATTATTATTATTATTATTGAATGCAGGTTGGGAATGCAAAGCACTGATGGACCCACGGTCTGGCTGCGTATGAGGCTGCTTCCCATGTCCCTAGGAAGTTTGGGGGCCAGGACAGGAAGGGCCACAGCACAGGGGCAGAACTTGCAAGCAGAAGGCTTCAACCATAGAATTGAAGAGCTGGAAGGGACCCCTGAGGGTCATCTAGACCAACCCCTGAAATGCAGGAACCTCTATGAACAGAGAACCAACCAACCCTCAACGGCACCCCAAGGCAGGGTTGGGGAGAGCCTCTTGCCCAAAATCCTGTCGGGCTGCTGCAAGCCAGTGTGGGCAGCACTGTGCTAGATGGACCAAGGGTCTTGGGCAGGTTCCTATGTTCACGCATCCAGTCGCAAGTACTGCTATGGCTCCGCCTCAGAGCCTGGCCGCTGCGAACGGAGCCGGCGAAAAACAAAACACCAAAACCAACAGGTGTATCGGCCATAGCTGTCATCTGTCCCTAATTTGGCGGGAAAGCCCCTTATCCCAGCGCCGTGTCCCGCTGCTGTCCCTTATTGATGATGTCCCTTAAATTTCCCGGGTTTCAAAGGAAGCAGCTCCTCTCCCTCCCTCCTTGCTGGCCAGGGAGGAGGGAGGCTCCAACTGTGTTGCTTGGCTGCGTTGCTCACCCAATAAGGAGTCTAAGAACGACTGGCGGGTGGAGCTTGCATGCCTTGTGCCCCTCAAATCGGCCGCGTTGCCTGGGGACTCGCCTTTGCTCAGCGCTTCCCAGCAGAGAGGTGACGGCGGTTTCCCTTGCTGCATCCCCTTTGCCGGGTTGCTGTGCTGTGGGAACCACCGCTAGAGGCTTCGTTTGGCTGCTGGCTGGGCTTTCTGCCTTTGGCTCGGAGGGGCTCAGAAGTTGAACATACCTGTGCTGGGAAAATCCCTTATTTTGGCTGCTGATCCCTTATTTTCAAGGCTGCTGGCCCCTTATTTTCAAATCTGTAAGTTGACAGCTAGCGCTCTCCTCCGAGGGGAAAGCCAAAACAGACAGACCAGATTTCTGCAAAAGGCAACTCGCCAGATTTCTGCAAAAGGCAACTCGATCCCAGCCAAGCTGGGAAGCCCCATGGCCGCCTTCAGAATATTTTCCGGCTGACAGGTGAACCCGCCCACAAACCCCTCGTGCCGTCTGGAACGGCTCAGAGGGTGGGTGGCCTTCAGAGCTATGGCAACACAGCTTGTGTTTAGGCACCGGGAAGAGAGATGAAGGGGGATAGAGGGAGAGAGAGAGCCTGGGCTCGAAGGAAGAGGGTGTTCCTACCCAGGCGGGGAAGTAGGCTTCGGGTTCAAAGTATTTCCCGTAGTGCTTGTTCCTTTTGAAGTTGCCCAGGTCGGCTTGCAGGGCGAAGGCTGCCAGCAGGAAATAGGCCTCCTCGCGAAGGAGGCTCTGCGAACGGAGGACTTGCTTCCTCAGGTGCCAGTAATAATAGTAGCGGGCGGTTCGGTCGCTGGAAGGAGAGAAAGGAAGAGGGATGTAAACGAAGAACGGCAGGGGGGAAACGGACGGGCAGAAACCATGGATGTCTTTTGCTGGGGTTGGTCGCTTCTTCCTTGTAAACTTTTTATTATTATTATTTTAAGAAATTTATTAGTATTTTCCAAACAACACCAAGAAATATATCGAAAAATAACAATACACAAAAGACAAAAACCGACATTAAAAAAACAAAAAACAAATCTACATCATACAAGTTAATAATATAAACACTAAAAAGAAAACAACAACAATTGACATGCAACTGTTTTATCAATAAGAACTCAGACGGAGCAGCTTTTAAAATACCGTATTTTTCGCTCTATAACACGCACCTGACCATAACACGCACGTAGTTTTTAGAGGAGGAAAACAAGAAAAAAAACATTCTAAATGAAACAGTGGATGTATGATTTTTGTGGTTCATGCTGTGGCCACAGACATGTGATCTGACAGTGAGTTTGGAGTAGCCCAATGCAAAAATCCTGAGGATCCATGTGGATCCGTGCTTTGTAACCACGTTTTTGCACCACTGCGGCCCCAGGCAACAGTGGGTGCGTGATTTTTTTGGTGCAAGATGTAGCCATGGACATGCTATGTGATCTGATGGTGAATTTGGGGTGACCCAGTGCAAAAATCCTGAGGATCCATGTGGATCCGTGCTTTGTAACCACGTTTTAAGTGGGGAGGGAAGGAAAAGCACTCAAGGGACAAGGAGCATGCATGGGGTGTGTGGAGAAGGATGCTGCTAATAATGCTATTTAGCAAGCTGAGTGGGGAGGAGAGAGGGACAGAGAGCCTGCTCGCTTTAAAGGAGGCAACTCGTGTAAGCGGCTCCTCTCCTCTCCCGCTTTGCTCCTTTAAAGCAAGCAGGCTCTCTGTCCCTCTCTCCTCCCCACTCAGTGGCTCTTCTCCCGCTTTGCTGCTTCAAAGCGAGCCACGGAGGAGGGAAGGAAAGGGAACCATGGATCCTCTGCTCACAACTGCAGCAGATCCCCCCCCCCGCCACCCGTAGGCATTCGCTCCATAACACACACAGACATTTCCCCTTACTTTCTAGGAGGAAGTGTTATGGTGCAAAAAATACGGTAAATAAATTGTGGGCCACCATAAGACCCACTTTTTCTTCCATGTGGCTCTTTGCCACCAAGGCTTTTGGCAACAATTTTCCTCTGCTCCCCCCCCCCCCACCTCACAAAAAAACCCCTTCCCCTTTACCTGATCAGCCGGCCGTTTTCCACGTAATACTGGACTCGGAAGTGAATGATCATGGGGGGCCCAAACTGGTCTATACCCTGCAACCAAAGGCAAAAATAAAGGATCAGCCTTGAGGCAGGGAGGGAGAAGGAATCCCCCCTCCAGAAGACATCTTCTCCCAACCCCCCTAAAAATGCTGAGCCCCAGCAGGAGCAGTGTGTTAATGCTGGGATGCATTTGGCGAAGGAGCAATTGTCACCTCGGCAGCAATGGGAGACCCAAAGGCTCTGGGGGGATCTGGCTTTTTGCAAAAATGGATTGCACCACCCGCTACACTGGGAGGGTATAACCTGAGCTTCAGATCTGCCGGTAACCTGAGCTCCAGTTTAGTCTTGATCTGTGCCCTTTTCGTTATCTGCTACCAGAAAACCAGACCCGACCTCTTGCTGCTTTGACACGAAACCCATCTGTCTGGAGGAGGCGGCGGCAGCTGGATGCGGCCGCGCTGTCTTTCGGGGCTGAGGCTAACTCTCAGAGGTCCTTAAAGGCCATTTTCTGAGCCGTCCTCCATACGCCGGCAATTTGTCTCAGGGGCAGGCTGGAGTTTCAACACCAAGCCGGCCTCGCCAGCTGAGGCTACGGGATGCTATATGTTTCCAAAGAGCTTGGCGTTGAATGCCTAAGTGGCTCAGAGCTCCCAGGCGTCCTTTCTTAGAGAGGGGGAGAAGATACTTTCTGTGTTGACTGTCATCTGGTTGTTTTAAAGCAGGCATGGCCAAACTTGGCCTTCCAGATGTTTTGGGACTACAAGTCCCATCATCCCTAGCTAACACGGCCAGTGGTCAGGGATGATGGGAACTGTAGTCACAAAAACATCTGGAGGGCCAAGTTTGGCCATGCCTGTTTAAAGCTCTGCAAACTGGCTTCAGATAATTTAAGCTTCTAATTACAACTCCTTTGCTCTGGGAAAAGGCATCTTTGTTCCGGGATGTCAGAGAGCTCTCAAAGGTTGCTAAAATGAAGCCGCTGGTTCTTACTGCTTAAATCTGGTGAGGATAAGGTGAAACAAGCGCTTCTGGTGGCCAGCTCACGCTATGGCAACGTAAGAACAAGCAAGAAGAGCTCGTCGGATCAGGCCAATGTCCCATTTGGTCCAGCCCAGATGCGCCCATTGGCAAACCGGCGAGCAAGATCTGAGTGCAAAAGCATCGGTCTCCCCTTCCTGCAGTTTCCGGCAACTGGGATTCAGAAGCGGAGGTGAAACCAGAGCCCTTACCTTACTGGCTTCTTTCTTCCACTCTTTCGGACAGTACTTGCAGAGCTTTTGGGACAGCTCCATATAGACGTGCTCGTTGTCTGTGCCGTAGGAAGAAATGGGAAGCTGAGATTAGACAGCGGGCCTGTTGCAAGGACTCTCCCAACGTTCCTCTAAAAAGCGGGGACAATTCGGCACTCACAGCCAACAAGAACCACAGTATTGCAGTTCACAAAGGCAGCATTTTAGCAGTTTCTGCTGGGGGGGAACAGATTCCCCAACGAGCTGCTCTTTGTGGTAAGGTAAAGGGACCCCTGACCATTAGGTCCAGTCGTGGCTGACTGTGGGGTTGCGGCACTCATCTCGCTTTACTGGCCGAGGGAGCCAGCGTACAGCTTCCGGGTCATGTGGCCAGCGTGACTAAGCCGCTTCTGGCGAACCAGAGCAGCGCACGGAAACGCTGTTTACCTTCCCGCCGGAGTGCTACCTATTTATCTACTTGCACTTTGACGTGCTTTCAAACTGCTAGGTTGGCAGGAGCAGGGACCGAGCAACAGGAGCTCACACCGTTGCGGGGATTCGAACCGCTGACCTTCTGATCGGCAAGTCCTAGGCTCTGTGGTTTAACCAACAGCGCCACCCAACCCGCATCCCTTGCTCTTTGTGGTACTTACTTTCAAAATGTATTTTATAGTCGTCTTTTGCAGTACATCTTTACCCAGTGTTACTTTTAATATTTTAAAATAAAAATAGATTTAATAAAAATATTTTAAAACAAAAATAAACGCGCTTAGCTGCAAGGTTTTTTTGTTTTTTTTGTGTGTGTTTACTTGTTCCTGATAAGAAACAACACAGGAAATAGCACAGGGACAATTAGATGCCTTTGCCCACGAGAGGCGCTGCAAAACGCCTCATCTCTTTTAAGCGATACCCCAACGTCAAACTTCGTGCGCTTTTGATTTGATGCTGGTATGCTGAATGCAGTACAATGCTAACCAAACTCCTCTCATGGCCAGAGATTCCCTCCTTCCTCTTCCCCTCTTGTGCAACTAACTCTCTCTCCTTTCCATTTTAGGAACCAGCCATGGTTTAGGACAGGGGTCAGCAAACTTTTTCAGCAGGGGGCCGGTCCACTGTGCCTCAGACCTTGTGGGGAGCCAGACTAGATTTTGAAAAAAAATATGAATGAATTCCTATAACCCACAAATAACTCAGAGGTGCATTTTACCGTATTTTCCGCTCTATAGGGCGCACCCAACCATAGGACGCACCTTGTTTTAGAGGGGGAGAACAAGAAAAAAAAATTCTCCCCCTCTCTGCTCAGCGCCCCTTCAGCAAAGCGGCAGGAGAAACGGAGCCCCTTCCATTTCTCCTCCCGCTTGGCTGAAGGGGCGCTGCGCAGCTCTCCCTCTCTGCTGAAGCCAGGAGAGTCTTGCTCTCCTGCTTTCAGCAAAAGGAACCTGAAGCCTGCGGAGCGCAGTGGGAACTCACACTGTGCTCCACAGGCTTCAGGCGGCTATCCCTGAAGCCTGGAGAGCAAGAGGGGTCGGTGCAACCAAAGGCTTCAGCGAAAGCAACGCAAAGCCTCTGGAGTGTGGAAGGAGCGCTCCCTCTGTGCTTCGGAGGCTTCGCGTTGCTATCGCTGAAGCCAAGGAGCCTGCATTCGGTCCATAGGACGCACACACATTTCCCCTTAATTTTTGGAGGGGAAAAAGTGCGTCCTATGGAGTGAAAAATACGGTAAATAAAAGCACATATTCTACTCATGTAAAAACACCAGGCAGGCCCCACAAATAACCCAGAGATGCATTTTAAATAAAAGGACACATTCTACACATGTAAAAACACGCTGATTCCTGGACCATCCGCAGGCCGGCTTGAGAAGGCGATTGGGCTGCATCTGGCCCCCGGGCCTTAGTTTGCCTACCCATGGTTTAGGGTTCCAACTGCACTCAGGTGCTAACTGTGGTTTGCCGACTCCCAACCATTATGGACTGCAAGTCCCATCATCCCCAGGCAGCATGGCCAGGGATGATAGGAATTGTAGTCCGGTAAAGAACTGGAGGGCCACCGTTTCTCCGTTCCTGAACTACAGGATTAGCCAGAAAGAAGCTTCTAACGATAGCTGTGGACCGTGGCTCGAGGTAACTACGGTTAGCAAATGCGGCGATTCAGATCTACAGCCGCACCACATCCGAGAAAGCGTGTTCTCCTTCATGGAGAGCACGTGTTGCAGTGGGGGCCGCCAGGACACTCCAAAGTTGTGGGGCGGGCTAATTGACCGTTGGCCACTGATGCGATTGGGCTTCCCTTGTCGTTGGGAAGAAGTTAATGCTGCCATTTGTTGACTGACAGCCAGAAATTCTAAAACTCCTTGCACGAGGCTAGGGCTTCCTCTTTTCGCCCGTGCATCGGATTGCCCGCCCCCCCCCCCTAGAATTAGGGTTGTTCGCTTGACCTTGCTATGCCTGTCATGGGGTCGTCTGCTCTTGGAGCAGGGGCCCAGTAGGAATTTTGTCCATCTGGCTGATTGGCTGGGGCCATTTGGTTTTTGCCTACTGCGTAGCAAATCGTCACAACTTGTAAGGTTGCGGTTAGGCATTGGTTTATGGTTTGGTTGGTTGAGGGGCATGGATTGGCTGTGCCTGCCCCTCTAATGCTGCTGCTGCAAGGGATTCCGTTAAAGGAATTGGGGGCTAACTATTGCTTGTCCACCCCCATCAAGGGGGCTTGGGCCACTGCAAGAGCTCCTGGCTGCATTTGGGGTGGGCTGAGGGCAGGTTCCCTGCTCCGTCGCTAGCCCCAAGTGTATTCCCCTTTTATGACTTCCGCAGGCGTGCGGAATGTCAGTCTGTCCCCCACGGTGGGGGCAGCTAGTCGCAACCAATGCCTAAGCAACCACTCACATGTTTGTATTTTAATAAGTAAAGGTAAAGGTACCCCTGCCCGTACGGGCCAGTCTTGCCAGACTCTAGGGTTGTGCGCTCATCTCACTCTATAGGCCGGGAGCCAGCGCTGTCCACAGACTTCCGGGTCACGTGGCCAGCGTGACATCGCTGCTCTGGCGAGCCAGCGCAGCACACGGAAACGCCGTTTACCTTCCCGCTAGTAAGCGGTCCCTATTTATCTACTTGCACCCGGGGGTGCTTTCGAACTGCTAGGTTGGCAGGCGCTGGGACCGAGCAACGGGAGCGCACCCCGACACGGGGATTTGAACCGCCGACCTGACGATCGGCAAGTCCTAGGCGCTGAGGTTTTACCCACAGCGCCACCCGCTTCCCCTGTATTTTAATAAAGTTGTGGCCAAAATTATGCCAGAAACCTTAAACAAAAATATTGGTGTGATGTGTGAGTTATTGGGGTGGCCCTGGGGACACGCAACATCCTTTACTGAGAGGCGCTTCCGCACATCGGCTGTGGCAGCAAAAATGTTGTGCTGAGTGCTGACTGAGCGAGGGAGCAGCAGCCGTCTAGCTGAAGGTCACTGAGCAGCAGGGCAGAGGTGCAGAGAGTGGAAGGAAGCCAAACCCTTCTCTCGGGACTTACTCTGAATGACGCTGAGTCCGAAGAGGTGACAGTCCTTCAGCCGCAAGAGGTCACACACCTGGACCAGTAAGTCATGGCACAATATTTTGACCTGCAAGGGGGAGAGGGTGGTGGAGGAAAAGGGAGTTATTTGGGGAGCGACTTCTGCAGGGATGATACAGGAAGACCCATTTATTTATTTCAGGATTTATAAGACGTTCAGCATTCAGAGAACACCCAGGCAGCAAACAGCAAAGGACACAAGACTTAATGCAGCATGTAAAAGCAGTTTTATAATTGTAAGACGCATGGGTGCAACTGAGCTTTCAGAATAATAATAATAAATTTTTATTTATACCCCACCCTCCCCGGCCAGAGCCGGGCCCAGGGTGGCCAACACCAGTAAAATTACAATAGAAACATAATAGGGAAGGGGGGGGGGGAGAAACACAATTTAAAATACAGGTTAAAAATGCAATTTAAAATGCAGCCTCATTTTAATAGTAGCACGTACATCAAAACCATAAGGGGAGGGAAACATAAGGGTCAGACTGAGTCCAAACCAAAGGCCAGGCGCAGGCCCTGCGGAAAGATGTCAAGTCCCGCAGGGCCCTGGTCTCTTGTGACAGAGCGTTCCATCAAGTTGGGGCCAGTACTGAAAAGGCCCTGGCCTTAGTTGAGACCAATCTAACCACCTTGCGACTTGGGACCTCCAAAATGTTGCCATTTGTGGACCTTAAGGTCCTCTGCGGGGCAGACCAGGAGAGGCAGTCCCGTAGGTACGAGGGTCCTAGGCCGCATAGGGCTTGAAAGGTCAAAACCAGCACCTTAAACCTGACCCTGTACTCCACCGGGAGCCAGAGCAGTTGGTAAAGCACTGGATGAATGCGATCCCGCGGCAAGGACCCCGTAAGGAGCCTCACCGCGGCACTCTGCACCCGCTGGTGTTTCTGGGTCAGCTTCAAAGGAGTCATGTAGAGCGAGTTACAATAATTAAGCCTGGAGGTGACCGTCACATGGATCACTGTGGCCAAATCAGGGCTTTGCATGGGCACAGAGGGAGGAACTTGCAAGAGTCCCAGACTACCCCTGAACCTTTATGCTAACTCCTCCCTCTCCCTCCTTGTGGTTTAGAGGGCTACACCTTTGGTTGCATCCTGCTTATAACTTCTTCCTCGCGTTTCTCTCTCGGAGACGAGGGGTCAGCCAGATGGATAAGGTATAAATAATAATAATTAATACATTTATTTTTATTTTTACTATCCTCTGAAAGAACCAAGGGGCAATTATGGCTGACTTGCTCTTCTCTAGGCTTCTTAGTTAGATGACAACAAGAAACCTTTTCTATCCGCAAGTTAAGTAGTAAGAATTCCCATCATGCCCCAGCAGCGTGGCCAAGGGTGAGGGCTGATGGGAGTTGTAGTACAACAACATCTGGAGGTTCCTGATCCCTGGGTCCATTGCCAAGTGGAGTGTTAATCATGAAATTAACAGCAGCTACCCAGGATTTTGGGCAGGGTTTCTGGAGATGACGGGAATTGAACCTGGAAACGTTTGCACGCAGAGCACAGCATATGCATTAAGCTCCAAGGGCTCAGAGCCAGAGAATTGGTGGT
Source organism: Podarcis muralis (assembly GCF_964188315.1). Taxonomy (NCBI): domain Eukaryota; kingdom Metazoa; phylum Chordata; class Lepidosauria; order Squamata; family Lacertidae; genus Podarcis; species Podarcis muralis. The sequence goes on from NC_135655.1 coordinate 5,141,027, forward strand.
CAGAGGGAGAAGACTGTTTGTGGGGACACGGGGTGGGTGGGTATGGATGACTCCCTGGTCCTGAACGGGGTAGCTGTGCCCCTGAAGGACCAGGTGCACAGCCTGGGAGTCATTCTGGACTCACAGCTGTCCATGGAGGCCCAGGTTAATTCTGTGTCTACCGGCTCCATCTGGTACGCAGGCTGAGACCCTCCCTGCCCGCAGACTGTTTTGCCAGAGTGGTGCATGCTCCGGTTATCTCCCGCTTGGACTACTGCAATGCGCTCTACGTGGGGCTCCCTTTGAAGGTCACCCGGAAACTACAAGTAATCCAGAATGCGGCAGCTAGACTGGTCACTGGGAGCGGCCGCCAAGACCATATAACACCAGTCTTGAAAGACCTACATTGGCTCCCAGTATGTTTCCGAGCACAATTCAAAGTGTTGGTGCTGACCTTTAAAGCCCTAAATGGCCTCGGTCCAGTGTACCTGAAGGAGTGTCTCCACCCCCATCGTTCAGCCCGGACACTGAGGTCTAGCTCTGAGGGCCTTCTGGCGGTTCCCTCACTGCAAGAAGTGAGGTTACAGGGAACCAGGCAGAGGGCCTTCTCGGTGGTGGCCCCTGCCCTGTGGAACGCCCTCCCAACAGATGTCAAAGAGATAAACAACTACCTGACATTTAGAAGACATCTGAAGGCAGCCCTGTTCAGGGAAGTTTTTAATGTGTGACATTTTAATGTATTTTTAATCTTTGTTGGAAGCCGCCTAGAGCAGCTGGGGAAACTCAGCCAGATGGGCGGGGTACAAATAAAAAAATATTATTATTATTAACCATGGTTAAGGGAAATGTCGCAGAGCTACACAGAGCCACAACGCCATTCTCGATTCCAAAGCCGTCAAAAACAAGAACGAAAATAATGATTCCAGGCTAGAACAACTAGAATCTGAAATATCGTTTCCAGGCAGTTAACTGCAAAGGGGGGAAACTGCAAGATCCATCGGACCCAAGAGGGCTTCCATTTTGCTTAACCCATTGCGATTTCAACAGCTCTGTTTGGAAGCTTGAAGCATGGGAGATGGAAAGCCGTTCCAAATGTCTAGAGAGACCGTTCACGGTCGTCAGGCCTCGGCTTCTCCCCGTTTTGCGGCAATTACGGAGACGGTGTGCAAATAAAGCTTGCAGATCCGCTACAAAAAAATATTCTAATTTCCAGCACGGCTCTGGATGCTTTGAGGGGCCCCTCGCTTCGCCAAGAAGGCACCAAGCCAGAGACTTAATAATTGAAGAATTCAAAACAGCCGCATAAGCAACTCTCTAAAAAATGTTGCATGTAAGAAGAGAGGAAGAGGTGGAGTGGGGGAAATGGCCCTGTCAGAGAAAGAAAGGGAAGGCAAAAGCTCTAAAGGATCATCGCTTGGGAACTTCTAAATAGGACATCAAACTGTCAGGGGAGAGAAATTTGGTGTAGAGGTGGGCATGCAATGCAGCGGTCCTTTAAATTTAACGCCTGTCGTTTCCAAAAGGAAGTTCTAGTCACACAGCCAAGACAAAGAGCTTTTGGGTGACCGGCAAGGATATAATGGGTGAAAATTGTAACTTTTCCTTCTTTTCAAGCATGAACAGCACAGGCCTCTCTGGGTCACAGCCAGTGCCGGATTTAAGTATAAGCTGAACAAGCTATAGCTTAGGGCCCTACTTTCTTGGGGGCCTCCCAAAAAATGGAAAGGGAAAGAAAACCTGGATGTACATTTCCAATATATAAGATAAAGAATAAAACAAAACCTACATACAGTGTTTTGTATTGTGTAGGCTCCTATGGTGTAAGTCATGGGCCCCGCCTGCTCGCCTGCTCCCTCAAATATCCCTGGTTTGCTCCTTTCTATATATAGGGTGCCTACATTCTGCATGGACTGGTCGCATGGCAACATGTGCAAATGGCTTGAGATACCCCTTAGGTCCTTAAATGATCATATAGCATATATTCAACACAAAAACAGCGACAATTTGTTGTTGACAAAGGACAGCTGGACATAGAAAGGGCCCCATTACCTTCAGCAACTTAGGGCATCATCAAACCTAAATCCGGCCCTGGTCACAGGTCCAAACCCCATGAAAGAAAGGACAGGAGCAAAACTGTTCCGGATAAAATTTAGAAGGCTGGCTATTGTGGAAGCCAGCCAGGAAAGGGTTAAGAGAGACAGGCCTTTTAAACTGTCAGCTCTTCATTTCGGCAGCCTAATAATTCAGGCTGGGGAAAGTCATTTTGTGTTGCTGTAATTAAACCACCAAGAGTAAGAAACTCTTTGCTTGCCTACTGGCCAGGGATAGTCTAACATCTGTCATCTATGGTCTCTAGGTTATACTGCAATGTGTTATAGGTGGGGCTGCCTTCAAAGGCGATTCGGAAACTGCAGCTGGTGGAGAATTCAGCGGCCAGATTGCTGAGTAACTCTAGTTTTGGCACAGGTACTCTGGCTGCTTCTGGGCCCAATGCAAATAGCAGGTTTTTACCCAGAAAGCCTTATGCAGCTCAGGACCACAATATTTCAAGGACACCCTCGCCCCACTTGAACCAACCTGGACCCCGTGCTCTTCATCAGAGTCCTTTCCACGTGCCCCCTCCGAGGGAGGAACGGAAGGTGGCAACATGAGAAAGGGTCTTCTCAGTGGTGGCTCCCCATTTATGGACTGCTTGTCTCCAGGAAGGCATGCCTGCGTCCCTCACTGTCTGCTTTTAGGCGTCAGGGAAAAACATGCATACACACCCAAGCCCTTGGAGTTTAATTCTTGGTGTATTTTTATTTTTTTAGGGGCGGGGTTTGGGTTTGTTCTTTTATGTACAGTGGTTCCTTGGTTCTCAAACGCCTTGGTACTCAAACAACTTGGAACCCAAACACTGCCAACCCGGAAGTAAGTGTTCCGGTTTGCAAACCTTTTTCGGAAGCCGAACGTGCTCCATTTTGAGTGTTACGCTTCCGATTTGAGTGTTGTGCTGAGGTCTGTCTGTTTATGCTATTCATTTCGCATTTTTGTTTCTGCGGCTCTTTTTTGTTTGGTTTTTGTGACTGTGTGGAACCCAGTTCAGCTACTGATTGATTGTGTGACTGAAGTACATTGTTTATTGCTTTCATTTTATGGATCCATGGTCTCGTTAGATAGTAAAATTCACGTTAAATTGCTGTTTTAGGGGTTGTTTTTAAAAGTCTGGAACGGATTAATACATTTTGCATTCCTTTCTAGGGGACAGAGCGCCTTGGTTTTGGAATGCTTTGGTTTTGGAACGGACCTCCGGAACAGATTAAATTTGAGAACCAAGGTACCACTGTATGTTACTGTTATTTTAGGTTGATTTTATTCCTGCTTTTATATTTATTTATTACCTTTGCTTTTATAAACTGCTTCGAGTTCAATTTTTTCGGGGGGGGGGGGGCGACGACTAATGACGACAATGACAATTATTTTATTACCTGCCCTTCGCCAGCAGGTCCCAGAGCCATTCAAAATTCAGAATGAAAAGCAGTTAAAACAGATTGCAGCCCCAGGAATAGGGTGGGCCCTGCAAACACACCTAGCTTTCAAAGCCCAGGGTAACACTGCAAATTTCCCCCCTCCTCAGAGACCTGTCAGTAGAGCCCACCCCCTCTAGACAGTTGGACCGGGGGGGGGGGGTAATGCCCGACGCACCAAGACAGTCCACTTCGCACAGGTCTCAGAAAGGGGGAGGGAAAGGTTGGGGGGCACACACTTGCGACAGGCCCCTGAGGAACGGCGAGAAAGAGGCAGCCTTGAGACGGCTCACTCACGTTTATGATGATGTTGAGGGAATGGTCGTTTGGGAGGAAAACACACACGCTGCGTCGGTCCTGCATGACTCTGTTATTGTGGAAGTTCAATTTGTTCATCGTGTTCCGGGCCTTCCCCGTGGATGTCTGAGCGAGCCGCTTGGAGACTGCGCGGGAACCTCGGGGTCACGGCAATGGGAGACCAGCAGCTCCACCTCCTCCTGCTCACCTGCGGCCAAGCAGGCTGGGCATCTGAGCATCTCTTCCCACGGGTACCATCACTGGAAAGGACGAGAAGCACACGCAACTTCAGATGCTGCTGGCCACGAGAAGATGGGAGAAGAACTTCGCCATGGCCTACCCCCAGTGTTGGACTACAACTCCCTGCCCTCGTCCAACCACAGCTGAGAAACACTGGACCCAAACCAATAATTACGATTAAAAAGGTAAAGGTACCCCTGCCCGTAAGGGCCAGTCTTGACAGACTCTAGGGTTGTGCGCCCATCTCACTCAAGAGGCCGGGGGCCAGTGCTGTCCGGAGACAGCGCTGTCTGGGTCACGTGGCCAGCGTGACATCGCTGCTCTGGCGAGCCAGAGCCGCACACGGAAACGCCGTTTACCTTCCCGCTGGTAAGCGGTCCCTATTTATCTACTTGCACCCGGAGGTGCTTTCGAACTGCTAGGTTGGCAGGCGCTGGGACCAAACAACGGGAGCGCACCCCGCCGCGGGGATTCGAACCGCCGACCTTTCGATCGGCAAGCCCTAGGTGCTGAGGCTTTCACCCACAGCGCCACCCGTGTCCCTTTACGATTATTATTGTTTTAATCCTGCCTTTAAAAGAAAAATAAAGAACACAGGAGGTGGCCTGCAACTAGGAATGGGAAGCGCTCTCAATTTCTGTTTCCCATTTCTCCAATTTTTAAGTTTGGTTCTCCACATTTACATATACCGTATTTTTCGCTCTATAAGACACACCGGACCACAAGACGCACCTAGTTTTTGGAGGAAGAGAACAAGAAAAAAAAATATTCTGAATCTCAGAAGCCAGAACAGCAAGAAGGATTGCTGCACAGTGAAAGCAGCAATCCCTCTTGCTGTTCTGGCTTCAGCAATAGCTGCGCAGCCTGCATTCGCTCCATAACACACACACACATTTCCCCTTACTTTGTAGGAGGGAAAAAGTGAGTCTTATAGAGCAAAAAATACGGTAAGTTTGAGATTCTCTGTTTCTTTTAAAATACTCATGAAAATTCTTCAGCATTTCAACGTGACTGGTCGGAAGTTCAAATCCCCGAGACGAGGTGAGCTCCCGTTGCTCGGTCCCTGCTCCTGCCCACTTAGCAGTTCAAAAGCACATCAAAGTGCAAGTAGATAAATAGGTACCACTCCAGCGGGAAGGTAAACGGTGTTTCCGTGCGCTGCTGTGGTTCGCCAGAAGCGGCTTAGTCATGCTGGCCACATGACCCGGAAGCTGTACGCTGGCTCCCTCGGCCAATAAAGTGAGATGAGCGCCGCAACCCCAGAGTCGGCCACGACTGGACCTAATGGTCAGGGGTCCCTTTACCTTTACCTATCTCCCAATAGACACACTTTTGCAAAGCACACTATCCCTAATATTGCCCCTATTATTATTTATTACCTGACCTTTGCCCTAAGGTACCAGGGCGCATTACAAGACTAAAAACGCAACATTAAAAGCAGCCTGAAACAACTTACAGTCGCAGAAATAAGGTGTATCCTAAAAACATACCCTTCGTGTGCCAAACATTTGCCCCTGCAGAAATCTGTTTTTGATATATTCACCATACAGTGGTACCTCGGGTTACATATGCTTCAGGTTACAGACTCCGCTAACCCAGAAATAGTGCTTCAGGTTAAGAACTTTGCTTCAGGATAAGAACAGAAATCGGGCTCTGGCGGCGCGGCGGCAGCGGGAGGCCCCATTAGCTAAAGTGGTGCTTCAGGTTAAGAACAATTTCAGGTTAAGGACTGACCTCCGGAACAAATTAAGTACTTAACCCGAGGTACCACTGTACAGTTCTTTCAGGTGCAGAAACAACAAGGAAGCGTGTTTTCAATGTTATGGCCGTCAATGTGAGCATTTTTTCAAAGGAACCTTTTAACCCATTCTACGCATTCCTCTCATCATTACTTGGCTGAGCAGCAAAATGCGCCAACGCGTGAATTTTGAAAGATGGCTGTGTGTTTGGTTCATGTATCATCTCAGAAAGTGTGAATGGGGCAGAATTGGCTTCAAAGGGGAACTGGATCGAATCTCTGCCCCTGTCCTGACTCGCAACTGTTTTCTCCTCTAGTGGTGGAGGAGTCGAGAACGACAAAAATTCCCTCAACTCAGGCACACCATTACCCAGAAGAAGGCGGCCTTCGCACCAGCAGATAGAACGAAGTTGTTACTTGCGTAAAATGTTTCTGAACTGCGATTCAGCCGAGGATTCCAGGCTGCCGGACGAAAGTACAAGAACAGTTCCCGCTGCACGCAAATGCAAGAGATGAGATCATTCCCTCTCTTTGGCACACACAAACACGCACCCAAAAAGTGTGAACGAGAAAGCAGGCTAAAAACAGAGAAGCTAACGAAGAGAAAAAAGAGGCTGCAACTATTAGTCTAAAATGCCCAGGGCAACAAGGAATAATAATAATAATAATAATAATAATAATGTTTGTGATGTTAGGGCCCTCATATTTACGGGACGCCTCTCCTGGTCTGCCCCGCAGAGGACCGTAAGGTCCATGAATAACTATAGTTTAGAGGTCCCAGGCCCTAAGGAAGTCAGACTATCCTCCACCAGGGCCTTCTCAGTGATGGCTACGACCTGGTGGAATGCTGTGTCCCATGAGACTAGGGCCCTGCAGGATTTAACCTCCTTCCATCAGGCCTGTAAAACAGAGCAACTCCCCTGCCTTTAATCTGAATTCAGCCTGATCTTTCATTTCCCTTCCCTTCCCTCCCCCTCGCCTTTTATGAGGATCACCTGGTCTGAGACCCCACAGCTAATTCTCCCCTGGCCTCCTCGCTGGCCCAAGTAGGACCAATTCAGCCAGCTAGCTCTGGGGATTATCTGATTGATTTTTTATTTTTATTGTTATTCATGTTTTTATACTGTATTTTATGCTGCTTTAATAATTAAGTGTTTTAAAGTGTTTTAAATTTGTTGTTAGCTGCCCTGGGCCCCTTTTCTGAACCAGGAAGGGCGGGGTATAAATAGAAAATTATTATTATTATTATTATTATTATTATTATTATTATTATTATTATGACATTTTGCATGGAAAGCAAACGTTGCACCACTGAGCTCTGGAGCCCTTCCTCATTTTTCTTAAAGGCTTAAGCTAGATTCCTAGGTTCAAACTACATTCAGCCTGGCTTCCTATTTATTTGCTTAGGGACGTATGTCTTGTGCAGAGTTGGACCACTGGTCCGTGTAGCTCAGTACTTCCAACACTGACTGGCAGCGCCTCTCCAGGGTTTCGGACAAGCGCTACCTGGAGATGCCAGTGACTGCACCTGAGACTCCACCATCCCTTGAAGGATGCTGCGGCAAATTTGCTTTCCTGGGAAAGAGCACATTTCGTCACCTGCGCTCCCATCTCTGTAGCGCCGCAGTCTATTTGTGTGCCCTCAATGTTGCTACGAGGCCTTTTTGCCACTGGGTTCCCACCTCTGGAATTTGCAACAAGCAATAACACTGTTTTAATTATCCTCTCCCCCTCCGCCGCCAAAGAAAATGCCGCCACAAACATGAACGAGGGCACCTTTTTATTAAGCGTACATTTCCCAATTGGGTTAGTCAAGCCATCGCCTCCTTTTCACTGAACGGAGGGGGACTCTGCATCTTTTTAATCAACTGGAAACTCATCTCCTGAAAGCCTGCAGGGCTTTCTTCCATGTGCAATAAGCGGCTGTCCAAAGGCAAGCTCCCTTCTCATCTCTGAACGTTAAGAGCATAAGCCGAGCCTTCCTGGATCAGTCCGGCATCCTGTTCTCACAGTGGCCACCCAGGTGCCCATGGGAAACCAGGGAGCAGGATTCGAACACAAGAGCAACTCTCCCCTCCTGTGGTTAATAATAATAATAATAATAATAATTTATTATTTATACCCCGCCCATCTGGCTGGGCTTCCCCAGCCACTCTGGGCGGCTTCCAATAAAATATTAAACTACCATAATTCATCAAACATTAAAAGCTTCCCTAAACAGAGCTGCCTTCAGATGTCTGGTAGTTGTTGTTCTCTTTGACATCTGGTGGGAGGGCGTTCCACAGGGACGGTACCACCACTGAGAAGGCCCTCTGCCTGGTTCCCTGTAACCTCACTTCTCGCAGCGAGGAAACCACCAGAAGGCCCTTGGCGCTGGACCTCAGTGTCTGGGCAGAACAATGGGGGTGGAGACACTCCTTCAGGTATACTGGACCGAGGCCGTTTAGGACTTTCAAGGTCAGCACCAACACTTTGAATTGTGCTTGGAAACATACTGGGAGCCAGTGTAGGTCTTTCAAGACCGGTGTCATGTGGTCTCGCCGGCCGCCTCCAGTCACCATTCTAGATGCCACATTCTGGATTAATTGCAGTTTCCGGGTCCCGTTCAAAGGTAGCCCCACATAGAGGGCATTGCAGTAGTCCAAGGGAGAGATAACCAGAGCATGCACCACTCTGGCGAGGCAGTCTGTGGGCAGGTAGGGTCTCAGCCTGCGTACCAGATGGAGCTGGTAAACAGCTGCCCTGGACACAGAACTGACCTGCACCTCCATGGACAGCTGTGAGTCCAAAATGACTCCCAGGCTGCGCACCTGGTCCTTCAGGGGCACAGTTACCCCATTCAGGACCAGGGAGTCCTCCATACCAGCCTGCCTCCTGTCCACCCAAAACAGTACTAATGTCTTGTCAGGATTCAACCTCAACCTGTTAGCCGCCATCCATCCTCCACGCACCCAGGACCTTCACCGCCTTCACTGGTTCTGATCTGAAAGAGAGGTAGAGCTGGGTATCATCTGCATATTGATGGACACCCAGCCCAAACCCCCAGTTACTGGTTTCCAGCAACTGGGATTCAGAAACATTGCTGCATCGGACCATCAATAGCCCTAAGCTCCTCCATGAATTTGTCCAATCTCCTTTTAAAGCCATCTTGTGGGAGGGAGTTCCATAGATTAACCACGCACTGTGTGAAAAAGTACCGTATTGGCCCGAATATAAGCTGCATCTGAATATAAGCAGCAGCTTTAAAGTTGGGGGGGGGGGGGGAGAGAAAAAAAGACAAGACTCAAATATAAGCCACTTCCTTAAAATTACACAGGCACTCACACCCGTTCCGTTTTACTGTATGTCTGTTTCAGCAGCGATACCGTAAAAGCCAATTTTTGTAAGGTCGCGAATTTAAGCCACACTTTTAACTTTTCACGGTCGTAATTTGGAAGGGGAAAAAAAGTGCAGCTCATATTCGGGCCAATACGGTATTTTCTTTTATCTGTCATGTTTCGCACACAGTGCCCTGACGTGGGCAAAAATAGTGATTTCCTTAACAGGAAGGCTCTAACCATCTGAAACAGAGAGGGAGAAGGAACGATGGAGAGAGGGAACAATATGGGAAAACGCAATTGACCAGTACATATTTTATTTCATAAAAATTATACACCTCTTGATTGCAAAAAAAGAGAGAAAAACTTCAAAGCGGTTTACAAAAGGTAAAACAGTAGAATCAAGAAAAAAAATCAGTGCCATACTCTTAAAAGATACACAAGTTAAATCCTTAAACAGATTAAAATTATCTCAGCTTTCTAAGCATCTAGGTAGGCTTGTCTTAAACTAGCTACTTAGCAGGCTAGGAACTTAAATTTGGTTGCAGCTGGGAAGAAGGATTAAAGTGGCAAGGCCACAGATATGTGAGGAAACGTGGATTTTGAGGAGGGGGGCTGAAGATGGGAGAGGGGTTTCTGTGCCGGTAAGGTGTCAATGTGCTTTGTGGCTCAGGCTAGGATTCCAGAATGGCTTTTGTAACACCGCTGCGGCTGTTTTATCCCAGGCTGCCTCGGCCTCGCGGCCGCCTTCTTTGCAAAACTAGGCAAAGGGCTCCATCCGGTGTAAAATTCCAAGGGCTTTGACGCAGGCGCCGTGAAACTGAAGGGTTCTTTGTGCTGAGAAGCCTCAAAACTTCTATAGAGGAGCAAAGCATGCAGAGGCCTGGGTCCACCAGAACAAAGTGGTACAAAAGTGGATTTTGCTGCTTCAGAATGCAGGATGCCACTCTTTTTGCAAAACGCAGGACATTAGGGAGAAATGTCCTAGCTGCTTGCTGTGTCAGATTTGTATTTGCAGGGAAGCACAAAAAAACGCAACCCACTGCCAGCTTATTTATCCATACTGGTGCCTTATTATACTGGACATGTAGACCAGCTGCAAATACACTTCATAGATGTGGAAGAAATTACCGGTACATGTTCAGTAGCAGATGGGCGAAACCGATTGCTGCAAATTATTTATTTTGCTTGAAAGGATTGGGGGGCCTAAAGGTAAAGGGACCCCTGACCATTAGGTCCAGTCGTGACCGACTCTGGGGTTGCGGCGCTCATCTCGCTTTACTGGCCGAGGGAGCTGGCGTACAGCTTCCGGGTCATGTGGCCAGCATGACTAAGCCACTTCTGGCGAACCAGAGCAGCGCACGGAAACGCCGTTTACCTTCCCGCCGGAGTGGTACCTATTTATCTACTTGCACTTTGACGTGCTTTCGAACTGCTAGGTTGGCGGGAGCAGGGACCGAGCAATGGGAGCTCACCCCTGTGGTTTAACCCACAGCACGACCCGCATCCCTACCCTTCAGCAAAAGAAAAAAAAGGTTCTCACATCAGCTTAACGTGAGGCAAACATGGCTCCCCAGAATAGAAGACACAACACAAAAGGAATGGGGCTTGAGATGGAGGAGGAAAGGAAGCAAACTCTGGTTCTTCAGTGTAAAGTTCTTTTAGCAACCAAGCTGGAATGGAAGAGGAGTTCAGGGAGGGGAGGAGGGGAGTTGGTGGTCTCTGCTGGCCTGGCAGTGATGGAGGGAGAAGCCGGAAGGGGCTGGTTTCTCAGTGGCCCGCCTTCCTTCCTTCCTTCCTTCCTTCCTTCCTTCCTTCCTTCCTTCCTTCCTTCCTTCCTTCCCTCCCTCCCTCCCTCCCTCCCTCCCTCCCTCCCTCTCTGCTTCAGCCACTCAAACAAACTGGCAAGGGAAGGAAGGCATGAGTTGAAGCTGAAAAGTAGTGCATGGGGGTGTGTGTGCTTAACCCTGCCTGCCACCAGCCATTCCCCCCCCCCCCCGCCTGCAATCCACAGCTGTTCTCCCCCTAGCAAAGATTCAAGGCCCCCGTTTGCCATGCTGCAGCATCTGGTGGAGCCAAGGTCCCTGGGTGGGGTGGGAGAAGAACAGCAACAAGTGGGCTGAAAGGGTTAAGCCTGCCTCTCCTCTTTGCTATTTCTCCACTTACCCATTCATTACATTTACATCCCCAAAGAGCTCAAGATGCACCAACTACTCTATTCAATGGAAAGCGTCATGCTGGCGGTCAACAGAAGAGGTTGAAAGACTCTCTCAAGGCAAATCTTTAAAAATGTAGTATAAACACCGACAACTGGGAAACACTGGCCTGCGAGTGCTCTAGTTGGAGAACAGCCTTTACCAAAGGTGTCATGGGCTTTGAAGACACTCGAACTCAGGACGCAAGGGAAAAAACGTGCTAGGAGGAAGGTAAATCCACACCATGATCAACTCCTGCCCAGAAACCAATGTCCCCACTGTGGAAGGACGTGTGGGTCCAGAATTGGCCTCCACAGTCACTTACGGACTCATTGTTAAAACCGTGTTTATGGAAGACAATCTTAGTTCTAGATTCAGGTAGGTAGGCGTGTTGGTCTGATGCAGTAGAAATACAACAACAACAACAACAACAACAACAACAACAACAACAACAACAATAATAATATATTATTTATACCCCGCCCATCTGGCTGGGATTCCCCACCCACTCTGGGTGGCTTCCAACAAAATATTAAAATACAATAATCTATTAAACATTAAAAGCTTCCCTAAACAGGGAATATAATTCTTTTTTTTTTTTTTAATGTCCAGTAGCGCCTTAGGGACCAACTAAGTTTGCCACTGGTATGAGCTTTCGTGTGCATGCACACTTCTTCAGATACCTTGCACACGAAAGCTTATGCCAAGAACAAACTTAGTTGGTCTCTAAGGTGCTACTGGACAATTTTTAATTTTTTAAAAATATATCTTACTCGGCTACGAGTGATCGCCAAAGAAGAAGACGACGACATTGTTCTCCCTCTTCCGTTTTATCTCCAGAACAACCCTGTGAGGCGGGTTGGTCGAGAGGCAGTGACTGGACCCAGGCCACCCAAAGTGAGCTTTGTGGCCAAAGGGGGCGGGTGTCCCAGGTCCTAGTCCGTCACTCCAACCATGACATGGTACTGCCTTTTCGCACCTTCCCCAAATCCTTGGCAGAGACCAGGAATTATCAGACACAGGACCCCAAGGAAAAGGCGGCTGCGAACTGAGTCTCAAACCACGGCGGCTGCAAAGATTTCATTCCATCCACATTTCTCTCTCATTTCTCTGTGATGACTAGGGCTGGCTGACATATCGAGATATCATCCAAAACCAGTTAGCAGTCCATGTCTTGATATCGGTTTCGCAATTTTGGACCTGGCAATAGAGTGCAAATCATGACTTGTGCGCTCTGCAAAAATCACGATGTGGGGGAAACCGTGAAGCCAGCCAAAACCTCCATCCTTATTTCAGACATCCGGACATATTGGTATATCACGATGTTTAGCTGGTGATATATCACAATGCCGAAAACCAGATATCGCCTAGCCCTAGTGATGACAAACACCAAAGCTGTCAACTCGCCATCAAGCAGCTTGTGTTTTTCTTTCCAGGAGCGTGGAATTCAATCCCGAAACAGAGCTTGAGAGGAACTTCTGACTAACACTGCTATGTCTCAGCCAATGTCGCTTCATCTGTGTCTCCGTCTATTTTAAGCTCTTCTTGCACCTATAAAGGGCCAGGCAATGCTTTCCCGAAAACTCTCCGTCTCTCGATGTTTTACAACCCTTTACCTGGGCGCTCCCAAGGCCCAATTTAAAAACCTTCAGCTTTACGGGAAGCAAAACATTTCACCCATCTCTGTTTCGCCATCCACTTAATCACCCAAAAGCTCCTGCTGCTGGCTCAGTCCTCCAGAGGACCCTAAGCCTCGTTGAATACAAGGAAATTCAGGCTTTCTTGCCAGCGTCAGCCCAAGATGTTTGGGCACCTGAGGCAAGCCACAAAATGCCACCTCGCTCCCTGCCACAGAAGGAGGGCTGAGTGAAGATCCACAACAGGAACAAGGAGGGAACGAAGATCTACCTGGGATCTGCTGCCCCTGTGGATTCTGCCGCCCGAAGTGGTTGCCTCCCCTTGCCTCATGGGAGGGCCGGCCCTGTTTCTTGCTCACAAATGCACGCAGACATACAGGCTCTCTGAATGTCCTTTGTATAAGCATAATTATTTGTGCTCGGTTAACACTACCAGCGACACAGGTGGTGCTGTGGTTTAAACCACAGAGCCTAGGACTTGTCGATCAGAAGGTCAGCGGTTCAAATCCCCGCTACGGGGTGAGCTCCCGTTGCTCAGCCCCTGCTCCTGCCAACCTAGCAGTTCGAAAGCACATCAAAGTGCAAGTAGATAAATAGGTACCACTCCGCCGGGAAGGTAAACGGCGTTTCCGTGCACTGCTCTGGTTCGCCAGAAGCGGCTTAGTCATGCTGGCCACATGACCCGGAAGCTGTACGCCGACTCCCCCGGCCAGTAAAGCGAGATGAGCGCCGCAACCCCAGAGTCGGCCACGACTGGACCTAACGGTCAGGGGTCCCTTTACCTTTATACAGTCATACCTTGGGTTGAAGTAGCTTCAGGATAAGTATTTTCGGGTTACGCGCTGCGGCGACCCGGAAGTAACGGAGTGCGTTACTTCAGGGTTTCGCCGCTTGCGAATGGGCAGGCGGTCAAAATGACATCATGCACATGTGCAGAAGCGGCAAATCGCGACCTGCGCATGCGCAGGTTGCATTCGCTTCTGGATGCGAACGGGGCTCCGGAACGGATCCCGTTCGCATCCAGAGGTCCCACTGAACTATACCTACACACCTACCCCACACAGACACCCATCAAGTGACTTGACTTCCAGCAGTTCTTGTAACGCTACTTTATTTTTCCAACTAGCTTAAACGCATTTCATTATTTCTTCAATCTCTTCTTCTATCTTAACTTTACTCTCCTTTCACTCTAATCATTTTCTGGATTCACTCGGTTGAAATGAAGTATTTGCCCGGGGTGGGGGGAATCCTAAATATACAAAGGCAGCATCTGTCATACTCACGAGTAGCCCCGCTGAAATCCATGGACATGGATAGCTCAAGACTGCAATAGGTCTACACAACCCATTGCACCTTTTTCAACGTGATATTCATATCAAAATCAAAGCTTTACTTGAACTTTTTTTTTTGGGGTGGAAAACTCATAAATATTTTAAGATGTCGAAACTCAAAACATTCCCCTTACATTATTTAAATTTTAAAGGGGGGGGATGAAGGCACCAAAAAAACCCTGGTAGCATACTAATTTTAGCATGCTTGAACAGCTGTGAACATCAATATCTTAGGGGCAGACATCCTAGCTATAGCTAAGCTGGGAAAAGAAGCTTTGATTTTAGATTTAGTTAGATTGGATTGGACTGGATCCACTCCAGTTAGCCAATTCAACTTGTAATTTTCTTGTTCAAGTCTGTAGTCAAGTCCCTTTGCGATTTACAATAAAATCAAAATTCACTACCCAAATCTTTTAAATAACTGACTGTGATTTTATTAGTAACCACCAGTAATTTATCTACCTCTGGTTGATTCTACAGTTTCCATAGCTTGGGGTGTCCAGCAGTCAGCTGTTGCTGGGAAAAGCTGCAATCATAAGGGCTAGCAACTTGGAACATTTTTAAAGCAGGCAGAGTGAAAATTCTCAGGATGCCAATGTCATTTGTTCAGTATTGGATTACAGGCAACTGGAACCTCTAATTAAAACCGGAGCAAGATGGTTTGAGCATATTCTTCTTCTTTGGCGATCACTTGTAGCAGAGTAAGACTGTCTTCCATAAACACGGTTTTAACAATGAGTCCGTAATAATTCTCAATCCTGGTCTGACTGCATTGGCTACCAATTAGTTTTCAGGCCCAATTCAAAGTGCTGGTTTTGACCTACAAAGCCTTAAATGGCTCAGGACCCCAATATCTCAAGGACTGCCTCTTCCCATATGAACCTGCCCGGACCCTGAGATCATCTTCCAAGGCCCTTATTTGTGTGCCTCCTCCTCTAGAGGTCCAGAGGGTGGCAACACGAGAACGGGGCCTTCTCTGCAGTGGCTCCCCGTCTGTGGAATGCTCTCCCCAGGGAAGTTTGCCTGGCGCCTTCATTGTACATCTTTAGGCACCAGGCCTTTGGTTGATCTCATGGACATCCTATGCCCTTTTAAAATGTGTTTTCTGTGGGGGTTCGTCTGAGTGAACTACAGAATGGAAATAGAATCAGCTCATCCACCCTGAGCCAAGACCCCGCCGGACTTACCATCACCTTGGGAGGACATCCAACACCCCTTTAGAATGTGGCTCTTTTGGGGGTTTTCTATTGGGTTATTGTTTTTTTGTTTGATTTTACATGCTGTGGTCTTGTTTTTGAACTACCCTGAGACCTCCGGGTTTGTGTTCTGCCTCCACAATCAGAAGAAGTGATGCTTCTGAACAGCAGAGGATTGCCCTTCTGCAAGACCAGCCAAGGAGGTGAAGGGCAGGAAGGTGTATAAATTGAAATAATAATAATAATAGTAATAGTAATAGTAATAGTAGTAGTAGTAGTAATGGGACGTGGGTGGCGCTGTGGGTAAAAGCCTCAGTGCCTAGGACTTGCCGATCGAAAGGTCAGCGGTTCGAATCCCCGCGGCGGGGTGCGCTTCCGCTGCTCGGTCCCAGCGCCTGCCAACCTAGCAGTTCGAAAGCACCCCCGGGTGCAAGTAGATAAATAGGGATCGCTTACTGGCGGGAAGGTAAACGGCATTTCTGTGTGCTGCGCTGGCTCGCCAGATGCAGCTTGTCACGCTGGCCACGTGACCCGGAAGTGTCTCTGGACAGCGCTGGCTCCCGGCCTCTAGAGTGAGATGAGCACACAACCCTAGAGTCTGTCAAGACTGGCCCGTACGGGCAGGGGTACCTTTTTACCTTTAGTAGTAGTAATAATTATAATAATAACAATAATAATAATAATAATAAATTCACATCTACGGGACTGCCTCTCCTGGTATGCCCCGCAGAGGACCTTAAGGTCCACAAATGACAACATTTTGGAGGTCCCAAGCCACAAGCTTGTTAGATTGGCCTCAACTAGGGCCAGGGCCTTTTCAGTACTGGCCCCGACTTGGTGGAACACTCTGCCACAAGAGACTAGGGCCCTGCAGGATTTAACTTCTTTCTGCAGGGCCTTTAAGTCAAGAGCTATTCCGCCTGGACTTTAATTTGAATTCAGCCTGATCTTTTATTTCCCTTCTCTTCCCTCCCCCTCCCCTTTTATGAAGATCAGCCGCTCTGAGACCCCACAGCTAATTCTCCCCTGGCCTCCTCGCTGGCCCAAGTAGGACCAATTCAGCCAGGTAGCCCTAATTGATTTTTGAATTTTGAATTTTATTGCCATTCATGTTTTTACACTGCATTTTATGCTGTCTTTATAATTAAGTGTTTTAAAGTGTTTTAAATTTGTTGTTAGCTGCACTGAGCCCAGTTTCTGAACCGGGAAGGGCGGGGTATAAATAAAATTTTAGTATTATTATTATTATCATCATTATTTTCCCTTCCCTCCTCTGCCTCTACGTCAGAGGGATTGGGGATCATGAGAGATGCAGCTTCCCCGAAGGCAGCTGCAGTCGTAGTTAATCTCTCGCAAGCGCTGGGTGGCTCACGCATCTCTGTAACGGCACAAGGTTTAGATACGCTACTGTTTTAAGCACAGAGCTGTCTCGCTTGTTATCTGAAGGGAGGCTGCACATTTGGAACGAACCCTAGAGCAACAGTTAACCTGTCCTTGTGGGAGCGTAGGAAGCTGCCTTGTATTGAGTCAGACCATTGTCCCATCTAGTCCAATATTTCCTACACTGACTGGCAGCGGATCTCCAATGTTTCAGGCAGGACCCTACCTGGCAATGCCAGGATTTGAACCCAAGTCCTTCTGCCTGCAAAGCAGATGTTCTGCCACTGCCCTATAGCCTTTTGTCTTGGGAAAATGCCAGTCCCTGCCCGCAGGAGCTTACAATCCACATTTTTGGAAGGGTATATGTGACAAAGGGGTGTGGGTGGCGCTGTGGGTTAAACCACAGAGCCTAGCACTTGCCAATCAGAAGGTCAGCGGTTCAAATCCCTGCATCGGGGTGAGCTACCATTGCTCGGTCCCTGCTCCTGCCACCCTAGCATTTCGAAAGCACATCAAAGTGCAAGTAGATAAATAGGTACCACTCCGGCGGAAGGTAAACGGTGTTTCCGTGTGCTGCTCTGGTCCACCAGAAGTGGCTTAGTCATGATGGCCACATGACCCGGAAGCTGTACGCCGGCTCCCTCGGCCAGTAAAGCGAGATGAGCGCCGCAACCCCAGAGTCGGTCACAGCTGGACCTAATGGTCAGGGGTCCCTTTACCTCATATGTGACAAATAGTCCCTAGGACTTGAATCCTTGCAGTGAAATAACAAACTGTGGCGAATAGCCCACTGTGAAGGCTCAATGATGGCCCCCAAAGCTGCAACATCTGGAATGGCCCCAAATTTAGTGGGTTGTGTTCAGCATAGCACTAAGGTGAATGTCCCACTAGTGCAAGAATTCCTCCTGGTGTAATGTAGTGTTCTCCCCTTTTCCTCCCCCAACATGCCCCCCTAAATCTGTTCTGGGGGTTCATCCAACCCTCCGGAGCAGATCTGGGGACAGGTGGGGGGTGGACCTCATTGCACGAGCACTGATCCTTGCACTAGCACACCTATGTAATTGCACACTGCACACTGCCCATTGTCCACACGGCAACATACATTTATGTGTACTTAGGTGGTGGGCCTGCAGCAAAATGTTGCAGCATGGAGCGCTTCTGTTCAGTATTCTGGTCAGCTGCCCATGCTCTTATACAGGATAGTCCATTTTATCTCTCAACCCCAAGAACCTCAGAACAGCCAGTCCCTCTCAGCCAAAACTACACGAGAGTGTTGTGAGGGTAAAGGGGATGGGACCCTATACACTACCCTCAGCAGTTTGCCACAAAAGAAGATTTTTAAAAAGTCAAAGATCTTGCACTGCAAACTAAATAGGATTTCATGTCATTAGGAAAGGTCTTCAAAATAAGTTCTGCTTAGAGTAGCCTCACTGAAATGAATGAACCGAAGTTTTTTGTTGTTGTTTAGCTGTGTCCGCCTCTTCGTGACCCCCTGGACCAGAGCACGCCAGGCCCTCCTGTCTTCCACTGCCTCCCGCAGTTTGGTCAAACTCATGCTGGTAGCTTCGAGAACACTGTCCCACTGTCTCGTCCTCTGTCGTCCCCTTCTCCTTGCACCCTCCTTCTTTCCCAACATCAGGGTCTTTTCCAGGGAGTCTTCTCTTCTCATGAGGTGGCCAAAGTCTTGTAGCCTCAGCTTCAGGATCTGTCCTTCCACCTAAGTTAGTCATGTCCATTAATTGCAAGGGGCCTATTCTGAATAATTCTGAATATGACTGCCCATTGTGATTCCAGCTTCCTGTTCTCTCTCTCTCTCTCTCTCTCTCTCTCTCTCTCTCTCTCTCTCTCTCTCTCTCTCTCTCTCTCTCACACACACACACACCCACACCCACACACACACCCACACACACCGTGAACGGACTCCTTCAGAACACAGAGGGGTCTTCTTCCTTGGAGGTTTATAAACAGGTCAAAGGGATTCTTTAGCTGTGATTCCTGTATTGCAGGGGTGGACCAGATCACCTTGGGGTCCCTCCCAACTCAACAGTTCTAAGATTCGGTGTCCACAAACGCACTGGGTAGTTTTG